>NC_135715.1:116424986-116771118 GCF_964656455.1 Halichoerus grypus
ATATAGATGCTATTCATCTATTCTCAAAATTCTCTGTAAAATTTGCAGCATTCTAATAAAAGACTTATACTCTTTAAAGCTGTACAGGATACCTACTAATGGAAATTCACATTATTACCATGTTAAAATTTCCTAGCCCAATATTTTATAATGGTATTTGTGAGTTTATTTAGCTACCGGTCCCAGTTTTAATTTTTTATTTTTTTTTTTTATTTTTTTTAAAGATTTTATTTATTTATGAGAGAGAGAATGAGAGAGAGAGAGCATATGAGAGGGGGGAGGGTCAGAGGGAGAAGCAGACTCCCTGCCGAGCAGGGAGCCCGATGCGGGACTCGATCTGGAGACTCCAGGATCATGACCTGAGCCGAAGGCAGTCGCTTAACCAACTGAGCCACCCAGGCGCCCCCGGTCCCAGTTTTAAAACACACCATTCTCAATACAGAGTACAAGCCATCATGCATATTAAATGAATCAAACTGCCCCCTCTGCCAATACCAGCATGATGCCAGCCCTCCCACCCCATCTACCAGGAGCAACACCAGCAATCTAAACACCCCCCTTTAGTTCCCAGCTGGGAGGTACAAATGGAGACTCTCGCGGTTGTGCTCATGTAGAATGAAACTATTAAAGAGTAAAATACCTGAACTGTTTCTGATTGCAGAAAGATGACTGGGTCATGAGCAAGAGATTCCGACATTCACTTTGATCATCATTTTGAAAAGTACTCTTTTCCTCCCCTAAAGTAGTATCATGACATGAGGGTTATTAAGATCACAATGAAAACACAGGAACAAAGCCAGGCTAAGAGACTATTAGAGTCAGTAGTGGGCCCATTTTTTATAATAGTCCCTGCACCCAACTATACAGGCTCTGTGTATAAGCTTATTCTCCTTGATAGCAGAACTTGACAGCTACATTTCTAGAAAATAGAAGGCCAGTTTCCAGCTTGTCTCTGGGAAGTTACAGAAGTTCTACCAAAAGAGGCAAAATTTAAATTGCCTCTCCCCCTTCCACAAAGGGGCCAAATAGGAGAGGCAACCATTCTGCTACACAGTGTGCTCAGAGGAAAAATACAGAGAGCTGCAGAGCTCCGGGCAACAGGAAAGGACTTGCAGGGAGAGTTAACAAACAGCAAGGACTTTACAGGAGACATCGCAAGAGAGCACAGGCTCCTGGTTCAAAGAATATGACATTGACAGCTTAGCCATGGAAGAGAGGAGCATTAATCCCTTTTAGAAGAATCCCTAGAAACTAAAAATTTAAGAAAAACAGACTGGTTCAGAACAGATATTATTCCCTTAGCTATAGTTGATTATATAGTTTTACCAAATTTGACTAATGGGGCATTAGAAATTAATATCACACCTCCAGTTGTTATCATTCAAAGTTTATGTAAGTATAATAACATATAATTTTCATCCCATTAAATGGTTTTATTCATTCTCAACCAATCCTTTTGGTTATCTTCATGAGCCCATAAATTTTTAAAACTCTCTAAATATCTGATGCCCAAGGTGGAAAGGCTGTAATATCTCTTAGCAATTGCTGTTATTAAGGAATATTTCTATCAATCAAATTTGCTACATCTCACTTGCAATACTGATATCGGTTTATGAGTCATAGGTACCAGTTCTATAAAAGAACAAAGAACACAAAATGGCAAATTATTGTCTACTCCCCTCTCAATGCACAAGTCCAACTGAAACGTTATGCATCTACTCATCAGATGCACAAAGAGACAGATGCCACCTAGTGTTTGATGGGCTGGAGTGCATCCCAATTATACACCTCTGAGTCTAGTTCCATGCTGGGATTATCAAAAGAGACTGTGATGTACTGCATGCAAAGAACACTGGACACATTATGGTGCTAGTCTTCCCATTAGCTAGGTTGATTATACTGGTCAAGCCCCATGTGTCTTGAAGTGGTTGTTCTTTATGGCCTTGTAACAGACTCCTTCAGTTCTGACTGATGCTACCATGGAAATCTAAACTTTATACATTGAAATCTTGACATAGAGCAGAACCAAACCCCAGAAAACCAAACACTCTCTGGGACTAACCTGTGATGTATGTTGACTCCACTCTGTAAAGCAGAATGTTACCTAAATTAATACAGTACAGACATGGACTTGAGATACAAGTACACAGTAGATCATTCTTGGAGATGCTTTATCACCAGCTACAGTAAGAAGAAGGTAGTAAAGACACAGTGACCATAACTCTTGGTAGTTTTTAAAGTACCTCTAACAATTCACTATAAAAAGGATACTAGCTGATTAAACTTTTGTCTGATAGTTGGAAGTAGACAGGAAAAATGTTCTCCAGTGTTATGTACTAGAGGGTTCTGTAAATTTTTTTAACTAGACCATGTGGCCACTAAAATCCTTCCCCAAAGAAAAATGAATGGAAAATACAGCAAAATATGATACCTGCTAAATCTCCTTTCTCACCCCTTTGACTCTTTAGATCATGTTTGCTCTCCTCAAATAAGTTTGGTAATCTAGAAGCCATCAGACCTGTGCCTAATACTTATGAAGACAGAGAACAGTACCATACCCAGATAATCTGTCTATGCTCTAAGAGACCAGTGATGGATGAATCTGGCCTTCCCCATAGACGTAGTCCCAACCTGTTTCTTGGAATATGGGATTTGGGTGAACAGTATATGGGACACTGACCTGAAGAAGTCCGAACACGGATTCATCCCATGTGTACCAACTATACCATATGTGCTGAATCCTTTACATTAACAATGTGCAAAGTCTACAAACCCAGAGAGGACACTTTGTGCTTTGTGCATCTTTTCTCCCTTTGAGTACTTCCATGTCTGAAAATCATTCCTAAGAACCTGAAACGACCGAAGGCAAGCCCTTTAGTCTGACCACAAACCAAGCTTATCTTGATGTAGGTTGAGCTTCTCTGACTTCCAGAGCCATCCCACATGTCAACTAGGGAAAGTTGTTTATTATGGGGCTTTTCTTCCTTATCTATGTTGTGTGGAGGCCAATCTCTTCAGGTAAATGAAGTGGGTTCTATAATTTGTGAAGAGCTGCTAAGCACTTCTCCCCACCTCCTGGCTCTGATTCACTGGGGTCAATCATCAGCCTTTCTCCAAGATCATGCTTCCAATCCAGTTCTTCCATGCCATTCCATCCTAAATCCCTTCTAGGATCAAGTATATGTCTTTAAGGATGAGTGATATTTTTATCTCTTTGAAATGATTTAGGTACCAAAGAGATTTGATAGCAGAGGGGTCAATGTTTCTCACAGGATGCCTTCCTTCTTCCATTGTCTATGACTCTCCCTGAAGGCCAGGGTCTGTGAGTTCCAACAGACCTGTGAATTCTTTGTGAAGAGCCAGCCATACACTGTACTCTATATAATAAATCTCTTTGTGTCCTAAAAACCAATTGTTAAATCACTCTTCAGGGTTTTTTCTTCAAGCTAACTAGTCCACAAATACTTTGTATTCTCTTTTCCCTGCCTTTTCTTTTTTCTTCTGCTTTCTTTTAGGTCTTCTTATATACTGCCATTTTACAATGTGGACTTTACAATCAGACACACTTGGGCACAAACTGAAAAGCAGATTAATTTGTCACTCCCAAATATTTTGTTTCTGTATATCATATTATATAAACAGTGTCATCCGTGCTTTGTTAGTCACAGCAGAAATTTGCCAATACCAGAAAAGCTTATAGTCCATTATGACTTTTCATTTCTTTCTTGCTGTGCTTAGTCATTGTCCTTCATGTCACTGTATGTGGACTTTTTGTCCCACTACATGTTGGGAAATGCCAAACTCATTTTCACGGTGTTCTTGCCAATATGAACAGGGAGTGGGTGGCCACTGACCTGGGACCTGGAATAGTATCAAGGACACAGAGTAGCAGAAATAACTCAGATGTGATTGTTCATGATTTTGTGATTTTAATAATCTAAATGATGATTTTATTAGAAAGGCTAAGGGAATAACACTATAGTCAATCGTAAGTGTAGAACACTTTGAAGAGCTTTCACATACATGAACCATTTGGCTCTCGTTAACCTCACTTTAATATAAGCTGAGTAAGCAATATATTATTATCCACTTTACAAATGCAAAAACTGAGGATTACAGCAATTAATGATTTGCTTGTTATCACCCTACTAGCAGAAAAGCAAATCACAATAAAAATCCACATTTTCTGATTATCTGTCTAGGAATCATTTTTCTACACCAAGGTTTTAAAATTTTGTTCAATGGGAGCTCTAAGGGCTCCTGGAAGTCCACTCAGGGACCTGCCACAAGGGAAGAAGGAGACCAAGTGACCAGGCCTTTAGGTCCCAGCCCCTGCTTTGATGAAGGCTGTATCTATTTTATCAATTGGGTTTTGTTATATCTTTAGCTTAAAAGATTTCTGCTTAGAAATATATACATTACTTTAAAGAAAACACGAGGGTAGTAGGGACCATGAAAGATAAATGGCTCCAGAGAACAAAAGCTAATATGTGAGTGGATTGAGAACACCAAATGGATAGCCAGCGCCCTGTGGCATTTCCTGTCTTGCAGCAGCTCTGCTCATGAGTAGGTGATCCCTCCTCAGAGAATAATAAAGGTGCAGCTGAAACTGTTCCTATTTTTTATGAATGTAAAATCCACTGAAATAAATGGGACAACTACATACAAAAATGCACAAAGGACAAAAATGCACATAGACACATATGACACAATTATGCTCACATGTGCGTAACAACAAAGGCTCAGAAAGCTCTAGAGCTGGCATGATGCTGCTGCAGCAACTATAACAAAACCCCATCTACCTTGCTCACTCCACCATTGTGCTCCCTTGCTGGGCCCTTCTCCTGGCCCAGCACCCAAACTTCCCATAAATCCCTATATCTTTACTTACGGGAAAAAGAAAATGAGGGAAACGCTCTGATAAAGAAGGTCACAAAGAGTGCATGCCACTCTTCCTACGAGATGTAGCATTTTAAAAAGAGGACTCTGCCAAGGGAAAGGCCAAGGATGAAGAGAAGAAATGAATTGTTAATGGTCCAGTGCAAGTCTTTGGTGAAGGCGACAGTTTAGAATAAGAAATTTCCCCATGATGTTTCTTCATGTCTATCCATTAGGCTTACACGCATCCCTTGGCATATGACACCACATCTGGGAGCCCAGGCAGATCTCTGGTAAAGTAAATACAGCTTAAGCTTTAGAGCCACTTACATGCATAGACCTCCTCCGTGGCCCTGAGAGAGATGCTAGCAATATGTTTTTGTAACATTTGCAAAAGTGAGATTTTTTTTAACCACAATTCTTTAGGATCTTTCCATTCTGACTCTTCCATCATACTTCTCTCATGTCAGGTGGCATTGGAGTGGCTGTCAGCATTTTGGGGATCCAGCCAAGAGGATGTTGAGTTGAGATACATTTAATTTGGGTTAGTGGAATATATTTATGTTACTCACAGTCATTTTTTTATATAGGTTAAATTATTCTGAGCTATCCCATTGTAGGAATGGATTCCAGAAATAATTGTTTTGCCCACTAAGCCATACTAGAAGGGACCAATACAGAGGTCGTATTCAGATGAACTTGTCCCATACAGCATCCAGCACTAGAAGTACGTGGAAAATAGAAAACAAAACAAAACAAAACAAAACAAATTTTGAATTGTAAAGAACCAAAAGCTAATCTATAAAAATTTCTTCTCATCATCAAATGAGCAAAATTCTAAGTAGAGCATCTATTTATCATCTTCATTAAAACAGAAGTTCTCACATCTTGGGGAAGTCTCAGTAATGCAGAGTACATAATTATAGATAAACCATATTTTTTCTAGGATTTATGTGAAATTGAAGTTAGTCTTGTGTTTGAAGCACGTCTGGTAACAGAACTACACAGCAGTACATTTGTGTGTGGTCATACTTAAGCATCCTAACTATAAAACCATCAAACAAATCTCAATAACCCATGTTTAGTGAAACATTGACTTATGTTCATACTCTCCCCATAGAAAATGATAATACAAAAATCATTTCACATGAAAAAGCAATCAAAATTCAATCTGCTAAAAATGTAAAAAAAAAAGTAATTATGAAGATGTGTCAGACAGTTATAATTTAAAAATTATGATGTTTTTCTGGATGTATTTGTAGTATTTGTCATTTCTTAAATTTATAATGCTTTAATTTGTCTCCTCATTCGAAATAACATCATCTTTGGTTCTCATTGTGTAGGCTTTAATCTTCTATTATTTTTCTTAAAAAGGGTTCCAAAACTGTATAACCTTCTGGCCTACAAGTCCTGGATATTCTCATGCTAGAAATAACATTTGAGGTGAATTATGCTGGGAAGATTCTGTACCTATTCAATGTAAACTTCTTAAACTCAGAAAGATTAACAATTATTATTTCCTTCCATGTCCAAACTTTCTACCCATTTGTGAACTCTCCTTGTACATATCACTTAAAGCAAAACTGATAGCATCTTCATAATTTATACTATTGTCTTTTTATTCTAGAAAAAGATGAATCATGGTTATAATTTTTATTTTTACCACTGCCCTTTGTTCAGCCCCACACATGATTTAAAAAAGCATAATCATTCTTGAAAAAAAAATTCAGAATCATCGCCAAATGAAAATGATTCATTCTTCACCAGAAAAGAAAAACACAATGCATTATTAACAATAAAATCTCTGTAAGCATAGAAGTCATGAATCCATTTCTCAAAAACCTATTTTGCCAGACTATTCATGCTTTTCATTTAAGGGAGTAGTACTCCTATATTTTAGGTTTTTGCATGCATATCATTTACTAAATTTACATCAAATATAATATAATATATCTACAACATAATGTCTAAGTATGAAAGTCAGTATTTTAATATAATTGCCCATTTATATTAAAAGCCTCTTATAAAAATCTTTTCCCCTCCTGAAATATCTTTTTTCCCAATGAGAATAATAGTCATAATTACAGAGTAGTAACACATGACAGATAATGTTCCAATTTTAGAAAATTAGCTCTTTCTTAGCCTTGCAATGAAACTCTTTTTATCTGACTTTGGTATCAGTGTCATGCAGAATGAGGGTATTATTTGGCTTTTCAGGGCAAAGAGACACTAGTAAAGAATCCACTGAGACAAAATTGTTATATTAGCCAATGCCGATGGTACTCAAAAAAAGAAAAAAAGAGAAAGAAAAAAGCCAAAGAAAATGGTTTGAATCAGTTTTTAAAACTACACTTAAACCATTCTTTTAAATTAAAATTGAGTTTTATAATCACAGCATCTTGACTTTTTTCTTCTGGTAAATCTGGATGTCCAGTGAGCCATTTTCAAATATTTCTTGATATCATATAAGTCTAGTACTACAACCAGTCTGTTCAACACATGGTTTAAAACTTAGGCTCCAAACCCTCAAACCAGGCTATCTAGAATGTTTAAGTGGTCAATAATAACATAGTGAAATGAGGACTGGCCGCTGCGTCTGCGTCCAGGCCTCCCCCGGCACCACTGCTCAATTTGTCTATAAAGTGGAGGTGGGGAGGATGGGTTAGACAAGGTCTTGTGTGGAATACTTATTCCTTTTTTTTTTTTTTTTGGAATACTTATTTCTTGAGTAACAACCCATCACCGTGGATAAGCCCAAATTCTCAACTTCTCACAATAACCTTGGGAAGTAGTTGCAATTTTCTCCATTTTACAAATGAGGAAACTGAGTCTCAGAGAAGGGTAAGAAGAGAGATAGAAAACTCCCAGCGAAGACTGCAAGAGGTATGCTTGTTATTGCACCTGCTCCTTGACAATAACTCTGCCAGATCCTTATCCTACAGAATAGGGAACTTGGTCTCAGAAAGACAAAGTCACATCTCTAGTAAGTGGTAAGCTGGGCTTTGAAGCAAGTTGCCTTGACAACAAGCCCTGTGTTCCTCTTCACTATGTGACTCCTTCTTCTTCTTTTCTCTTGTATTGTCATAAGAACACTTAACGTGAGCTATGCCTGAACAAATTTTTGAGTGTGCAATACAGTATTGTTAACTTTAGGCATAATGCTGTACACAGACCCCTAAAACTTACTCATCTTTCATGAATGAAACTTACACCCATTGAACAACAACTCCCCATTTCCCCTGGCCCTTAGGCCCTATACCTCATATAACTGGAATCATGCACTATTTGTCTTTCTGTGACTGGCTTTTTTGACTTAATATAATACCCATAATGTCCATCCATGTTATCACAAATGGCAGGATTTCATTCTTTTTTAATGACAAATTATATTCCATTGTATGGATATACCACAGTTTGTTCCTCCCTTCATCTGTCAATAAACATTTATGTTTCCATATGTTGACTACTGTGAATAACGCTGCAGTGAATATGGGGGTGCAGATATCTCTTGAAGATTCTCAATTCAATTATTTTGGATATTTACCCAGTAGGATTGATGGATTATATGGTAGTTCCATTTTTAATTTTTTGAGAAACCTCCATACTATTTTCTATGGTGCCTATGCCATTTTATATTCCCATCAACAGTATATAAGGGTTCCAATTTCTTCATATACTCATCAACACTTGTTATCTTTTGTTTTTCTTTGATAGTAGCCATCCTGACAAATGTGATGCCATATCTCATGGTGGTTTTGATTTGCCTTCTCCCCTAATGATTAGTGGTGTTGAACATCTTTCATATATATCTGTTGGCCATTTACAAGTCTTCTTTAGAAAAATGTCTATTCTAGTGTTTTGCTCATTTTTTAATTGGGTTTTTGCTATTAAATTATAGGAATTTCTTATATATGTTAGATAATAACCCCTTATCAAATCTACAGTTTGCAAATATTTTCTCCCATTCCAAGGGTTCACTCTATCAATAGTTTTTAGTTGATGTCATCCTGCTTGTCTGTTTTTGTTGCCTGTCCTTTTGGTGTCATATCCAAGAAATCATTGCCAAGACCCATGTCAGGAAGCTTTTCCATTATTTTCTTCTTCCAGGGGTTTTACAGTTTCAGGTCTTATGCTTAACTCTTTAATCCATTTTGAGTTGATTTTTGTATATGGTGGAAGGTAAGGGCCCAATTTCATTTTTTGTATGTGGATATCCAGGTTTCCCAGCACCATTTGTTGAAGAGACTATTTTTTCCCTGTTGTGTATTCTTAACACCTTTGTCAAAAATCAGTTGGCCATAAACACATAGGTTTATTTCTGGGCTCTCTATTGAACATTTTTTCATGATAAAAACTCTTAATAAGCTAGGTAGAGAAGGAATTTTATAGGCATAAAGGCCAAATATGAAAAGTCCACAGTTAACATCATACTCACTGGTAAAAACTAAAATTTTTTCTCTAAGATCAAAAACAAGGCAAGGATGTTCACTCTTGCCACTTTTATTCAACACAGTACTGAAGTCCTAGCCAGAACAATTAGGGGAAAAAAAGAAATAAAAGGTATCCAAATAGGAAAAAGAGAAGTAAAATTATCTCTGTTTGCAGGTGATATGATCTTAATGTAGAAGACTCTAAAGATGCCACAGTAAAACTGTTAGAACTAATAAATAAATGTGGTAATGTGGTTAAGCTGCAGGACAAAATCAACATTTAAAAATCAGTTGCATTTTTATACACTAACAATGAACTATCTAAAGAGGAAATAAAAAACAGTTCCACTTACAATAGCATCAAAAAGAATAAAATACCCACAAATAAACACTTAACTAAGAAGGTGAAAGACGTACACTGAAAACTAAATACTGAAGAACACACAAAAATGGAAAAGCATCTTGTGTTTATGTATTAGAAGACTTAACACTGTTAAAATGCCCACACTGCTCAAAGTGACCTACAGACTCAGTGCAATCCCTATCAAAATCCCAACGGCATTTTTCACAGAAACAGAGAAAATTCTTTTTTTTTTTAAGATTCTATTCATTTATTTGAGAGAGAGAGAGCACAAGCAGGGGGAGGGGCAGAGGGAGAAGCAGGCTTCCTGCTGAGCAGGGAGCCCGATGTGGGACTCAATCCCAAGACCCTGAGATCATGACCTGAGCCGAAGGCAGACGCTTAACCGACTGAGCCACCCAGGCACCCCAAAACACAGAAAATTCTAAAATTCATATGAAATCATAAAAGACCCTAAGCAGCCAAAGCAACCTTAAGAAAGAAAAACAAAGCTGGAGTCATCACACTTCCTGATTTTAAAAGAGATCACAAAGATACAGTGACTAAAACTATGGCACTGGCACAATAGTTGCTCGTTAAATTAATTTTTCTCTCAGCTCTCTTCCAGTCAGATAAATGGACCAATGAAAGTGAATCTATTGCCTAACCTCTAAGGATATTTCAATGTTCCCCAAGAAAAGCTCCAATTCCACTTGTGAGGACACATTTCCCAGAGCATTTCCATCAGTCCAAAGACAGGTTGGAAGAAAGGAAATTATCAACTGGCCCCAACTTCATTCGAATTCTGATGGCCCAGAGAAATCACACCCATCATTTGGGACTGTTTGTAAGGATAATTAATCTTTAAAGATATCACTACTGCCAAGTCTTCAAGTATTTTAAACACACAAATCTGGGTAAGATGGAAGGTGCGTACATAATAACAACAAAATGATCTAATTAGTAGTCTTACTGAATAAACTGATGCAGCCATACTAGAAATTTTATCAGTTGCTAAATCAAGAAACTTTCTAAAGAGAATGAGAGAGAGAGAGAGTGAGGGAGGGAGGAAGGAAAGAAAGAAAAGAAAGGAAAGAAGAGAGAAAGAAGGGAAGGAAGGAAGGAAGGACGAGAGAAAGGAAAGACGAGAGAAAGAAAGAAAGAAAGAAAGAAAAAGAAAGAAAGAAAGAAAGAAAGAAAGAAAGAAAGAAAGAAAGAAAGAAAGAAAGAAAGAAAGAAAGAAAGAAAGAAAAAGTCTTTCCCAGGAACAGTCTCAAAAAAACAAGACACCTTGAGTCTTTTTTTCTAAGATCAAGAAGATTTGGTGGCAGCCCTAAATCATAGACCAGATACCTGCCCAGCCCATACTGTAGATCAAGTATCTAAACAGCCTGAACAACTGTGACCCGGTACACAGCAACTTCTTTGGGCAAAAGACCTGGATTAAATCCCATTGTCAACAGTTTACTAAAAAATGGACAACTGAGTAGCCAAAAGAGCCATTAAAAGGAACTGACAGGTATCTTTTTGGCCCCAAGAATAAAAACATAAAGTAAGCCAAAAAGAATATTTGAGATACGAGCAACTCAGAGAGAGAAGTGTTACACCAGACTGAAGACAAATGTACAAGCAAAAAATCTGAATATTCTGCTTATAATCAAAACACAGGGATTTATCAAAACCAGACACTCTTTTGGCTACTGAGATTAGTTTGAATGATTACACGTCCCCTCTTCTTTAGGAGCAGAGAGCAACTCCTGTTTCACTATGGCATGAAATGTAATGTAAGAAGGACTTAATTAAGAGGTGAACGTCATTCCTTCCAGAGGAATCTGCATTATGGGAGTACATAAAGGATATTGCCGCATATCATTATCTTATAGACTGTGGGCAAATTTCTGAAATATTAATTTGCCCTTAATCACATGAATGAATCAGCAAGTTGAGAGCCTTGTCTGAAGATGCAAAAATGAAATTCTACATTTTCGTGCCCGTTTGATTATAATATCTTACCAGAAGCACCTGCCACAGCATCTGTTCTTTGACAATAAGAAATACCCAGGTTTGTTCTTTGTATTTTTCCTGTTAGTTTCAGTTGCTCTCTAAGCCATAAACCCCAAAATAAATCAGTTTAAAAGATAAGCTTAAGGTTCTGAAAAAGAAGAGAAAGAACCAATGAGATAGTTAAGGAAAGAGATACAAAGGACAAAGCAAGCAATCAAAAGCTGAATCCAAGTGGAAACGAGGGTCTGGGGAGCCTTTCATCTCTAGATAACCAATTCAATCTGTCACTGATACATCCCTGTTATGTTGTTGCTGGAAAGTGCCACCACCTGACAGATACCTGGTGGATGCTAAAATTCTGTTGTCTTGTCTACCTCTCGGGAAAATGTGACCAGTCTTCCCTTCTTGCTTCCACCACACAGTGGTCTTTTCCCAGGGCCTCCCTCTTAGCAGATCTGAAATCTGGATTCAAGAAAAAATTTCTGCAGATATAATGCATAACCACCCTCATCATATAGGAAACGTGTTCTTCTCCCCAGAGAGCTGTTATATTCTATGAAAATCTTCTTACTCCCCTAAGAACAGCATCAAAAATGTCTCCTTGTCAAAGGCAGACCAAGTGGGTTGCTTTTTACTTCTTTCTGACTCAAATTAATTTCCACTCCCTAAAATGAGGTACAGTTTATATGTTTATATATTGTGGAAAATAAGACCACAACACAGAATCAAAACTAAACCTGGTTGATTTACTAAAGCTACCATTCTAGATTCTTTAATACAGCAAACTTATGGGCCTTCTCTTACAAATAGTTATAATCTATGACCCTCTTAGTTAAAAAATTATGACACTCAAGGAAAGTGGGAGGGAAGATTTTGTGATAATTGAGGAAAGAGAAAATTTGTAACATTTAAGGAGAGTGATATAGTCAATGTCAGCAAATTTTTACTTGAAAGGCTCTTGTTGAAAGAGTTATACTTCTCCAATAAAATATCAGGGCTCTATCAGTTTTCTTCCTCTAAGAGGTTATATTACATGATGGTCTGGCCATTATGGAGGCTAATTTCTTCATCATCACTCACCAGCAGACACCAAATGCCATGAGAAATAACTATAATTGGTGAAATACTCGAGAACCCATGTAAACTGCCAGGAAGTAGATTTTAACTTCACATGTCTCCTTAGTGTTCTGTTGCAGCTGCTACGTTTCCAGCCCTAGAAATTCCTCTGTCAGATACAGTGACACTTCATGACTGAATAAGACTTCACCCCTACTCCCACCCAATGCCACATTACTGCCAGAAATGAAAGCAACTGCTTTCACAGCCAAAGCCAACATGGAATCTAACAGGAAATGTCTAAGAATGCTTGCTCTGTCAGGTGGCGATAGTTAAGGCTCATTAGGGAGGCTCTGGCTCCAGATTCACCATGGCAACCTCCAGAGATACATATCCAGTATGTTAGTGACATGCTGACATCACAGTTTGCTCCTTGGAAGAGGAGCAAGCAGAGGTAAGACTCCCTGATTATCATTGTAGGGTACAATCATGTTGTGGATGGGGGGATACAGAGAGAGAGAGAGCTGCTTCTACACAATTTAAATCACTGTCCGAGATAAGAGCCGGGAATATGTTACAGTTTTGCATTTTCTTTTTCAGAAAAAAATGTGACTTGCTATAGCAGATAAAAGTCTATTGACATCTAAAAAACACTAATATATTATTTAGCTTCCAACCAATACTATCCTGACATTGTTTGTAATTATGCCACAAAGTTGAGGCCTTTTTAATCTTAATTCTTTCTTTCACTGAGCACTGGAGTAACAATGGATTATGACTTCAGTGGGATAGTGCAATGATGACTGAATGAGGCAATCAGGTTCCAAACTGCTGGATTCTACTTCAGTACCCCTGAAGACAGAATGGGCACGTAGGGGACAGAGCATAATGGGAATCAGTGATGCTTTGAAGGGTCTCCCTATCTGTCCTACTCTTTGAATTAAAAGGAAGGATATGGATAATAGAAAGGATGTCAGAGAAACAGCAGAGTTGGCATGGAAGGATGGGATTATCATCATCAGGATCTTATGTGAAGATTTTCCTGTTAAACTTGTTGACCTCTGAATCTTCCAGGTGTGCTTTCAGTTCTGGGAGAAGGAAAGAGAAACTGCATAGCTGAATTGAGAAGGTCCCTGGGAAGGCTACAGTGCTGTCTTTAGGCCTACCTTGTGTCCTACCAATCTCTTTCTTTTTCATCATGATGAGAAGACATTGCAGGACACTAGGAGACATGAACTGGCTAAAATGTTTTCTTCCCTTTTAAATGCAATGCCCAGTCACATCTGGATATTATCTTCTATTGACTCCATTTCTCCCACCAGCTTCTTCCCTGTTTTTTTGCTCTCCTTATCTATTCCCACAGTCTTCAACTCTTTTTTTCCTCATTCTCTATTAAACCCAATCCAAAGAGAATTGTGTCCACCTCCTTTGACCAAATCTGCTCTTATCACAGTCAAAAATGACCTCCAATGGCCCATCTGCAGGCATCACTAACATTTTATAGCCCTGACTCACCACCATCTTTGACACTGACTTCAATTGTCTGAGGGATATTAAGAATCTCCAAGTTTTCTTCCTTCCTCACTAGATCATTCTTTTTTCAATTCCCTGCCTGGTTCCTCCTCTTCTTCCTCTCCCCAAAATCACCCCAAGGCTTTGACTCCCCTGACATCTAGTCTCTTCCTTTTAAATACCATGTATTTACTGGCAACAACCAAATTTAGCAGCTCAGACCTGTCCTCTGAACTTCAGACAAATAGTCTACTTAATATCTCTACCTGAATGTCCAATAGATCTGCTAAATTCAGCATGCCAAAATGCAACTCCATTTTCACAGTGACAATGGAGGATAAAAATGTTTTCCTGGGCCTTGCTGCTGAGTATCTCAGGCTGGAAACAATGGCAGGACGTGGGGTTGGCAGAGGATAAAGAACTGAGGGGAACTCCACTACAGACCATGGAGGTGTTAGTAGTGAAAGCTGACAATACTTTGTATGTGGCATTTAAAGTAGGGTCAAATATAAAAGGAGGGGCAACAGCAAAATACATAGATCAGAATATCAGTAAATTCTTTCAATGACCTCAACTTTCCCAGTTACTTGCTGATTTCCACTGGTAAAATACTGAATTTCCACTGCATAATACTGAATTGAGAAGGTCCCTGTGAAGTATTATGCCACATAATACTCTCCATTTTAGGAAAATGTCATCCCCTCTCTAACTCTAAGATCCATCTCCTCCTCAAGAATAGTGTGCAATTCAGTCATCCATGGAAATATATTCCCCAAAGGTCTAAGTTATTCAGTCAAATATGGTCTTTTCTGAGATGTCCCTACTAGTATGTGGTGACTTATTCTTCCTTAATTCATCTAATAAGTAAGTATAGTGTTAAAAACAAGACAACAGTCCCAAAATGCAGTCACTTATGCTAAGCCCGCATCACCAAACTGAGACTTAATTACATTTTCAGCTCTCTCAGAAATGGAATCTTAAACCAGTTCACTGACTGGAATCACCTGATCAGCATTAGTTGGGTAATTTTCCTGTACACCCTTGTCATCCCCTAAAGGAAATTCACCTTGAAATAACCAATCCGATTTTTTGCCTAGTATTTTGCCTAGTTTTTGGCCGTGGGTCTTTATCTTTGAGATGCGTACTAGCCTAAACAAATGGTAAACATATAATTCAATAGGGGTATGTCTGCATCTGAAACACAGCACCTATAACATCTGTTGATAAAGAACCAATTAAAACAGTCATTTGACCTGTAACGATACATAGATCATCTCCATTTCTGGGACACAACAGTAATATGAAGAATTAAATGGACATTAGTTATTTTTACTGCTCATTCCATAAGTATTCATGAGGTGCCTACTTTATATTAGGTGTTATGTATGACACTGGGAATACAGAATAAATAAACATGATTTGTGACTTCAGAGCACTCACGTTGGGCCCTGAGAGTAAAAATACACACAATGATACCACGCATCTACCAATCTCACCCACCCCAACTCGTCTTAAAAATAACTTTTTTTCCAATGCTGTGAGTGCAGACAAATGAGTTTGCCAAAGTTACAATGCAACAGGAATTAAAACTTGTTATCAAGCAGTTTCTTCCTGACCACAGCTAGGTAATAGAAGTTAATAGGTCCCAAAGTGGAGTGGAAGCAAAAGCAAGATAAGAGGTGACTGATTACGGTAATAAAATAATTAAGTTCCATTAAGATCAATTACCAACATAGAGATTTTAGCAATTTTCTTTTTAGTCATTCACAGTGGTCCTTTCCCTCTCTTACTGCCTTATGCCACAATATTTATTATCCAGAAGGAAAATTAACCCAATCAGCCCTTCTCCCTCATTTGATACGCAGTGCTCATATTCTCAAAAGAATGAATCCTGCATTCATTCCATTCTTTGTGTTACATTCACGTTTCCTTTGCCTTGGGCTTGCCCCAGCACAACACAATTTCAAAACCCAGTGTGAAAGCCACTCACCACAAAGCTCAAGTTTCTGGAAGCCAGCACTGGTATCTACTGCTTTATTCCTAATCTACTCTTATTGAACTTTCTTGTTTTTAAAAATCAGATGCTTAACATCCTTGAGTGTACTGCAAGCTTTAACTTGGAAAAAGCTATATGTATAATGTTTATTTATTACTGATATGTATACTTTTAAATTTACTCATTAGCTTTGAGAGGCAAACTTTGTCTACTATTCAAATGGTAGTTATAATTCTGAATGCTGAGTGTGAGCCATTTAAACCAGATCCGTCTGAAGTAGGTCCAAGTCTAGACTCTTCCAGTTGCCTATTAGTAAAATAAATTCTGTGTATTCTCTGTTCTTCAGTTTCTTTACCTGAGTCATCCCTGATCAGTATCAGTGTTTTGGGGATAGGGGGCGGATAAATTAGAAACTTTCTTTTGTATTTGGCATGAAATCTACAATAAAATAGAAACTACTCTAAATTGACATTCTCTTCACAAATACCCCCACTTCTTTGTGGCAAAAAAGAAGCCATTTGTAGGTAGTGTATAATCCTTATAATATTTACTGAGTCAACAAATATGTATTGAGCACTTATTATATGCTAGGCACTATTCCAGAGATCGGGATAGAACAGTGAACAAAACAAACACCCATGCCTTCATAAAGCTTGTATTCTAACAGGGGAGAAATAATCCACAGATATGAGAAATAATACAGGAACATGACAAAAAAAATGCCCATTTGCACAAAAATGTAGGGGCTGATTATTTTATAATCAGGGGGCGTGGTCAAAGTTATGTGACATGAGGGGCACCTGGGTGGCTCAGATGGTTAAGCGGCTGCCTTCAGCTCAGGTCGTGATCTCAGGGTCCTGGGATTGAGCCCCAGTGTTGGGTTCCCTGCTCAGCGGGGAGTCTGCTTCTCCCTCTGCTTCTGCCCCTCCCCCCCACTCATGCATGCTCACTCTCTCTCTCTCTCAAATAAATAAATAAAATCTTTAAAAAAAAGTTATGTGACATGAGAAATCAGTTTTTTCATGTGTGATTAGAAAACATAATTCTCGGGGCGCCTGGGTGGCTCAGTCGTTAAGCGTCTGCCTTCGGCTCAGGTCATGATCCCAGGGTCCTGGGATTGAGCCCCGCATCAGGCTCCCTGCTCCGCAGGAAGCCTGCTTCTCTCTCTCCCACTCCCCCTGCTTGTGTTCCCTCTCTCACTGTGTCTCTCTGTCAAATAAATAAATAAAATCTTTAAAAAAAAAAAAAAAAAAAGAAAACATAATTCTCTCCTTCGTCTAGTATGGTGTGCTTGCTTCGGACATAAACAAGTGAAGACATTGGCCATAACTCACTACTGGGCAGACAACACAGGGACTGGGCACCCACATGCATTCTTAGCCACAGTATCTGAGCCCAGCTCTGACTGATGAGCAGAGGAGAGCTTCCATGAGCACCCAGATAAATAGGAAGTCCTGGAATTTGTAAGACCCAGAAGGGATAAAAGGTACGTGTTGAAGGGGTTATCTCTTCCTCTTGTAAGGAGACTGAAGTTCCGCAAAGGATGCCTGAGGGCACGTGTCTAAGGGACAGGAGTGGGTCTTTTGAAGTTAAAGAAGAAAAAGAAAAGAAAAGGAGAGGTCAGGAGAGAGTATATGTGTGTGAGCACCCTCACCTTGAAGCACCAAATCCATAGGCCCTTCCCTTGGGTCCTTTAAGGGAAAAACAAAGTCACAACTTTGATATTTGTGAGATGTCTCCATTATAATCAGGTGTGTGTGATCAGGGAAAAACTAAGCATACAGGAAAGTCTTAGGAAAAGGATGACAAATGCCCCCAAAACATACTGCTCAGCTTTCCAGTGGAGACAGTGTACACACACAGACTCATAAGCAGAGTGTCCACACATTCTCAGCAACAATAGAACGATCCCCTGATAAAAGGCAAAAAAAAAAAAAATACAAAACAACAACAAAAAAAAACAACCTCCCATACATGAGATTGTGAGACTGAATTCTAGATTATCCCCTACATACACACACACAAACACATACAAGCAAGGAGTGTTCTTGAGGACAGGAGGACTTTGTCTTACCAGCCTAGGTATATACAAATAGTAAATAATATTACATACAATGTACAAAATTTCTTTTGGGGAAAGGTGCGCTAGCATTCCAGAGTATAATCATGCAAGTAAAGTTCCCAGCAGCTTCTATATGGTTCCACATCAAGTAATTAGGTCAAAATAGAGTCTAAGCCCTATGTGACCAATTAACTCTACAAAAATACACAGTAAACCTTAGTACAAATTTGAGCCACATAATCAAATGATATAAAAATCTTTATTTATGTACTGCCTACTAATAGTTTACATATGGATTTTCCATATAAAATATATTATATTACTGAAAACGGCCCAGAATACACAGCACACTTTTGATTAATATTTCTGAGGACCTATGGACCAGGGTAGAGCCCACAGGAAAAAAAAGTATCAGCAGTTACAGGATTGACTTTTGGTTAGTATATTATGTAATTTCTTTCCTTTGCTTAGAACTTGAGCCATGTGTACAACATAATTTATGAATATTTTATTTATTAAATTCTAACTTTATAGAGGTAAAAATATAGATGTCATTAGGTTATTTTAAAGCAATTTTTTATTGTTTTCATGTTTGAGTAATTAATTAGTTTAGTTAATGTAGTGAATGTTTATATTTTGTTCATGTCCATTTACTGAGCACATTATAATTAATTACCAAGCTATCAAAACCCTTGCATGGTTTAAAAAAACTAAAACAATGGTTCAAAATATGTTTCACTTCAAAGTATCAATTTGCTCTGTTAAGTTATTTTAACCACAACCAAAACAAACACATTCTAAAAGCCGGGCAATTTAAATACAGAGTTGGTAATATTTCAGGTTATCATTATAAATTCTCCTAACTTTACCTATTGGTAAATATGCTCTCAAAGACAGAGCTTTTGAGGAGTAAATAAAACATTGGGACTAGACATCTTGAGGATCCTAACTTCTTTGGAGTGCAAATAGCTAGGCTTCAAAGAGAATGAGAAAGCTGAGCACACCTCCAGGGACGTCAGATATTGCCAAAGCCCACAGCCAACAAGAGACATGCTGGGACCACGGTCTTTCTTACCTGCTTCTATGGTTACTAAAGAAAAAAAGACAAGTTTGGGCGCCTGGGTGGCTCAGTTGGTTAAGCAACTGCCTTCGGCTCAGGTCATGATCCTGGAGTCCCTGGATCGAGTCCCGCATCGGGCTCCCTGCTCGGCAGGGAGTCTGCTTCTCCCTCTCACCCTCCCCCCTCTCATGTGCTCTCTCTCATTCTCTCTCTCTCAAATAAATAAATAAAATCTTTAAAAAAAAAAAAGAAAAGAAAAAAAGACAAGTTTATCTTCCAGACACCTATCACGGGGCCGAATCACTCTCCAAAATACTCAGGGAGGAGCTACTTCTCCCTGGTACACAGATCCCTGTAGTAGCTAGGTCAGAAGAGTAGGCATTTCCATGAGCCTGCTGGAGAAGACAGTGTGACAGTCTGTAACTTCACTTCATTGTTTTTGCTGCAGTTTACAGAAAATCAGAAAACTAACCCATCTGTATTCCTTGGAGCCAATGTTTTTCTTAATTTTTTTTTTTTTTTTTTAATTCATTTGAGACAGAGAGATACAGAGTGAGAGAGAGAGAGCAGGAGTAGTGGGGAGAGGCAGAGGAAGAGGGAGAAACAGACTCCCTGCTGAGCAGGGAGCCCGATGTGGGGCTTGATCCCAGGACCTAGAGATCATGACCCGAGCCAAAGGCAGACGCTTAACCATCTGAGCCACCCAGGCGCCCCATGGAGCCAATGTTTTTCTAAAGTGATTCTGAAGATAGTTCCTAGTGAAGGGCGCCTGGGTGGCTCAGTTGGTTAAGCGACTGCCTTCAGCTCAGGTCATGATCCTGGAGTCCTGGGATCGAGTCCCACATCGGGCTCCCTGCTCAGCAGGGAGTCTGCTTCTCCCTCTGACCCTCTCATGCTCTCTCTGTCTCATTCTCTCTCTCAAATAAATAAATAAAATCTTTAAAAAAAAAAAAAAAAGATAGTTCCTAGTGAATCTAATAAATATCTTCATATAGATGAAATGGCAAATGGGACCTGAATTTTGCTTACTACAAATAAAAAATCTATCATAAACATTACTGGATTTAGATACAATAAAGGTGTGCCAAATTGAACAGATATCTGTAATCTTCGTATATCTGGTTTACCATATACATTTTAAAGAACATTATCCTAGATGAACAGGGAATTGGGTTACCAAATAAAATAAATTGACTAAAGATTTTTCTAACTCTAAATATGCAAGTATTATGCCACAGTGTTGACCAATTACCTAGATGACATGTTTTTGTTTTCATTTTCCTTGCATGATATACACTGGGTCCACCTTTGGCTTGTTCAGATCTCAAAGTCACTCCTCAAGAGGTTGACTCTGATCATCCTATCTAAAGCAGTATCACCCTGCTGTATTTTTTCACCCTGCTTTATTTTTATGACTTGTACATCATACTGACATTATAATATATATTTATTAGTTTATTGCCATATTCTCCAGCAGAATGCAAGGCTCTTCAAAGAGGAGGGTTTTCTTTACTAAATTCACTGTCATATCACCATTGATGGAAGAATGGATAAAGAAAATGTGATACATACATATATATTATTATATTATATTATGTCATATTATATTATATATGTAATTCAGCCATAAAAAGGAAGGAAATCCTGCCATTTGTGACAACATGGATGAAACTTGGAGGCATTATGCTAAGTGAACTAAGTCAGACAGAGAAAGATAGAGTATGATCTCACTGTGTTTGGAATCTAAAAAATTGAACTTATAGAAATAGAAAGTAGACTAGTGGTTACCAGCGGTGTGTGTGGGCCAGGGAAGGGAGTGAGAAGGAGTAATGGGTGAAGGTGGTTAAAGGGTACAGAATTCCAGTTATCAGATGAATTTAAGTTCTAAGGATGTACAGCATGGTAACTCTAGTTAACAATATCATGTATGTTTGAATATTGCTAAGACAGTAAATCCTAAAAGTCCTCACCACAAAACAAAACAAAAGATAACTATGTGAGATGATGGGTGTGTTAACTAACCCTATTAGGGCAATCATTTTGCAATATGACACATACATATCAGCATAACATATATCAAATCATCATTTTGAACCCCTTAAACTTAGACAATTTTGTATGTTGATTGCACCTCAATAAAGTTGGGGGATAAAAAAAACACATGTTGAAAAAAAATTAAATGGAAACACTATGTGCAGAAAAAATGGCTGAGATTTTCCAAAACTGGTGAAAAACATTAACCCACAAATTCAAAAAGTGCTAAAAATCCCAAGCAGGATTAAAAAAAAAAAAAAGCCATTCCTTGTCACAGCATAGTAAAACTGCTAAAAAAAAAAAACCTTAGAAGTAGCCAGAGAAAAAAGGTCGTACTACTTCCCAAAGAACAACAATACAACTGAGAGCCGCATTCTCCACAGAATGTTGAAAGAACGGAAGACAGTGAAGTCTATCTTAAAATGCTGAAAGACAGTAACTGCCAATCGACAATATTATACTTAGTGAAAATCCCCTTCAAAAATCAGGATTAAATAAATACTTTTCCAGCAAACAAAAGCTTTGAGAAATTCATCACCAGCACACCCGAATTAAAAAGAAACACTGAAGGAAATTCTTCAGGCAGAAAGAAAATGATCCCAGAAGCCAAGAAATGAAGAGATGAATGAAGAACATCAGGAAAAGTAAGCTGTGAAATTAATATTAAAACAAATGAATTTTAACTATGCAAAACAATGATCATAGTGCTTTTTGCAAGGTTTTACATATACGTAAAATACTTGCACGTGACAATAATTCAAAAGACAAGAGGACGTGAAACCACATTAAAGTCTTCCAATTTACAAACACAATCAGGTAAGTGGGAAAAGTAAATGGACAGCCCAGTGTCACCAGACACTAGAGAGAGGCTTCTAATGTAAAAGACAGAGACCAAAATAATAAACAAACAGAAACTGTCTGAAAAGAAACAGATAAGGAAGGGAAGAGAAGAAAAAACTAAATGCACTCAGAAAGAAAAAGGTTAATTCATATACGTAGAAAAATAAGAAAAGACACTCTATCCATGAAACAAGAAAAGAAAGCAAAAAAAAGAACATTCAGGAAACAAAATATAAAGCATTTCTTGGAAATTAAAATGATAATAGCAGAAATTAAAATTTCAATGAAAGGATTTGAGGATAAAATTAAGTAAATCTCTCAAAAGGTAGAATATAAGGAAAAACATGAAATACAGGAGAGAAAAGATCAATTCAGGCAATCCAACATCCAAATAATAAGAGTTTTAGAAAAAAAAAAAAGAATAGATAAAACAGAAGGGAGGAAATTTTTTTTTAATTTAAAGAAAATTTCCCCAAATTGAAAGGCAAGAGTTTCCAGATTAAAAGTAGTAACCAAAGGAATGAAAGAAAAGTTATTATAAGGAACATCATTTAAAAATTTCAGGACAAAGAAAAGATTCAATAATTTCCAGGGAGAATTAAAAAATAAAAAGTCCAGATTCAAAGGATCAAGGATCACCATGGTATCAGATTTCTCTATAGCAACACTAGAAGCCCAAAACTCAGGGGCAGTAATGTCAAATACTCTGCAGAAATACGACTTTCATCTTAGACATCTCTACCCAACCGAACAAGAAATCGTGTGAGGACAAAACAAAATCATGATCTACATGTAAGTTCCCAAAACTTTACTTCCCATGCCCCCTTTTTGATCAACTACTAAATAATGTTCTAAACCAAATTATGGGAGAAAACCAAGAAAGACATGGGATCTAGGGAACAGGGGATCCATTATAGAAGTCAAGCAAAGAGACCCTTTCCTAGGGTATGAAGAGGAATCGCAGGTGGCAGTTACGCACTGGGTCCAGTAAGCAACCAGTCCAGATCCAAACAGAAAGGAGGGCCCCCAGAAGGATGTGTTTCCAGCTCTCCCCCTCCCAGAACAAAAGGACCTAAACTGATTACCTAATATTTTCATAGGGACTGGGTATATTGCAGAGGAGATTTACACTTCTGGCAGACAGCTGAGAATGAGTTAGTGATCATTTTTGCTTAAGTACAGAGAAACCTAAGGAAAGATAAAAGAAGGAAAGAAGGAGAGAGACAGAGAAAGCCAATTATTAACTCTGGGAAAACCTGAACTTATAAAAGATAGGAAATGTAACTATACCTTAGCATACATCACATCTCTGAGTAATATTTATATAGTTACACCAATTTATATAATTACACCAATAGTGTAATTGGTGAATATTGACGCAATCAAAAATGATAAAGCAACACACTAAGAGAAGATGAAGAGGGGGCGTGTATCCTGAGGTTGCAGGACGTGGTTTCTTATTAAGAGCACTAAGTTTTTACCTTCCATAGTAAGAAGTCAGTAAATAAGACCTGAAGCTGAAAAAAAAACAAGAAATGATGTTGCAAGCAAGTTATTAGAAATATGGCAGTAAACAGCAGAAGAAACAGCTTAAAGTTGAAAGAAGTTGCCTCCAGAGACTAAGAATTAAAGAGGAAAGGAGTGGAGCCGGAGATTGCTGTTCTTTATTATGAGCTTTGTAAAAGATGTGGCTTTTTCAATAATGTACATGTACAGTCAGTTATTTAACGTACATGTAGAACTTTGATAAAATAATATTAAATTTTAAAAGAGGGAAGGTGACATATATCTTTGTGAGCCACAAAATAAAACTAGAGTGAGTCATTGGTATGACAGTAAACTCAAATTCTTGGATTTTAAAGCTAAAACCTTGCTTTTCTATTCATTCTTGCTTTTCTCATTCTTCTCAGGAGATTGATTAATTCACAGTAAAAAAAAAAACAAAAAACTCTGTGCACTACTAATTACTAGCAATTAATGTCCCTTTTCCTTACGTCCAGTTGCAAATCACTGTTGCCTAAGAACTAGGGACTGCCAAGCTCATTCTAAGGAGTTGTACAGCTCATAATGTACCTTATAAAAGCCAAGGTGAAAATCTACACTTCTTGTTCTAGTTCCCTTGTGTGACTAAACAAAAGGCATAAATAGCAATGTGACTCTCTGCAGAACTGAATGTGTACCAGGTGCAAGGACAGATCGCACTTCATGTTAGTGAATACACCAAGGATTTCATTGCTAAAGGACTTCACTCTGCTGAGAAGAATTACTGCCACCAGAGGACCTTTATTAGCAGAAGCAACTATGAGTGAATGAAAATGCAACATAAAGCAACATAGGCATTTCCAAAAAAGCACTAGAAAATCGATACCTCTTTGGATTTATCCAAAGAACAGCCCCTCCTCCCCTCTTTCAGATAAAGCAGCAGTGGTGTGCTGCTTTATCACGCCAGTTTTCCAGATAGATGCTAACAAAGAAGTCTCTCCTTTGTTGCTTTCTTCTGCCTAAAAACATTTTTAAGCTAATATTGATATCAGGTTAGCATGGCACTGCAGCCATGATTCTCATCTATGATTTGGGGGAAATTAAAGTATAACAATGGAATTCTACTGGGCATTCTCTACCTTCCCTCATTACTTACTTGTGTAAATACGGATTCTTGCCTGATGACCATAAATGGTGAAATTTACAACGGGGATTTCTTTGTCCCACTGGTCAAGTGAGCCCACCAAATACTAGATGCTCCAACTCCAGTTCCTGAGTTCAGCCATATCTAGTTCACCTACTCCCAACTTACAAGAAGAGAATTTTTGTCCCATTTTGAAGCACATCTCCCACAGAAGGAATAAAAATTTCTATAGAACAAGCAGTTAGGCATGATGTGTTATGGAAAGAAACCAATGTAATCTGGGTTTTAAGAAATTCTGGCTGTGGAATGTCTCTGAAAATGATTATGCCGTCACAGGATCCAGTTAGCCATTTCTGAAAACTTGATTTCCATTGTGCCGGCTACTTTGGCATGCTTTCTAATTCTCAGATGGTTTCCATTCATTCAACTCAAAAACATAAGTGCTAATTGCCTTGCTCTGGATTCTCTTAGTAGGTGTAAACTTTCCATCTAAGGCATAAGGGTCTAGTCCCATGATTCTTGTTAATGTTAATAAATAAAGTTCTATAGTAAAATGTTGGCCAGGGTAAAATAACTCTCCAAACATATGGACTCAAGATGATCATTCACACACAAGCAACAAAGAGCTGAATCCAAGAACCTTAATGTTTAGTTTTCCTCCTACCTCAGACTGGTTTTCTACCTCATATATCTGCAAATAGGGGAAAAGAATTTATTCCTTGATATCTGATAAAACTGTGTTGCACTATTCCCATACAGAGAGATATTCTCAAAGTGAGGATTTTTCACCCATCACCACCTGTTCCAAGGGAGACATTTACTAGGCATGATGCACAGGGACAGACAGGACCTATACATGAAAACAATTAATTAATTATCAATGCCAGGTAGAGGTTCCTAAACGACAAATGAATGACATAAATGAAATAATGCCATAGGAATTGGGGAAGGAGGGGTATGCTGGGCGGGGGAAATCAGGAGATCAGGAGGAAGTGACAATGAACTGAGCTTTTAAGAAAGTTTGAGAATGAACTAAAAGGAGAGACAGCATAGTATAATTTTTAAGAGTATGAACTCTGGAACAAACTGCCTGGCTTTAAATCTCAGCTGTGCCACTTAGTTAGCTGTGTGGCCTTAAACAGTTTGCTTAATATTGCTGAGCTTTAATTTCTGTACTTGTAAAAGTGGAATTAAATAGCATCTGCCATATCAAGAGATGTTGAGATTAAATTTAGTTAAAGCATGTAAAGGACTTAGAACAATGCCTGATATAAAGCAAGTCCATAAATACAGTTACTGCTATTATTATTATTATATTTACTATTATTACTATTATTATTATCATATGGGAGAAGAGTGGAAAAGACATTCCTGGCAAGGAAAATATGCCAACAACTTTTAAAAATTAATAAATTATTTATCATATTTAATCACATGGTTATGCTGATATGAAAAGCTCATGCTAGCACCAACATCAGCATACAAATGAACCAGCAATTTGAAAAGGTAAGTATTTAAGTGGTGAGATTTCACTTCATTTATGAATTGCCCATAGCTGCTTTGGAAACTTTTATTTGCCCAAAACATAAAAAGTGGAAGCGTATGTCATTAATTTAAAAAGAGACTTCACATATTGGTTTCATGACTTCAGCTCAGTCAGACATGAAGACCCAGGTGCATTGGATGCAGGCATTAGCACAACACCAAAAAAACCAAGAAAACGAGGTGCTACACAGTCCACATGATTTAGAACTCATTCCACCAGTCACTATGAATGCAAATGTCTCATTTACATAAAGCCCACTCATATTGATGCTAATCGGGAGCAAAGGAGAAGCTATCACCTCCTAGCCAGCATCAGATACAGGAAATCAGAATTCAAATTATTCCCACTGGAAATGGTAATAGGATCTTTCAAATTGTTATGTTGATCAGCTTTAATATTTGGGTATTAATTCAAGAAATACCTACTGAGTAAAGAGCATTTATTGAGTGCTTATCATGACCCAGGCATTGTCCTAAATGTTTTTATGCATTTTTCATATAAATTTTTACAACAATCCTAATTAAAAGGTTCCATTATTATCCCCTCTTTTACTGATAAAGAATTGAGGTTAAAAAAGAATGAGGGTCTTGTCTAGTATCCCAAAGTGTGTCTATCTGATTTTAAAGCCCATGCCACCTGCTCAATATTAATTAATTTAACTCCAATGGCACCCATCTCCATGTGCTCATTCCCACTCCCATTCCTAGAAACAAAGCATCCAAAGAGTGGCTCCTTTTCTTCTAAAGCAGAAAGGAGAAATATGGAAGGAATAAGAATGGTAGTAGCAACAATACCATTGAATCGTCCACCTGAGCACACAGGAGAAAACCCAATACTTACATTGTCATTACATGCCATTCTGTTTTAATCAGGCAAGGGTAGCCATAATCTAAATCTAACTGAGGAACTACACTGCCACAGACACCAGGTACAAGATGCACTGCCTAAGTGGTTGTTCTTAGCAACTACTGAGAACAACTTAAAAGGTTTAATGCAAGGAAGTAAGATTAATACATTTATAGCCAGATGCATCTGATAATTTCTCATGGTACCAGAGTTCTTAAAATGTTTTATTTCAGGCAATCTGTAGGAGTAAGACATAGAAGCCAAGTGAATCAGCACAGAAACTTGCTGTTGATTCTTTGATTTTGACAGCAATATTTGTTTTCATTTTGAGAAAATTGTTTTGGGATCTTGCACCAGCTTATATGCCATTCTGTTGGCAGATGCTTCTCCCCATGGCTTCCCCCACACGGGATGGGTCTCAGCTCCACCAAAGACTCCCACACCCTACCTCCCTGGGTTTTCATACCCACACTGCTATGCAGGTTCCCACAGAGGGATTCTTTTAATAATGCATCTCTTAATTCCAAGCACCACCCACACGACAAGATTCAGGGGAAACTCACTTTACAAACAAGTTGGGGGTAATTAAAATCAAGTCCAACATAAGGCAACAACTTTAAAACCTTTAAATATGGTTATTTCCAGAGTTCGTGGGAAAAGTTAAAAAAAAAAAAAAAAACATTAAACAAAGTTAAGCTCTTTTCAAATGAATCCCACGGATGCACATCCACATTACTGTCTTCTATACACACCCTTTTAGAAGAAACCTACTGCCTGACCACAAAAGTTTCTTTTCCTGTAGGATCAAGCCATAAGACACCAGCAGCAATGGAGTCCCAAACCTACGTTTAGCCACCAATAACCACCATGGTGGATGGTGAGGTGGGGTGAAGAAGCTTCAGTACTCTAGGTTAGTCTCCACCCACCCTAGGCCCAGGTAGCCCTCTCACTCTTCCTGGTTCTTCAGCAGAGAGGCATTGTATTAACACACACAGAGAAATTTTCAGCAAATGTTACCAGAGAATTTTCAGAAAATCACAACCTCAATCCATCTTAAGGAAAATAAGTATTTCCTTAAATACAATATACGTTGACTTTCTTCTCAGTGTGTGGTTTCCCACAGACTCATTCTCATGCCCAGAGGCCAAGATCAGGAAAAGCAGTCTTTCCATACCACTAAGGCAGGTGCCCCTATTTACTATCTTCTGACCATACCCACAGCCTAGCTAGCACTTCAGAGAGATCCCTTTTCTTTCCCTCAAGCTTGATCAAATTCTTGGACATGGCATCTGTCATACTCATCACTGTAAACAGAAGGATCAAATGAGGACTCACCATTGCCTGGTTTATAGCAACTGTTCTGTAGTCAAGAGCAATGTTCTATCACTTCCATTTGCAGGGGGGGTTATTTAATACAAATAGAAATTAAATAAAATTTCCTTGTATACTTTCATTCTAAAATTGCAGCATTTGAAGAAAAAGCCCATGCGTTAGTTCTGTGAGTTTTGTAAAATATTTCATGCTGGTTGGTTCTGTTGTTCCAAGTAACACCTACTTAGTGCAATAATTGTGTGTGTTTATTAGACAGGGCTGTAATACTTATATGCTATCCATGGTAGGTATTTCATAAATTGCTCCATATCAGAATAGCCTAAGTCTTAAGAATACCATAAAATTTTTTTTCTTTATAGTTCAGAGTCCCTCATCTGCTCCCTCTCTTCTCTTTTTCTGACTTCCTTTATTCCCTCCTTCCATCACTTCCTTCTTTCAGCTACCATGTTTTCGCCCCAGAATATTTGAGAATTAAGGGTTGGAAGCAAATCTGAAACATCTAAATTACAAGAAACTAAAATTGTGTACTTGTGCTTTTCCCGGGTCCTTAAAAGTGAATGGATATAAAGCAATATGCAAAGCATAGAGCTTGCTATTGCTTTTAGAGCTCTAACATTTTTAGAAACTCATGGATAGGAAGAATAAGGAAAGCCTGGCAGAGAAATTAAGAAGTAGTTTCATTATTCAGTGGTTCTTAACAGAATTATAGAGGGAATAATTTGGAAGATATAGATTTGACACCACCATCCCAGTCGTAAACTGACAGGACAAAAATTATTTACCTAAACCAAGAGTCAGGAAACTAAGGGCCATGGACCAAAAACCCAAGACACTGCCTATTTGTGTTAATAAGGTATTATTGGTAAATGCGTACATTTACCCATACATTTACTTATTGCTCATGGCTGTTTTTTCACTGCAATGGCCAAGTTGAATAACTGTGACAGAGACTATGTGGTCCATAAGGCCTGAAATATTTATTATCTGGCTTTTTACACAAAAATGAATGTAATATTCAGAAATCTTATGTCTCATACATTAATTAATATGAACAGAAACAAGATCTCTAAAAGTATATTCATCATCAATTTGTATCTTATGTTGTCCTTGCATTTGAAGTCACCACTACTGTGGTGATTGTTAGAACATGTTGCGTCTATGTCCTATAGTGCTTATCGGTGGTAAAATGAGTGATGCTCACAGTCTTTTTCACAAGCGGAACATGTAGAAATTGGCACTTGGCTTAATCACTGCCAAACCTACCAGCAAACCCTTCTGCAGACTTCTTGGAAACTTCTCTTACCGCTGTTTCTGATTGCTATAAGCCATGATGTTCCAATGATCTGAAGGCATTAATGCTGTAGTTGAGTACAGAATGAAATTTCATTGGTTCAAATTCTGATTCTACAATTAATAGCTGTGCAAATAAATAAATAAATAAATAACAATTAATAGCTGTGCTTTGGTTTCCTTGCCTATAAAAATGGGATAATAACAGTATCTACCTCGCACTGTAAGACATCTAGAACAGCGATGGGCAATATGTGCTTACTTAGCACTCCATAAGTACTAGCCATAATTTTATTATTTGCAGGTATGCTTCACTCTGTCGTGAAATATGTGTTGTGTACTCCAGAATAACAGTTACTTCACTTTACCTTGTAATTCTGAAATTGACTGTGTGTTCCACATAATAGTTTCATGTTAAACATGGTTATGTCTTAGAATTAACCCATTAGTCAATCAGTAAGTGTATGTATGGCATCCACTCCATGCAGAGCAAGACATTAAAAACTGCAGGGATACAAAGTAAGCATGAGAGCTCTTTCCCTCGGTGGTGGCGGAGGACAGTGCAGATGTGGCCAAGTTTAAGGTTCAAGACCCTTACGGCAAAAAGGAGGAGCTGCTTAAACAGTTGGAAGACCTGAAGGTGGAGCTGTCCCAGCTGCACATTGCCAAAGTGACAGGTGGCACGGCTTCCAAACTGTCCAAGATCCCAGCTGTTTGCAAACCCACTGCTCGTTTTCTCACCGTCATCAGCCAGACTCAGAAAGAGAACCTCAGGAAATTCTACAAGAGTAAGAAGGATAAGCCCTGGGATCTGCAGCGCAAGAAGACACATGCCCTTTGCCACCGGCTGAACAAGCAGGAGGAGAACCTGAAGACGAAGAAGCAGCAGTGGAAGGAGCACCTATATTCACTGCAGAAGTATGCAAGGCCTGAGCACCAGGATCAATAAAACACACACAAACTGAAGGAAAAAAAAAAAGTAAGCATAAGATAGAATCCAGTCCCTAGTAGAACTACTAGCATTGGCACCTGGAGAAATGGTTCTATCTGCCCATAGCACAAGCAAACCAAAAACAAAACAAAACAACAGCAACAACAAAAACCAGTGATTATCCTCTGACATTCTTCCAGGCAAAAGGGAATGGGGAAGTCAGAACACCTTTAATATGGAATGAGGCATGGAAATCCCATTGTAATTAGTCTGTGCCACTCAATTTAGCATTTGTAAAAATTCAAAGGGAAGAGAGAGCTCAATGAAGCCTGCAGTGGTCCTGTGAGGAAGGCTTCATGGATGAGGAGAAATATGAATTTACGTATATAAACAGAGAGGGGAGGTCTTGTAAAGCAAAGGATCACAAAGGCAGTCTGCTCATGACATGGGCAGGGAACCAGTGGTTATGGGGTGAAGCAGTTCACAGGGGCCACATGTGAGATGTGGACTTGGCCTCAAATCTAATGGCACAAATAATACAAGAATGTGAATAAAGGATATAGAGGGACTGTGTGGGTTTTTTATGGAAATTGCCAGCCTCTCAAGTTTTCAAATGGAGGCACTGGTTTGATGGTATCTGCTGCATTTAAAACTTGTTCAGCTCATGGTTAGTTATCAAGTGCAACCCTGAATGTGGGGGGCAGGAAAGGATGGTGGGGCAGGTCAACTTAACTTTGAGTGGGACAATGAAATGGAATGTTAGAATCTCAACAATTTGTCAGATGGTTCAGAAGAGGATCACTTAGAGTCAATGAAGAAACTAAGAAGCCATGATTGAGGTATAAAGTAGGAAGAATGTAACGTGGAGATAGGAAAGACCTTCAGAGTGATAAATGAGAAGGTTAGTAACAGACTAGTCACAGCAAATGAAGCGGGGGAGGGGAATTAAAGATAACCCAAGGGCTGCCCCAGAGGGACCTTAAGAATAATGATACCCCTGGCCACAATCAAAGATTGGCAAGGAGGACAGTCTCTGCATATTACTTCCTGTTCTCTGCAAAAGTACAGTAGTATGGTAGAGAACAATGACTTTACAAACACTGCATATAAACATCTACCGGATTCCTTTTGTGTGAGCTTCAAAAGAATAGTCATGGCTCCAGTATTTCTTATGGCATCCATAATTCATTATCTTGAAAATATTTCCTATAAAACTAAAACTACAATCTGTATGTGGGAAGCTGACTCAGAGCCAAGCTGCCCCTTTGGCAGCAATCTGGGGAGAACCACCTACTGCTGCAGAGTCAGCTTTTCTCAAAATGTGTATTTGGTTAAAATTTTTTTTAATAAAAAATAAAAACTTAGTGCCCTGAAAACACTTCCCAGCTACACCAAACCTTCCAAAATTTCTTGTGTGAACAACCCACTATTCAATAGTCCTGAGTACTCATAAATCTCTAGAAGGGAAGGACTCAGACACCCAATAGGGTGATTATGATATTCAGACACCCAATAGGGTGATTATGATATGAAGGAAAAGGAGGAAGCATGTGTCTGAAATCCACCAATTTATGGGAGATCTGATTCTTTCCATTTAAGTTATCGCTTTTAAGTAAATACTGTCTTTCAGATTCCTCCCCTCCCCAAGGAAGGATCTGGCTGTATGTAGGGGTTAAAAGATGTTGAAGTGGCAGAAAGAGAGCTCAGATCTATGCACTCAGGTTCTTCTGCTGGCCTCAGGACTCCGTAACAGTGCGGCCAAGAGAGATGAAGAGAGAGATGTTGGAACCTTCTTCAACCAAGAACATTATACTTTCCTGACTTACGTTCTCCAATGCACCAAGGTGAATGACACCCAACAAAAAGGGCAGAGTAATGGCAGCCTCTATGCTACACCAGGGGCAGTGCCAACTGGCTGGGCAATGCCCAGCAGAGGGCACCACAGTGCCCAGGGAACTGAGTCGTGAGTCTGGGCCAGGAAAATAGAGGATCAAATAAGTGCTGACATTCATTCATGAGGTCAGTTGACCCAAACTTCCTGAGTAGTTGGGAAAAATACTGGATTGGGTTTTCAAGGGGCTTGAAGCTCTGCAATGTCCAACAGGGGTAAAAGCAGTATACAGTCATTCAGACTGCATTATCCTGACTGTAGGCAAGTCTCATTCTGTTGCCATGGTCAGCAACTTTAAGAGAAGAGCTTGCTCCCAACCTCTGCTTCACTAGCACCACTGACCCAGCCCCATCTTCTGCCTTCTTCAGACTGCTCCTTAGCTCAGCTGTCACCTACCCCAGCGCCTATGGTCTAGGACTCAGGAGATGTTTTTGAGAGAGAAGGTCCTAGTTACCTTACACTCTTTATATATTTTTAAAAATTCATTTTAAACTTCAAAGATTTACCCAGATTATAATAACTATGGCTAATATTTGTTGAGTTCTTATATTGGGCTCAACACACTTACATATGTAATACACAGAGCAACATTTGGAAGTAGATAGTATTCCCCTTACCTTTCCATGGTTGGGGCCTGAGGCACAGAGAGGTTAATTATCTTGTTCTAAGTCACAGCCAGTAAAGTGGCAGAATGAGAATACAAACCCAGGCATTCTTATTCCAGAGCTGTTTTCTTAATCAGACATAGATACATACATACACACATGATAGGTACAGACAGACAGACAGATGGTAGATGGATGGATGAATAGACACACACTGATATGATACCTGGAAAATTAAAAGGAGCAAAAATGTAAGATTTTTAGGACTTTATATGTAGAAGGCACTTCAGAGACCATCTGGTATAGTGATTTTCAAACTGGACTAAATCTTCTCCAGGGAGCAGATTCAGGCAGTGTCATGTAGGTTAGGTGAGCAAGGGAGTGGTTGAGGCAGCAAGGCTCAGAGGCCCTCTATCCCTACTGTAACCTGAACAGCTCTGCATTTGTCTGTTTTATGTACTAGGATTCTGTGTAAGACTTTTTATAGAAGAAAATTATGTTGCTAGAAATAACTTGAGAATCGTTGTTATCTATCCCAGTTATCTCAACAAAAATGAGAAAACTGAGGCCCAGTTTCATTTAATCACACAGCAAGTTATGACAAAGTTGAACTAAGCATTTACTCTCCAAACTCATCTGTGGGAAATATGCAACACCCACAGGTGACTTTCAACTTTCCCATCAGGAGCTACCGTTGAATAAACTACTTTATTTTTTCTTTTTTTAGGGTTGGGAGTGGGGTGGTGGGTAAAGCTTGTCCTGTTAGAGACAAATGAACAATCAATCCTTCAATATTAAGGTAATTGTGACCTGAAAAAAAAATTACAAGGGAATCTTATTCTGTTACCTGTCACCTGCTCCTTGAATAAGAGTTTTCCTGTGGTTTATGTGAGTCTTTTACTCCAATAAGGGAATCCTCCACTAGCACTCTGTCTGATGCTGTGATCACACCAGGATTGCCAAACAGAGAAGAAAGACTTCTTTGGCAATCCTCATCCCAGGTCAGCTGTGTCCTCTTGGGTATCAAAGAAGGATTACTTTGCTGGCAGAGAGTTCCCAATAAGGTTAACACAAGGATGAAGTCTAAATACCCTGCTGCAAGGAGCACATGAAGGCAAAGCCCTCTGGCTGGCTATATAGGTAATTCAAATGGAAAATGTACTGCAGTGAAGTCAACTTACAGGCTCAGAAACCTGAGGTTGCTGTCCCAGTCCCACTAAGAGAAACTCTATCTCACGGGAACAGACTCACATGAGTAATCAAACACAAAGAATCCCAAATACACACACACACACACACACACACACACAGCACACACAACATGATGCCCATCTGTTACCTCATGGTGAGAAATTCTACTCTCAAGTGGACTGAATTGTTCACATTTACCAAATTTTGCTTTTCTTCCCAGTAAGCAAGCTATGCACAGAGCAGCTGATCATATATATATATATATATATATATATATATATATAATCAATGAAAAAAATCAGATTATAAGTAGAATATCAAGTCATTGACTTACAGTGAGAAACACACAATGCTCAGGGAGACTGAATGATCATACAGTCAGCACATTCATTCCCTATAAACAAATGGCTTCTTTAGGATACCAAGTTATTTGCTGCGAAGTTATGGAATTAGAATTGAGGGACACGGGTATCTTAAGAAATGACTCTCAAAATAGGAAGGTTAAGGCCTGTTCATCTAGTACTGGATAAACCTGTCAAGGAAAACAATGCTTGTGTGCACCAGTCAAGAGTCCCTCCCTTTGATGAGGTTGGATGAGCCCTGCTCACACCTGCCCCTAATGGCCTTCTGTGATTCCATGGCTAGCCAGGCCCCTCTGATGCACTCAGACTCTTCCCCACTCAGATCACAGCTGTTTTACCACCCTGGAGTTGCTCTTTCTTCACATAGCCAAAGTACCGTAAGGTACTGATTTTAAACTTAAAGCTTTCAAAAGGAGTCTTATTTCCCTCCTTCTTTTTGTCATTTTTTGTGGAGGAAGGAAGAAGGAGGAGATTGTAGCCTACCAGTAGCCACAATCCAGGTTATATAAAATGAATCATTCAACTAATTTTGTAAATTTAGAATTCCATATAGAGAGAATTTTTGAGCCTGCCAAAGTAAGATAAAGCACCTTTTAGGAATCATTAACGTGTGTCCATATAGACTACTATTGCTTCATTATAAATCAATTCCATTTTCCAGCTCTGCACTACTTTGAAAGTATGTTTTTACATCCTTATCAGACTAATAAGATTAAAGGATTTATTTTACTGATATATTAAACACACAATAAATGCTGTACTAACAAATCTAAGGGCAGATTCACCAATATTCTACGAGTTAACAAAACAAAATAGATTACTTTTTAATAGTTTCATGTTGCATGTCCCTTCCATTAAAATTCAATCATCCATCCCATGTCTCAAACTTACTGTTCCATCTAAATACAGCATGTGTTCAAATAGATGTATCTTACATCACATCTTCTATTTTAATAAACTTGTACTAGCATACGTGGGGTGTCCCTATTCTGAATGGACTTTCCACCTAGAATATGCACCTTTCTTTTTCTGTAATAGGCAGAAATATAATCAAAATGTCACAAAGGCAATAGAGAGCCCAGCAGATGGACAAAGAAACCAAAAAAAATCCCTCCTGGATGCAACAGGGTCAAGGCCAGTGAAACTCTATCTGAAATTGCCAGCTCTGGGATTTCTCCAAAATGAAAAGCCTACATAGAGCATGCATTCCAGGGATTATGAACTCATTTTGGCTTATGCTTTTTAAAAAGGTCTACAGCTGCATTCAAAATACATCCAGCTCATCTGTAGGCCTGGGGACTGACATGAAGCCAAGGAGCCCCAGCTGGGACATACATGCAGGAATCAATTTAAGCTCTTCTGGCAGGACTTGGGGTGGTTTGCTATAATGAATGTTAAGGAGGGGTACCAGACCATGGAGAATTGGGTGTTTATCTTTCCTAAGTATTAAAGAGATGATAAATTGATGGATAAAAGTATGTAGGAGACTCTCAGAAAAGCTATTGTTCATGCTGGGTAGATGCTATGTCAGTTTGACAATTAAGACTTAATAAAAATAAATCAGGGTTTGAGGTTTGGGGAAGTCCTGACTGTGCTGTTGAGAGGAGAAGGATCACCTGGGGTTTTGTGGGGGACTTTACAACAGAAAAGAAAGAGCATTTAGTTGTAGACACCTCAACATCAGTGAAAGCAACAAAGCTCCCAACATTCTTAGAACTCTTCTTAGTAACTACTGCCAAGGGAGCTAATAATTGCTTAGAAGGACCATAATTGAAAGTAAAAAAAGATAAAAGAGAGGAATATTCAAAGCCTGTAATCAATTGTGTAAGTACCAAGTGAAATGATCTATAAATGTGGTCATAATTCAAGATGTGACTATTCAGGTTATAAGAATTCACATTTATTAGGAGTTTCATATAATACCTCTTCCTTTGGCTTCTGCAACATTTCTTCCCATTACCATGGACCAGTCTTGATTTCCTTCACCTCCTGAGCCAAATGCAGTCATCTTTGCATAGATAGTTAACTGATATTGCATTAAATTCTCCTCTCAGGAAACTTTGGTTTTGCAAATTTATAGCATCAGAAATAGTCCCAGGCATTATGCCATTTATGATGTCAACTTATCAAGTAAGTATGACATCATTTGCATTGTTTTCACTGCTTCCCTTTGTCATTACATTGGATTTATTGTTGCTATGTGTTTGCTTAATTCACAGTAAAGTTTAAATTACATGATTATCTTGTAATAGTAGTAGTAATATATAATTTTGGAGCACTGACAATGCGTGAGGGACTATGCACATTATTATGCATTTTACACACATTAATTTATTAATCCTCACACATCCTAAGAGGTAGAATACTATTATTATCCCCATTTTTCTGATGAGGAATCTGAAGCACAATTAATTAACTTATTTTAGATTATAGAGTTAGTAAGTGGTAGAACCAGGATGTTTTGTTTTTGAGTGTAATCTGAAGCGTCCTATGATAAGGGCTAAAAATTGCTTCACAGGAGTTATTTTCTAATTAATGAAAAGAAAACACCTCGTCAGGGTCTATTATGAAAACTTATTTTAACAACTATTAAAATAATTGTGCCCAATTTACTGTTGTTTTAATCTAAGTCAATGTTAATTTGAGGGTTCAAAAATACATGACCTAACAGAACATGTACAGGATTTGAATGCTGAAAAGTATGAAATGATGATTTTAAAAAATCAAAGAAAATCTTAAAAAAGAGAGTACATATTCATACATTAGAAAACTCAACAGAATAAAGGTATCAATTCTCCCCAAACTCATCTATAGCTATAGGAGAATTTCTGTCAAAATCTCAGTAGGGTTTTTTTTTATGTAGACATAGACAGTTTATTTGAAAATCATATGGAAAGACAAAAAAATTAGAATAGCTAAAACAATTTTGAAAAAGGTGAATAAAATGAAAGGAGTCACTCTACCCAATACTCAGGCTTACCACTAGCTGCAATAACCCAGACACAACTATCAGAAGAGTTAAAATAAAAAATAGTGATAACACCAAGTGTTTTAGCAAGGATGCAGAGAAACTGGATCACTCTTGCATTGCTAGTGAGAATGTAAAATAATATAGCCACTCTGGAAAAATGTTTGGCAGTTTCCTACAAAATTAAAAAGTACACATGCATTTATCATATGACCCAGCAATTGCACTCCTGGGCAATTATCCCATAGAAATGAAAACCTAAGTTTACATAACAACCTGTACGTGAATGTTCATAGCAGCTTTATTCATAATACACAAGAACAGGAAATAATCCAAATGTCCTTCAATGGGTTAATGGTTAAACCAATTGTGAACTGTGATATACTCATATCATGGAATAGTACATAGCAATAAAAAGGAACAAATGATTGATACATGGAACAATTTGGAATAGATCTCAAGAGAAGTATGTTGAGAAATAGTCCCAGGCATTATGGGGAGAAAAGCCAATTCCAGAAGGTCACATACTGTATTATTCCATTTATATAACATTCTTGAAATAACAAAATTATAGAAATGATAAAGAGATTTGCAATTGCAAGAAGTTAGGCATGGTAAGGCAAGGAGTGGATGTGGAGATGAGGAAGAACAAGAGAGGGCCTCCTGGTGATGGAACAGGTCTTGTATCTGGACTGTGGAGGTTGTTACACAAATCTGCATGTGATAAAACTGAATACAACTACACACACACACACACACACACACACAACCTGAGTGCATGTGTCTGGATTGTACCAATGTCAAGTTCCTGGGTTTGGTATTATATTTTAGCTGTGCAAAATGTTACTATTAGGGAAAACTGGGTGAAGGATATCCAGGACCTCCATGTACATTTTTTTGGCAACTCCCTCTGAATCTATAATTATCTCAGAACAAAAAGTTAAAACAAAATATGACATTTTTCCCCATCTAAATTATTGGTAATTTCATTTTTGAATCACAACGATTTATCCCCTTAAGGATCTTTTTCAGGAATAAATTACCCTTGCAAAACAGGGGAAGACTGTTCAGATAAAAGGCTGCCCTTTTCCTCTGAGCAGAAATGTTCTCTAAAGGGGTTTGGGATAAGATACAAAGCACATTATGTGCTGGGTTCCCCTCCCTGAAGCACCCATACCAACCCCCAGCATTTTGATACCAGGAAAACCAAGTTCTATTAAGATCAAGAACAACACTGAGGAGAAAATAAGTCACCAAAAGACAACACTCAGACTAAAAAACTTAAATGCGCATTATGGTTTTTGTTAAGAGTCCAAAACAAATCTTATTAACCTTATAGCAAATTCAAAGCTCAATTTATAACAAATTAAAAATTCTCCAGCTGCAAAAATTCACCTGTAAGCTACCTGGCACTTTATTGCTGTATCTTTCTCTATGTCTACACATAGAGATACATACATAGTATATAGATAGATTTAGATCTAGATATGTACTTATTTGGCACAATCCAACAGAGTTTTTAAGAAAGATTATCCAACTCCCACCCCCAGAAAGTGGTGGGGGCTTGAGATGGGAGGACGCCTCAAGAGTTTATGAGAAAAGGGTTGAAAACAACTCCTGTATGCATTCTACTTTTAACAAACATTATCTGAAAGACTTAACAGTAAATGAGTTAGAAACATACAGAACACATTTGGCTTTCAAGTTCATGTGGCTATAAAAATTAAAGGAAATTTGGCGACACTCAGAACACTTTCTCAATGCCTTGGTGTATGGGTAAACATCAGAATGTGTCTGGATTTTCAACCAAACCTATTTATGGTGTGTAATTATAGTTTCCTGATGGTTTCAAAGATCATAATAATTTGAAAATAACACACTGAAATCAGAGGCCATCTAGCTCTCCCATAAAATGACAAAGATGTCTGCTAAAATACTATGTAAAACCAGCTTGTTCCTGGAGCTAGTTAAGGAGGCAGATGACAGTTGTATCACTTGAGCTTACGCACCTTTCACTCCAGCGCACGACTCAACGCAATCTACGCTGGTTTGCGCTGTCCAGCATTCATTCTGCTTCTTTGTCATCAATCCAAAGCTCTCTACCATATGGTGTCATTTTTGAAATGTTAATCTAAGTGAAGCTTCTGATGCCAGTTAGGTTCCCAGCTGGTCTCTATATTGGCTATTTCACAGACATTAGCCCTGTTTTGAATTAAACTAAATTAGAGAATAAAATGAGATATTGTCATGCAAAGTCAGGCAATATTTTTTTGACATCTGCACCATCCCTGAGAGCTCTAGTGAGTGGTTATTTTAAAATTTAAGCTGAGAAGGAAAGAGCATATAAACAATTAAGTTAGGGCCAGATAACATACTGGTGTAGCACCTTAGGAGACTGACAACAACAACAACAGTAATAATAATGATGTTACTTGACAAAAGACCTCTATCCACATTGTATATCCATTTGGGCCAGAAACTAGGAAGGAAGATAGCTTTAACTAAAACGTTGACGGACCCAAATCTCCAGTTTTGCCTGGCTAAGGAAATAGCCACTGAGATGTATGTGGATCAGAAACGTACCACTTGTTTTTTTTTTTTACCCTGTCATTCCCCTGCCCTCTTTGAAAGCAGAGAGATAAATAAAAGGAATTAACCCTTTATTTAACATACTAAGTCCACTGGAAGAAAGGAACCTTGCTAATAATCACATAGCGATGGGTGAGACTCAATGTTTGCATCCCCCCAAAACTCATATGTTGAATCCCTAACCCCCAATGTAATGGTATAGGAGGTGGGCCTTTGAGAGGTGATTAGGTCATGAGAGTGGGACCTTCATGTTGGGATTAGTGCCCTTAAAAGATAAGGAGGACACCTCTCTATCTCTATCTCTGTATCCTTCCACACATGTGCACCTAGGAAAAGCTATGTGAGGACACAGTGAAAGGGAAGCTGTAAGGTAGAGGGCTCTCCCCAAGAATTGAATCTGTCAGCATCTTGGTCTCAGGTTTCCCAGCCTCCAGAAAGGTGAGAAATACATGTCTCTTATTTAAAATACTCAATCTCAGGTGTTTTGTTATAGCAGCCCCAGCTAACTAAGACAGTCTGCAACTCAGAAAAGAAGCAGTGGTGAAACAGAGTACTGGGATCCAATTTAATATCACTTTTTTCTTTTCCAAATACACAGAGATGGTGATTCTGCAATCTGTGCAAAACTGGGTTGGACTAGATGACATTTATTGAGTATTTTCCGGGTGCCATTTGTCCTAATCACTTCACTGGCATTATGTTCAAATAACAGTACTGAGAGGTAGAGGTAATCATTTACCTCCTGCTGCAGATGAATGAAGAGAGACTTGGTTGATTCACTTGCCCATGATCAGAGAGATGGAAAGTAGTAAATTCTAGATTTGAAAACAAGTGGTTTGACTCTGAAGTCTGTGTACCTGGCCACCATACTAGTCCAGCCTTTTTCTGACTCTCTGAATTAATTACAACAAAGTTCTTTTGCACTTTTATCCTCCACATTTTTTCTGGCCCCTTCCTCTATGAAGATCTGCCATTCGAGCAAATAGACTTAAGAGCTGGTCTAGGTAGAGCAATTATCATTAATTAGTATCATCCTTCCAAGGGTCTGTTTTTCTCAAGTGGCATGATAAGCAGTATTATTTTTTCAAAACCCATTTTGGTGCCTCTCCCTATGAAAAGATGATACTTCCCCACTCTACTGTGATCAGGCAGGGCCCTGGGACTTGCTTTAGTCAAAGAAATGTGAGTCGAAGTGGCCTATGTCTCTTCCAGGTGGAAGTTGTGAAAGCCAACACCTGCTTTGCCACGGACTGTTTTTCCTTGGTCTGAGCAACTGAAATATTCAGATAGAAGCTACCCCATCATCCTGGGTCCCAGAATGAAAATGACATTGAGCAGAACCTCAGCCAAGCCACTGTCAGTATGGAGCATAATGAGCAAGAAGCAAACTGTGTGGTTGTATGTTGCTGAAACTTTCAAGTCCTTTGTTACTGCAGCATAAACTGACCCATCCTGGCTGATCCATGTAGATAATTTGCATTTCTAAGAATGCTCCCTACATCTGCATAGGCCCCATTTCACTGTGCCTCTGCCTTTACAGCAGGGGTTGACTTGTCCTCCAGGGGACATCTGACAATGTCTAGAGACAGTTTGGGTTGTCACATCTTGGGGGTGCTACTGACACCTAGTGGGTAGAGGCCAGGAAAGCCGCTGTACATCCTACAATGCACAAACAGTCCTTCACAACAAAGAATTATCCCGCCCAAATGGCAATAGTGCCAAGGCAGAAACCCTGTTCTACACTAACAACTGAAATGATTCAATGTATTGGTGTGTCAATTAGGAGTGATTTATTTTCAATGCCCAAGTAAAAATACCTTAAACAAAACAGTTCATTCTATTTATTTTGGGTTTTTTTTTTCTGCCTGACAAAAGTCCAACAATAAGAAATCCAAGAATGTTGTAGGGGCACAAAGACAGAATCAGGATTCAGGCTCTTCCTGCTACCCATGCTGCTATTCTTGGCATATTAACTCATAAATTCTTGGCCACGAGAAAAGTGCTGCTCCTCCAGCCATGCACACACAGCCATACCCACAAGCAAGACAGAGCAGAGAGGCAAAGGCCTGAGCCAACCACATCTAGTCCAATTTACCAGGAAAGCAAAATTTTTTCAGACACACCTCAGAAAGACTCCCCCCCCCCGCCACCAACCACCTTTACTTCTCAGGGGCCCAAATTTCTCCACTTAATATCCTGAGTATCCAAGGAAGGTAGGAATGTGCGTATTTAGCTTTCCCTGTTTCTAAAGAAGAGAAAGTTAGAGGAAAGGGGGCTGGGAACTGGTGCTTAGAGAGCAATCCCACAGTGTCCACCTTCCCCAGGTCTAAGGCTATAAACCAGTTATCACCAACTTGGACCATTTGTGAGTGAGGGGGAAGAGGACACACAAGACGGTTTTGAGATCCATTGCTCAAGTTTCACAAGCAGCTTTGTGAAGTGAGATGAAAAGAAATTCTCCTCTGTCCTTTCAACGTCCTATCCAGGTATTCTAGTGACTCATCCTCCTGTGTCAAGCTCATGCCCAACCCCAAACAGCTGTCTTGTGGGCTTCCCAGGATGTACCTGGGAAGCTATAGAACTATACGGAGAGCAGATTTTCCTAACATGACCTAGTATGGACTCTGGGACACTGAGGAAACTGAACAGCTAGTTAGATTTCTGGGATGGTAGTCTGGGAGATTGGCAGAAAGATAAGAACAGGGACCTTTGCCTTGTAAAGTCCTAAATTATTGGCAATGGCTTGGTCTTTCATCCCTCTCACTGCATCCCTACATCAGGCTAGTAAGTTCTCCTAAGAGTTATACAACCTATGACTCAGTTAATAGGGGCACTATGTGCCTGGGAGGACTTCTAATGGAAAATTCATCCATATGGAAATACAATCCCAAATCATCAAGGAGCACAGACAATGCATTTTGATAACCTTACTTCATTCAGTAAATCAGCAAAAGTGTATGTCACAGTAAATTAAAAATGACTAAACACTAGCCTTTTCTGCCCATTTTAAGTAATATTCCTTAATGACCTTAAATGAAACAGAAAATTAAAAATCTGTGAGATGAAGAGAAGGGCAAATTGAAATACTCAGATATGGTATGAAGGCAGCAAGAAGTTAATAATCATTTCTATGTTTAGTGCACTGATGGAAAAAATGAGTTGTTATACCTTCTTTCCAATGTTACCATGTGAATGCTATTTTTAAGGTTATTTTTCATTCAAAGGCAGAACCCAAGAGATAAATAAGAAAGGTAATATATAGAAAAGAAATGACTCAGTGTGTGGGCCAGGTCAGAACTTGATACATATGTAGGGTACTTAACTTCTTCCAGATTTGACAATTATAATGATGCCTTATTCAGGGATAGTAGTCTTAGATACCAGCCCATAAATGGTGAACTTTAAGCTGCACACAGTTCAACAAAAGAAATCAGATTTGAATATCAGAATAAACTTACCTATATCAAAACTGACCTGCTGAAATGAAAACACTAAAAGACCAACACGCCGTTCTGTAGGCTAGGAGACCACTTTGGTAGTGTAAATGAAAAGAGCACTGACTCTGGGGTGAGAAAATGTGGTTCAGGCCTTGCCTCCCCCACTTCTTTCCTAGATAGAACACTTTGGGCAGGCCTTTATATCTCTCTGAGACTCAGTTTCCTCCAAAATCTGTATGTTAACTATTGCTTATAACAACTTACCTCAAACCTTAGCAGCCTGAAACAGCAACACACATTTATTATCTCAATAGCTTATGTGGGTCAGGATTCAGGGGAAGCTTACCTGGGTGGTTCTGGTTCCAAGTCTTTTGTGAGCCACTGGATGTTGTCCATGGCAACATTCATCTTAAGGCTTGACAGGCCCTGGAGAAATCAATTCTACTATGATGTACTTATACATTTTGCAAATTAGTTACTGGCTATGGACCACCCACCACGTGGACTCTCCATAAGGCTGCTTAAACTTTCACACAACAAGGAAACTTGCTTCCTTCAGAGCAATAGGCATGAAACCGCCTTCTTTAAATGATGACATTCTGAAATTATTAAGAATGTGTCATTCAAATTTCATTATATGACTAGGAATGTAGACTTGGTAATGGTCTGATTAACCAATCTATAAGTGTATGTGTCTGTACTTACATGTTTTTAAATTAACTTTCATTTTTATCAGAAGTATACATGTACATGGTCTAAATATCAGATAGTACTGTCAGATTTATAGAAAAAAATGTCAGTAACATAGCCTACTCCCATACTTCTCAGAAACAACCACTATCAACTCTTCTAGCATTTTAACTGGACTTATACAAATAACATATGTGAACTTCTATTTTTTAAATTTACAATCTTAGATATAATTTATTGGCTCCCTAAAATTGAAACTCAAGTTTTAGCTCCCTTACACCATATCTAACCCTTCCCCAATTCCCAAAAGAATATATTATAATTTAAGGTAAAATCAATATTCAAAGTGTATATAATAATACTAATGTAAGTTTGGGTCTCAGCTAAGCTGTATATTATGTAATTTTTAATGACAATAGGCCATTTTATATGAGAAGCAGACTAAAAGCTACAAAGATTTCTCAATATTATCTGATATAGAGAAATTAATCAGTTTGTCCAATGATCAGTAAGAAATCAGGTTGAAATGTCTGCTTATTCCATGCTTAGCAAGATAGTTTGCTAATTTTTAATTGTGGTAAAATATAAGTAACAAAATTTACCATCTTAACCATTTTTAAGTGGATAATTCAGAGGCATCAAGTACATTTACACTGATGTGCAACCATCACCACCATCCATCTCGGAATTTTTCATCTTCCCCAACTGAAATTCTGTAGCCATTAAACAGTAAATTCCTATTATCTCTTCCCTTCTGCCCCTACAAATCACCATTCTACTTTCTGTCTCTAAGAATTTGACACTCTCGGTACTCATACAAATGGAATCATACTATTTGTCTTTTTGTGATGGGTTTATTTCATCTAGCATAATGTCCTCAGGGTTCATCCATGTTATAGTATGTATCAGAATTTTCTACCTTTTTAATGCTGAATAACATTAAATTATATATATACATAATATATAACAACATATATATATCTGTATGTATAATAACAATGAATATTGTTTATCCATTCAAACATGACAGACATTTGGGTTGCTTCCACCTTTTGGCTATTCTGAATATTCTATTATAAACATGAGTGTACAAATATCTTTTTGAGTCCCTGCTCTCAATTCTTTTGGGTATATACATATATATATATATATATATATATATATATATATATATATATATCTGCAAAGTATAACTGATGGGTCTTATGGTAATTCAATGTTTAATTTTTTGAGGAACTACCATACTGTTTTCCAAAGTGGTTGCACCATTTTACATTTCCACCAACAATATACAAGGGTTCCAATTTCCCCATATTGTCACCAACACTTGTTACTTTGTTTTGTTTTGTTTTCATAATAGCCATCCTAACACATGTGAATTGATATCTCATTATAGTTTTGATTTGCATTTTCCTAATGATTTGTGATGCTGAGCATCTTTTCATGTACTTATTGGCCATACGTATATCTTCTTTTGGAGAAATGTCTATTCAAGTCTTTTGCCTATTTTTTGTTTCTTGTTGAGTTGTAGGAGTTCTTTATATGTTATGAATATTAATCCCTTTCCAGATCTAATATTTGCAAATATTTTCTCCCACTCTGTAGGTTGCCTTTCACTCTGTTGGTGGTCATTTTTTGCACAAAAGCTTTTCATTTTGATGTAGTCCCATTTATCTATTTTTGCTGTGTTTTTAAGATTATATTCAAGAAATCATTACCAAATTTAACATCATGAAATTTTTCCCTATGTTTCCATCTAAGAATTTAATAATTTTGGGTCTTTATTTAGGTCACTGATCAATTTTGAATTAATATTTTATATGGTTCAAGATAAGAGTCTAACTTCATCCTTTTGCACACGAATATACATTTTTCCCAACTCCGTTTGTTGGAAAGATTGTCCTTTTTCCATTGAACAGTCTTGACACCCTTGTCAAAAATCATTTGACCATATACATAAAGTTTATTTCTGGGCCTGCATTACATAATTTTTTGTATAATTTTTTCCCTTGGAATTAATAATGGCCTCACTCTTATTTGCTTTATTATCTCTGTAATTATCATTAATTCACACCCAATTGTCCCAAGACATAAAATTACTCTCATTATAGTTATTAAAACCTGGCAATATATCAGTTTGATATATTTTCTTGATTGTTTTTTGGGAGACATTGCTTTTAGAGCCCTCTACCTTCCTTCTCCTCTCTATGGGCTTCTGAACAGCTGTTACCTGGAAATTTCCCTTCACTATCATTTTAGAAATCCTCATTGCTCCTTTTTGTGGTAGGTTCCTCATTCCCAAGATTCCACAGATTCCCCTTTCTTTTACTTGCTTGTATTGGCAAAGTACATCATTCACTAGCTTTCTGGAAATATACATTTTGTCTTCACACTATAGCTTTAATATAACTAAGTATATATATTACCTTGGAATTTTGAAGGCTTGGCTCCACTGTCTTCTAGTATCCAAAGTAACTGTTACAAAGTCTCGTTTTAAGACAATAGAACAACACTAAAGAATTTTAGATGGGGAATTTCATGGCCTTATCTTTTTTTTTTTTTTTTTTTTTTGAGAGAGAGCATGCACAAGCTGGGGGTCAGAGGGTGGGATGGGGCACAGGGAGAGAAAGAATCTTAAGCAGGTTCCACACCCAGCGTGGAGCCCAACATGGGGCTAGAACTCACAACCCTGAGATCATGACCTGAGCAGAAGTCAAGAGTCGGACGCTTAGCCAACTGAGCCACCCAGGTGCCCAATATGGCTATACCTTTTAAAAACATATCATGTTGACTGCTGTGCAAAGAATGAATTAAAGAGGTACAGAAATCAGTAGGGAGACCAGCAGAAACCCAAGGTAGAGATAACAAAATCTGAACTAAAGAAGAAACCATAGAAATGGGAAAAAAAGAGAATAGAATCCAAGAAATATTTAAGAGGCAAATATGAGCAGGATTCTTGGTAGGGTCTAGGATGATTCTCAATGTCTTGGGAAAACAGATAAAGCCCCTGAATTTTGGAGATATATAGATATATTCAAAAAAATAGCTTTAGCTCCCTGTGAGATGATAAATGCTTCATCTCTGTAAAAATTCAAGCAAAGACCACAGGAGAAATTTTTATCTCTTTAGATTATAAATTATTTGAGAATTAGGTGGAAGCAAAAGTACACATGCACAAAGGTGCACACACATATTTTCATGTATATAACCTTTAAGTCAATCAGGTCAAGAGAAGATGAACTAATTGATCTTTTGCAGGATATAGCGTAAAGAGGATTCCTACATTGACTATGAGGTAAGATCAATGACCTCTAATTACCTTCCAACTTTTTTTCCATTATCCTAATTCTATAAATAATAGAGTACTATCTATTACCTGTGTTGTGTCCCAGCACCAAAAATGCATTGCCAAACTCATCTCACTATGTTGCCATTAATTACTTACATAGATTGACCTCCTTGAGGTTAAGGTGTTCCTTTTACTCATCTTGATATCCCTGCCATGGAGCACAGGTTTATTTAATATGTATTGTGAAACAGTGGCATAGGGAAACCAAAGTAGTATTAACCTATGTGCCTCTAGCAACATAGTTTGTTCTTTTTCTTTCCTTTACTGACCACCACCACAGCTGTTACTCACTAGAATTATACCCAAGCTCTAAAACTGAATTTGTGTCCTAAATGATTCAGTATGCCTAGGAATTCCAGGACATGCTTACTGAGGAGTCATGTGAAATCCATTTTAGATTTTGAAAGAACTTTTGACACCTCCAGTATGAGTATGTTTTCCCCAAGAATAGCAACCAAAAAAAAAAAAAAAAAAAAGATTTTAATTCTCTGCATGGTGCTGAGAAGGAGACATTGTGGTGAATAGAAAAGCACTAGACTGGAATCTGGGGATTAATATCCAGTTATTACCCTATTCTGAGTCCTATGATTAACTCCCTTTCTCTCCCTGGGCTTCCGTTTTTTCATCTGTAAAGAAAAAAATTTGATTGAACTCTAGTAGTGAATAGGCTTTATTTGGGGTCAGATCTGATTGGCTGGTCCTAACTGTGCAGCACACTGTGTGGCAGGGGATGAGACATCTGGGTCTGCACTCAGGGCTGAACAGCACCCTGTCGCAACAGCAGGGTCTGCTATGGAAGGGGCTGCACATGTGCTAATAAGATGCCAGCCCTGGACTGGACGATCACGAAAGTTCCTGTCAGCTTTCAGATACTGTGACTAACATGCCTTATTTTTCAGACCACTTGCCTTTTTTGTTGCTCGAAAATGTCTCTAAATTTTCCATGTCCCCTTTTAATAGAAGAGACTAAAGCTGGATAAAGATCTCTTGAAAAACTTACGGATCTATTATGCCATAGTTCCTAAATTCTACTTACACACCATAGTACTTGCTTCTTTAAGTACAAAGATGAAGTGCCAACACAAGATACATGGAATATATGATCCTAGTAATAACGAATTTCCAGTGATAAGGAAATACACAAAATAAAATAACTCAACATAGCATATTGTATTAGTTTCTTAGGATTGCTATAACAAATTACCACAAGCTGGGTGGCTAAAACAACAGAAATTTATTCTCCCTTAGTCCTGGAGGCTAGAAGTCTGAAATCCAGAGTCGTCTTCTGAGGGCTAAAGGGGAGAGAGGATCCTCCCTTGCCTCTTCCTAGCTTCTGGTGGTTGCTGGCAATCCTTGACATTCATTGGCTTGTAGGTGTATCACTCCAGTCTCTGCCTCCATAATCACATGGCCTTCATCCCTGTGTCTCCAAATCTCTCTTCTCACAAGAAAACCAGTCATTGGATTTAGGGCCCATCCTAATCCAGTATGGCTGTATCTTAAATTGATTACTTCAAAGATCTATTTCCAAATAAGGTCATCTTCATGTGTGCCAGGGGTTAGGACTTCAACCTATCTTTTTGAAGGGCACAATTCAATCCACAGCTTATAGCAACGTCTACTCTTGCCAAAAATAATAAAGTTACTAAATCGTGACATTCACCTTCTAGTTTGCATACCTTAATGATGAAGGTTTATAATTATCTACTTGCAGTAATATTCATAATTCATTATTGAATAAAAATACAAACCTATAGTATAGTAGGATCATATTTATAGGATATTATATAAAATGTCTTTATATATATACATTCATTGAAAGACATTTGGATATAGCAAGTGTCATTTTTACAAGAAAAATAAAGCTTTAAATTTATAAGCTGGCCATAACTAATAATAACACCAACAATAAAAATTCTACATTGTTGGAGCGCCTGGGTGGCTCAGACGGTTGGGTGTCTGCCTTTCGGCTCAGGTCATGATCCCAGGGGGTCCTGGGATCGAGCCCCGCGTCGGGCTCCCTTTTCCACGGGAAGCCTGCTTCTCCCTCTCCCACTCCCCCTGCTTGTGTTCCCTCTCTCGCTGTCTCTCCCTCTGTCAAATAAATAAATAAAATCTTTTAAAAAAAATTTTTTTTTACATTGTTTACAATGCTTTATGCTTTTCAAAATAATAAAAGCAAAAGCAAAAATAACACCATCTTAAAAGACATGTTTTTCTTTTTAATATTGATAACAAATAAAGGTGTTCTTTTTATATATAGTCTTTACCCTTCTAAAATTTTTGGCTTATCAATGATCAAAGATGAAAAAAGTCTTACCTTCTTCCTTATAAAGGAAAAAATTCCTTCAGTGAAGTCCAAAGTAACTTTATTCAATAGGTCACTTTGTGTCTCTTAATATTATGTAAAAGAATGTCCCTATTGTGTTATTGCTAACTAGATTGTGATGAGAACAGAGATGACATCAGGTATTCAGCCTTAAATGAACCTACAATAGTGAAATCAGGAAAGCAGTACAAAGAAAAAAGCTAAGCCAAACATGAGCCTGGGGGCTGAGCAGAGACCCAAGTATGCCCCATTCAGCAAATCTGCAAGGACATCCTTAGCTGAGAACTGAAATCCATGGTCAGTGGGGCATGCAGCTTCACTACTTCGACCTGTCTTTCAGTGTGTCATTATTGCAAATTAAATAATTCAGTCGAAAGCTAAAACATTTGCTGCACCGGCTGCAGGACTTCTTGACTCCAACATGTGACATACTTAATTGAGTTCTCTTCCACTAAAAGTCAGAATATCATGGAGTTCAAACCTAAGTTTCTCAGACCTTCTCTGCCCTATTTAAGAAGGATGAGTGTATAGAATCTGACACAGTTGACTTTTTAACTGCAAAGGAAGGAAGTTCCTTTAAGCCTAAGAAAGCAAAACCATCTGGTATTGCACAGCTGTGGAAATACTGCCTATCTAATTATTTATGGAGGTACCTATGATTTGGGCTTGGTATATCCCAAAAGACTTTGAAAAAGCAGAGTTTCACAGGGGCTTCAGATCAATAGCTTCTAAACTGTTATTTTGGTTCAAGATTTTTCTCATCAGAATGAAGAATGGGAAAATCCTGTTTTCATTAAAGAAATGCAGAAATGTCATCCTAGTTAATGTAGAGGCATGAGAGAGGGCATGCCGAAGTAGTGCTGTACAAAAAGTAATTGTCAGTCTTTCCATAATCTTGGCCTTTCAATTCCGCTAATCAGAACAAGTGAAAGAAATATATTTAACAACAAATGGGGCATCTAAGCACCCAGCTATTTATTGTCTTATGCTCTCTACAGGTTGACTACTAAGAAACAATAATCCACCCTTTTAAAGTAAAATCATAAAAATATACAATTTTAGAGTTTAACATTTGAAAGAGACTTCTTACTTCCTGTAAGGGCAGATTAGAGTTTTGTTTTTGTTTGTCTTTGTTTTTTGCCAGAAAAATCTTCCTTCTGAGAACAAATGGAAAACTAGGAAGATATTTTTTAAATATAATATTTAAAGCATCAGCAAGTTTCAAAAACAGTGACATTTAGAAAAGCTGATTCCATAGAGAAAAGGAATACAGAGAAAATAAGCTCAACAGTGGATGTGTTGCTTTTGACCTGAAGGCTTTTGTTAATTTACCAGTGGTGGCTTAAAGGCTGAGCCTGTGTCTGAGAGGATGAGAAGCTGAATAGAACTTTCAACCATTTTAAGTGGCCAAGGAAGACATAAACTGGAGTTCAGAGTATACTAAGGAAAAGGAATCTTGAAAAATCATCAAGACTTTCAGGTAGGACCCCTGAAACCCTGTGGTGAATATGTATACATAGGGGTGAATCAAACAGACCGTACAATCAGCCCTCACAAAAACCGAAGCCCAGCTTTGAATCATCAGTTCCTGGCTAGATTAAGGTGGCATTCCCCTGCCCTAACTAACTGTTTGAAACGCAAGCAAACCCCGTCTTTAAAAAAAGAAAGAAAAGAAAAGATAAAAGTCATTCAGAACCAAAGTTTTCATGTATGATATCTGGCATTAAATCCAAAATCTGGGGATTGGGGGGATACTGGGGAACAAAACCTTGACCAAAATCAAGAGAACAACAGACAATATAAACAAATCCTCAGAAAATTTATTGTAGTTATTAGACATGAATTTTTTTTAAAGATTTTATTTATTTGACAGAGAGAGATAGCGAGAGAGGGAACACAAGCAGGGGGAGTGGGAGAGGGAGAAGCAGGCTTCCCGCCAAGCAGGGAGCCTGATGCAGGGCTCAATCCCAGGACCCTGTGATCATGACCTGAGCCGAAGGCAGACACTTAACGACTGAGCCACCCAGGTGCCCCAGACATGAATTTTTTAAAACTATAATTAATACCTTCAAGAAATTAGATGGCAAGTTGGATAATTTTGACAGAGAAATGGAAATTATAAAAAAGCACCAAATGACACTTTTAGGACTGAAATATAGTAAGCAGAATTAAGAGCACACCTGATGGGTCTAACAGCAGATTAAATAAAGCTGATGAGAGATTCATGTAAGGTAGCTCAGGAAAAAACACAGACTGATGCATAAGGAAACAAATGGATAGAAAATACAGAAATGAGCATAAGAGAAATATGGTACACATAAGTAGCTAGAGGGAAAAAGATGGTGCTACATTCAAAGAAGCAAATAGACTGACAGATGACTCCAGAAAAGAAAATACCCCACTACATATTTAGTTCCACTCTGCCTCACTCATACCTAATCAGAAAATCACATCCAGAGGGTTTAAGTATCTAGCCCAAGGTAACAAAACACAGCCAGACTAGAACTTCATGTTGCCCACCAGTCTCCTAATTCACTTGCATCCTTCCCCATTATTCTACTCATACAACCACTCAAAGAAAATAAAGAACATTCTACACATGTTCAACAAAGAAACTACTGCTTTTTGTATACAATTCTTTTAAATATGTTATTTGTGGATCCCTCGGAAGAAAATACCCTTTATAATACCCAACTGCTAAATTTTGACCAAGCATATTAACTCATGTGAAAGCATACAGATTCCATTCTTGCTCTTTGCAAAGAACTCTAACTGGGAAGGGGCCCACTAAAAAAATACCCTAGAGTATGAGCTTCATTGGTTTATTTCAATTGCTACATTCCCAACTTGTCTGGAAATTAGGTGAGGGAGAGTATCATTATTCTGTTCATGTGACCCTTCATTCAACTGAATACCTTTCATTCCAATATCTCAAACAGGACGCACCTGCATTTTTAGACAGCCTCAACAGACCCATTTTTTTAAGAAAAATTTTCGAATATATTCCAAAGATCTTTTGGTGCATAGGAACCTCCACTGCTAAGTCATCTATTCCACAGCTCCAGCAGTACAGATTTATAAATATCATTCTTCCTAAATGCCACATCAGAAAATGTGGCCTTTCAACATGCACATGTGTGCAATTCAGAACAATGGGGGGCCTCCTTAAATGGCTTTCCCTGAATACATTCAGAGATACAAATTGCTTTGCAGGATGAGAGAGATCAGTAATACTTCTCAGTTTTCTCAAACATTATTTCCCTTTTTTACATAACTGAAACAAAGAGGCTCTAGCAAATAAAATGGAGGTGGCTCATGTTTGGAAATATAAAGGTAATCACACCTACTATAGGAATCTTCTGTCAGGTTTATAGGAAAGAATCAGAGATTGTAAAGCCTAAGGATTTAATTCAGATTCCCACATTCCGTGAGAGCATTTTCTGTGTCACTGACTTACAGTGCCCTCTTGATTTTCTCATGAAATGCTGCAGAGCACTCAGGGCACCAAATGAGTAGGAAAAAAAGTATATTCATTTTACTGCTACTAAATATAGAACTTTATATCTCTGACTAATGTTTTAAAACTAGTCATTACCTAAAACTAGGTCTCATTATTTTTATTAATTGCAGCTCAGAGTTGGCCCTTTAAATAAGGTCCATGAGTGGGCAAAGTCTATTTTTGCCATTGTGAGTCCTGTACCTTTGCAGTAACATCTGTTTTACCATTATCTTCCGGTGCTAAATTTACCCGTGTGTGTGCCAGATGGAGGTGACTGCTCTAACTCGACGTGGGACCTGTCAGCATTCCAACAACCTAAAGGAGTTAAATTACTCCATCTGTTCTTCCAAATTGCCCGGAGACTGCCCCTCAAATGTTCATGTTTTTGTTTGTTAATAAATAATAAAAGGACACTTTGTCAATTATGTGACTTGATGGATTCATAATTTATGCTAGGAAATTTCTGTCAACAATGAGTGAATCACCCAAGAATCATTTATTAAGTCTCCACTACAGTTTTTATTGTACTAGTTACTAGAAGATATTGGAGAAAATAAGCATACCACTTAGGAGGAGAACATACCCAGAGAATAATTCATGGTTCAAGCATCATTAGGCATCATAGCTAATAGAATACTATTATAAATTATAGGATCCTGACAATTAAGGGAAAGACCAACATATAAGGAAAATAAAATTTTTAAAAATAGGAAAACTAAGAGATCAAAATAAGAAGTGAACATGATATATGTTTGCTTGGAAGTACAGGTGGCTGGGGGTGGTCCACATTTATTTAATCAACAAATACTTATTCAATGTGGACTGCATGCATGGAGTGCTTGGGTGGTACAGTCTGTTAAGCGTCCGACTCTTGGTTTCTGCTTGGGTCATGATCTCAGGGTGCTGGGATCGAGCCCCATGTCAGGCTCCTCACTCAGTGCAGAGTCTGCTTGAGATTCTCTCTGCCCCTCCCGCTTGTGCATGCTCTCTCTGTCTCTAAAATAAATGGATAAATCGTTTTTTAAATAAATAAATAAAAATAAATAAATAAATGTAGACTGCATGCTTCAAATTATGTTAAGGCAGCAGTGTAAAAAAGAGAAATAGGACACAGATCCTGCCTTCCAAGATCCAGCTTTCCAGCTTTCATGCTAGTAGATATAATAAGACACGATCATAAATATCTCTAATAAAACAAGAGCTAAAAATTGCCTCATTAAGTGTTCATGTTAAAACTTACCTTAAAAAGTTCAAGGTAAGCTATGAAGCAATGTGGGAATAGCAATACTGGTTCGTTTTGCTAGAGGTGATATGATCTTCCCAGTAAAAATAATCTACTGGTCTTGCTGACCATCTCCTCCAACATTTGACTTTAAGTCCCTTAGGGTTCTCTACCTTGTCCTAGCTTTTCCATTTTCTTAATGATGATTAAATGCTATAATGACAGCTCAGAAATTGTTCTGGCCAAGGTTCCTTTAATATGCTAGAAATAAACAAAAGCCTTTTTTAGACACTGTACCTGATAATCCACTGATGGCCCATAACTGGTATGAAGGTGTATCACTGCAACAGAAGATGGAGGCAGAGGAAGCGCCACCTGAAGCCGTTGTTAAGAAAAGTGAACACAAACCAGATGCCTACTGGAGTCTACATGTCTTCTGAGACCTAGATACAAGCAGTCAAACCCTTAATTTATGCCCCAAAGCCCTCTCAAAATCTTTAGAGAATTTCTTGGAAATGTACATTCTCTTGGTTGTCACCTCCAGTTTAAACTCCTAAAATTTTTGAATTAGTTCTATTAGGGGACATCTCACCATCCTGTTCATGCATCCTGTTTAATTTCACACTACATTTGATCTAATTATGAAACTGTTTTCCTTAATTTCCTACAAACCAATCATTCCTTTGGGTATCTATATATGGAAAAGATTGACTGCAAATTTGGGAGGTCAGGGAATTTGTAAGGCCACAGCACAAGCAAATCAAAAATGCAAGTTTGGATACTGTTGCAAAAGTCACTCAGCCATTTGCACAGCCAGGATTTCAGTCCCCTGCCATGTTAGATTCAGCTATCGCCTCACTCCCTCTTCTCTTCCCTCTTGTTCCTCACCCCCAAATTCCTGCTTATTTCAAATGCAGAGCAGTTTGTCATCTTGGCTCCTGCCATTCCATGAATTCAGAATTTCCTTCTTCACCTTAAAGTGGCTTATCAAGGTATTTTCGTAAGCAAAGTCTGTTCCCTCCTTAAGAAGAATTCTGGTATCAGTCATTAAAGTTATAAAAAGTTTACTTTTGATACAATAATAATTCCCCAAACTGGCAGAGTAGTGGAGAAAGTGGTAAAGTCACACATTATTTCCAAGTTGTAGTATCAATTCATATCACCTCTAGCAATTTAGTAACATATATTAAGAACAATAATAAAGTTCATGCCTTTTACCCTGAAATTCCACTCCATCGAACTGTGCCTACTTCACAGTAAAAACTCAATACATGATAGCTATTTCATTAGTTATTATTCTAAGGAAATTAAATGTATAATCGTTGAATGCACAAAATGTGTTTTTAGCATCATATGGAACAATTTGGAAACAAGGAGTCTAACAATTAGTAGAAATAAAATTAGTATTAAATAAAATACTAATATTTGATAGAATTTAATGAACCTATTAGGCATTTCCATGTTGCTACCAGGCTATATCTCTATCATCTCAGGAAATTTTTTAGTGAAAAATATTATCAGAAAACAAGGTAGGGGCGCCTGTGTGGCTCAGTCGTTAAGCATTTGCCTTTGACTCAGGTCATGATCCCAGGGTCCTGGGATTGAGCCCCACATCGGGCTCCCTGTTCAGCGGGAAGCCTGCTTCTCCCTCTCCCACTCCCCCTGCTTGTGTTCCCTCTCTCGCTGTGTCTCTCTATGTCAAATAAATTAATTATAAAATTTAAAAAAAAAAGAAAGAAAACAAGGTAATATTTAAACTGTGATTGAAATTATGCAATTGGGGCACCTGGGTGGCTCAGTCAGTTAAGCGGCTGCCTTCAGCTCAGGTCATGATCCTGGGGTCCTGGAATCGAGCCCAACGTCGGGCTCCCTGCTCAGCGAAGAGCCTGCTTCTCCCTCTCCCTCTGCCTGCCTCTCTGCCTACTTGTGCTCTCTCTCTATCTCTCTGTCAAATAAATACATAAAATATTTAAAAAAAAAAAAGAAATTATGCAATTAATATGTACCTGGATAAAAATTGGAAGAAAACATGAAAAAAAGAAAAATAAAATATGCTATAATAGTGTCTATGGGTGTTTTAAAATCCCTTGTTTTAATGCCTTTTGTACAATAAATAAAAATCATAATAGCTTACTATAACCAACAAGTTCTTCCTCCAAAATGATTCTGCAAGTCAATATAAAATTTTCATGAAGATTTTGGTTAACCTTCCATAAACAGTCTTTCTTTGAAAGACAGTTGACAAATCTTGTCCATACAGAGATGGATATAGATCACTGCCTTTTTTAATGGCCATTACAATAAGCAATACTGGGCACACAATAAGCAAACTTATATATAGTTTGCTTCATAATTTAGAATTTCCTAGAAATGCTCTCTGATCATCTGTGTTTGCACAGATACTGGTGAAATGGAAGGCTTGCCTCTCTTAAGCCCTTCCTCCCAGGCTGTTGTCTCTAAGGTAGAGTGTGCAACACCCCAGGTGGTATGAAATATTAGGATTTCTAGTTCCATTTATTTACATCTTATCCTTTTAAACTTTATTCTGTTTTTACACTTTACATATTATTTAATAATTAATTCCTCAAAATAACAAACATAATAAATATGTATATTGAGGTACTCATTCAAAACTTTTTAATGACAGTTTAAGAGAACATTACTCTGGGGGTAAATTAGAAAAATCATCACTAAATTTAGTTTTAACAAAAACATATCATATCAACTATATGATAAGGTATCCAACCATCATCTCAAGCATCTATACTTGTTCAGTTCTGTCCGCTCACAACCTCTCAATATGTATCTAGTGACTCCCTTCCCCACCATCACCCTGCCAAGTATCCAGATCCTCTCCCTATCCCTATACTTGGGCTTATGCACATCCTGGAGTCTTGTGAGATCTATCCACAGAGGATAACTAGAGGAGGTAGGGAGCTCACCCAAAGTTTTGTGGCATGAATGGGTGTCATTACTATCAAATAAATATCAAGGAGAAATGAAACAACATGCCCTCTGCTTCTGGTGGTAGAATCTCCTGGCAGAAGCTCCAGAAGTCAACGAGAGAATCTCATTTCAATGAAGGCTGAGGAATAGGCCAGTGGGGACACATCTTGCATAAATATGTGATCCAGGTTCACTCACCTAGCAGTTCCAGGACTCCTTTCTCCCCAAGACCAGCTTACAGCCTTCTTTGAAAGAAGCACTTTTCCCTTCTCCATATTTGCTCTTCTTCTTTTGCTGCCCATTTTGAAACTTGTAGCTCCCAGCTGCTATCACTTCTACCACTGTCACTACTAAATCTGCAGTAAACAAGAACAATAAAAACAATAATAACAGATATACCACCCATTGAGCACTTACCATATACCAGACATTGTACTAACTAATTATTGAATGAAAGATGCTAATAGATTTAAAAATGTTCTTAATCCTGGTACAATTTTGAATCTTTCTCTATCTGAAAGTGAGCTCTGTATTGTGAGCTCTTCACAGGAGTTGCTACTGACAATAAACAGGCTAAGTAAGGGTTGCAGAAGTTTTTTATTCGACCTGGTTTTGTTGTGTTTTTTAAAGTATAAATGCCTTTGGCCATCATAAGCCTCTCAAGGTTGCCAAAGTTCCTACCTCTCCATATCATCTTACAACTCAGCATCATATGGTTATGTTACCTCTTGAGCTCTTTAAAACATTTGTATCTTGCTATCCTATTACATGTGAGTGAAAAGTATCTTTATAATGGATATTTGAAGATTTTGGCCAATTGAATGTTTGTATCTATGATTAGACTGATGAGCCCAAGGGATTGAGGGAAATGAATAGAACAAGAACCTTTTGTGATTTAGTGGTCATTTTTTACTATTAGACAATCTGTGAAACTCAGCCTGAGTAACTTTAGAGACAATTTGCCTTCTTGGCAGGGCCACTTATGCAATTTGTAAATCCTAATACAAATGACTATGTGGGACCCCATGTTTCAGGAGAATGGAAAAAAGAGGAGATGGAAAAAAATATTTGAACAAGCAGTGGTCAAGAAGATCAATGAACATCTAACATTAAAAAAAATGATGAAGAGCATAACATGGCACATTATAATCAAATTACTTAAAGCTGGTGATAGAGACAAAATCTTAAAATCAGCCAGAGTAGGGGTGCCTGGGTGGCTCAGTTGGTTAAGCATTCAACTCTTGATTTCGGCTCAGGTCACGATCTCAGGGTCATGGGATCAAGCCCTGCAACAGGCTCCATGCTCAGCTCGGAGTCTACTTATCCCTCTCCCTCTGCTCCTCCCTCCCCACTCCCTTGCGCGCGCGCTCTCTCTCTCTCTCTCCCTCTCAAATAAATTTTAAAAAATAATAAAATTTTTTAAAAATCAGCCAGAGGGGGGAAAAAAGACACACTGCACACTGAGGAAAAAAATATAAGAATAGCAGCAGATTCCTCATCAAAAAACCATGCAAAAGCAAAGACGGTGAAGCAACATCTTTAAAGTAATGAAAGAGGGGTGCCTGGGTGGCTCAGTCGTTAAGCGTCTGCCTTCAGCTCAGGTCATGATCCCAGGGTCCTGGGATCGAGCCCCGCATCGGGCTCCCTGCTCCGCGGGAAGCCTGCTTCTCCCTCTCCCATTCCCCCTGCTTGTATTCCCTCTCTCGCTGTGTCTCTCTCTGTCAAATAAATAAATAAAATCTTTTAAAAAAAAATAAATAAAGTAATGAAAGAAATTAACTGTCACCCTAGAATTCTTTACCCGGTGAAAATATATTTCAAAAATGATACCAAAATAAAGACTTTTTCAGACATAAAAAATGAAAAAATTCATCACCAGCAGACCTATACTGCAAAGAGAAAATAACACCAGATAGAAACCTTCAGCTAAATGAAAGAATGAAGAACAGAAATAATAAATATATGGATAAATATAAGACACTACATTTTAATTTCTTTAAAAGATAATTGGCAGTTTAAGGGAAAAAAAATGATCAGGTACTGTGTGGTTTATATATATGAAGAGGTAAAATAACACAAACAGCACAAAGCCTGGAAGGAAGACCATGGAAGTGTATTACTGGAAGATCTTTTATTGTAGATGAAGTAGTACAATATTACTTGAAGTTAGGCTTTACTATATTAAACCCTAAACCCCAATGCAACCACACACACACACACACACACACAAATACCTAATAAGTAGACAAGAAAAAAAATGGAACCATAAAAAATAATCAAAAAGAAGGCAGAAAAAAGAAGAAAAGAAGGCACATTACTAATATTAAGAGTGAGAGAAGGACTATCACTACAAAGTCTATGTGTAATAAAAGGGAAATAAGGAGGAAAATAAGAAAAAAAGTTAAGGAAAATTAGGGAATATTATCAGAAACTTTAGGCCAATAACTGACAAACTTAGATGAAATGGACAAATTTCTTGAAAGTCTCAAACAAACAAAGCTTACTCATATAGAAGATGGGTAGTCCTTTATCTATGGAAGAAATAAAATTCACAGTTAAAACTTTTTCATAAAAAAATCCTGGCCCAGACAGCTTCAGTGAGGAATTCTATGAAACATTAAAGAAAGAAATAATACCAATTCTATACAAACTCTTCCAGAAAAATTTGCAAAGTTGGTTTAACAATCAAAAATTAATCAATATAATAAACCATATCAACCAACTAAAAAAGAAAAACCATATGACCATCTCAATAGACGTATAAAAAGCATCTGACAAAATGCAACATCCATTTCTGATAAAAACTCCCAGCAAACTGGGAATAGAAGGGAACTTCCTCAAACTAACCAAAGATGTCTATGAAAAAATCTATTAAAATGCTAGTACACATTAGGAACAAGAATATCCATTTCAAGACCCTTCCATTTAGCATTGCAACGAAGTTTCCAGCAAGTGCTGTTAAGGCAAAAATACATACATACATACATACATACAATAAATGGCACCAAAATGTATCCATGTTGGAAAGAAGTAGTATTTATTTGCAGATAATGTGACTGATTATCTATGTAGAAAATTCTACAAAATTCACCAAAAGTCTACTAGAATAAGTGAGTTTAGCAAGGCTGAAAGAAGATCTCTGTATAAAAATGAACTGCATATCTACATACTGTCAGGAAACAGTCAGAAATTCAAATTTTTAAAATACCTTTTACAGTAGCAAAAAATGGAAAATATTTAAGGATAATTTTGAAAAGAGATTTGTAAGATTGGTCAACTAAAAACTACAAAACAATACTGTTTCTATGTTTTTGCTAGATATCTCTGATCCACGCATTACTTTTTGCCCGTGCTTCTTATTTTTATCTGCAGTCACATGGGAAACTGGGAAACAGGAAAGGTTGTCACCTGGGTCTCCAATAGAATATTCTGACCTAACCAGCTAGTACTCTCTGTGATGGACTGAGCTAACCTGCTCCAGAAATGGTTTCACTTAACATGAAGTAATTATAGTGTTGAGCACCGGAGGCAAAAACATACCCCCAATTTTTGAAAAAGTCTGTTCTCTGGGTTTTGCAGATTTCCTATTCTAACAACAACAACAAAAAATAATAATTTGCCAACCATGGAGTAGGTGGGGACATTAGTCCTGTCCCAAGGCAAGCAGAGGAATATTGTATTCATTTTCCAAACATGGGGTGAAGGAAGGAATATTTGAACTACACAGCTCTTTTCAAATTCTGTTTTGTTTATTTAAAAGACCTACTGGGAAGAAAACATTTATATAATTTTGGAATTCCACACTCCAGGGCTTTTCTCGTAACTGGGCCACAGTCCCAATGCCTTTAGGCTGTAGACCTAGAGTCTTATTAACTGTTCCCTTAAGACTGGCCTCATGCAAGTTTTTCTCAGATGTATTCTCATCTCCTGAATTCACTTTAGCAGACATAAAGTAGGAAAATACTCAAGGAAAACATTTCAAATACATTATTAATAAGTAATCACCAGAGATTTTTCTCTTAATAAATTATCATAAAGCTTTCTAAGGCAAATTGAAAAGCCACATGCGAACAACTTTACATTTTTCTACCTATGGACATTTTATAATCAATTATAATAGCATTATATACTTCATTTCTGCCATAATGTATTCCATTATATATTTAACATTTCCTGTTAACCTTTTCATACACAGGAAAGCAAATTCTACCTACCTGATTGTTATGTTTGTCTAATGCATATGCTATTCTCATTATCTTTTATTCAGGTGGACATTTGCTTTCTTTGGTTACATTGCTGGGTAACCAGTTATGTACCTGATTTGTAGATGCATTTAAACTCCTATGCCTCAGGGGATTGATTCATACATATTGTTGTCATTATACTTTATCTTAACAATTTATCTCTCCCAAAAGTCTCATAAAGTAGGTTGGTAAACTACTCCCTTTTATAGGAACCCAGAGACATTACCATATTTCTGGGTGAATTTGTGCCAGTCGGTCAGAAGTATCTTAGTTCATGTGCTTCTAACCTATTGCATATCCCAGACCTACCCACCTCCCAGGAGAGCTACAATTTTGTGGGCTGTTATAGCTAAGAGTTAAAAAGATAGAAACCATTTTGAAAAGTACATTTATAATACAGGTCATTAATAATTAGCAGTACTAAGTAATTAGAAACTACCAAGCATAAGGGACCTTCTCCAAATATATTGTTCTTTCATAAATAGCTTGTGTGATCACAGAATAGGAGAAATTAGAGAACATAGACTATTTAAGGTTTAGAGTTTTAGGGGTGTTTTATTTGGCGTAAGCAATGGACTTGAAGAGTGAAGCATAACTTGAAGTGAAAAATGTGCATCTGTGTTTAATTAAGAGCACTTTAAGGAGTGCATATTAAGCAATGTGATTTTAAGGCTCAGTCACTGTAATACAACCAAGAGCTGAGTGAAGAGTGATTTGGTCAGCTTATTGTTTTGTCTATAAACTCTAATTTTTGTTTTCAGTAAATTGATTTTTTTTTGTCTGAACAGGCTGGTAGTATTAATTTTAATATATACTTATCCTCAGAAATAAGAAAATTTACTAAAACTACAGTTGCTTTGAAATCCACCTCAGTTTCATTTACTAAAACTAGAAAAATTGACCAACTCCGTGTAAAAAGTATCTTAAATGTTTTCAGACCTAGTTAATTCTGCCTCTATTCTTTTATTTTTCCCTGAGTTAAAAAAAAATTGATGGCCTTTTTATGGGCCTATTCCCCCTTACATCAAATCCTAAATGTATTACAAGGACAGCACAGAGGCCCAGAGGCACCAGGTTTGGTCTTTCTGTGGCCCCAACACAAGCATAGGAGCATAATCAACCCAGGAGCCAAGGCCAAATGCTCCACTGCCCAGTGGCAGAAATTTTGGTTCAAACCCCTGGAACTAAATATTCTCTCACAAAGTACCTCAAGATGGGGTGCCTGGGTGGCTCAGTCGGTTGAGCACCTGCCTTCAGCTCAGGTCATGATCCCCGGGAATGGAGTCCCACATCGAGTCCCTGTTCAGCAGGGAATCTGCTTCTCCCTCTGCCCCTCACCCCACACTGTGCACTCTCTCTCTCTCCGCCCCCCCCCCCCGCAAATAAATAAATAAAATCTTTTTTTTAAAAAGCATTTAAGGGACACCCGGGTGGCTCAGGCGGTTGATCGGCTGCCTTTGGCTCAGGTCATGTTCCTGGGATCGAGTCTCGCAACGGGCTCCTTGCTCAGCGGGAAGCCTGCTTCTCCCTCTGCCTGCTCTGCCTGCCGCCCACCCAACCCCCCACCGCTTGTGCTTTCTCTCTGACAAATAAATAAAATCTTTAAAAAAAGAAAAGCATTTAAAAAAACCAACAACAACAAAAAAAACCAAAGTACCTCAAGATCTTTAATATTCATCCACAACAGGTGTAGCTGCATCTGAGGCTAATGCTCAAGCTCTAGCTTAGAACACACCTGTACAAATCAACTTTGTACAACCAACATTGAGCCAAAAGAGTTTCAGTTAGTTCAAAGAGCAGTCAAGCCTTCTTGGACAACTAGGTCCAAATATATCTACAAAATTTAAATATACTTTATGTAAATATATCTATAAAATTTACCAATTAAAGTAATTTCAGGCTTGCCATCTGTTTACCTGCTAAAGAGCAAGAAATTCTCCTGAGAGAGACAGAGAGAGAACTTCTGACAGCAATTCACTGGCCCTAACGGTGAGAATTTTCTTTTCAATTTTTATTGAAACATATATAGTGAGAAAAGTACACAAAGTGTCCACTTTGATGAATTTTTACAAGCTGAATATGCCTGTTTAACTATATCTTAAACTAAGAAAATGTCCAGTACCTCAAAAGTCCCACTCATGCTCATTGTCATTGTGTCTTAATTAAAAAACAAAAAAGCACGTTCTGAGGTAGACATTATCACCATTCCTGTTTTACAGATAAGGAAACTGAAATATAGAGAAAATGTTACTTGCTTAAAGCCACATTACTGGAGTTTTGGCATCTGAAACCAGACTGTATGACCCCAGAGCCCATGCTTTTTTACCTCTACATCATGATTTTCTATTCATGTATCCATTAAAAGCTGATACAAAATCTTAATTTTTCTTTAAACTAGGACATAAGTTTCTGTTAAAATGAACCAATTTCTCCCCCATGTCCCATTTGCTTCCCCAGAGTCTATACCACCTCCAAACAGAAAAACAAGAAGTCAACTCTTGGAGGCCATTGGTGGCTGTGGAACTTGAGTGACTCAGTACATTTGTTTGCATATTTTACCACTGGACAGTCAACTAGTTACTGGGGGCAATTAGATTCACTAACAATTACTGTATCTACCAGCCATGGCTGCCTTGGGGTAGGAGTCAGACGAACAGAAGGGGCTCCGCAGGTTCCAGACTATGTCATCCGGTCACAGCGGCCAGCACCTGGTAACACTTGTGATATAAACACCCACCCCACCGAGGGATTACCTGCTGGGGGAGAAGTTGGGCTCATAAAGTGCTCTGAGCAGTGGCAATGTCATTGAACACCTCGGGTGAGAAATCTGAAGGTCAAACCTCTTTTAAATGCACCAATGGCCCTTGTTTTAAAAGTACACCTTATTATTTCACAGACACATCTTATAATGCTAAGGGTCCATACTGATGGAAACAGAAATGAGAAAATACTTACATCTCTTTACTAAGAAGAGTATCCAAAGGCTAAGTGTCACCTGGAAGACGTGGTTCTGAGCTGCAGAGGATCTACCATTCTTTCCCTCTGCAAATATTCATTGAGCACCTACTCTGTGCCAAGTACTATTCTGGATGTTTGAGATGGAATGGTATAAAAAAAAAAAACTAGACAAGATATATTCCATCAAACTATTACCCTGCTAGTTCCAAGGACAAACCATCAGCACATCTACTCCCAAAACCAATTATTAGCTTCTCTACATGAGGCTTCTAAATCTTCTTTGGTGAGAAATGATTTTGTGTCTCACCTAAAATTTGTTATTGACCCCTAGGCAGAGATAAGGGTTGAGAGAAAGATGTTGACAACTTATAAGTGGTATGAATGTGTAAGAAATATCTGTGTGGTAAGAGTTGAACAGGGCTATATAACAAAAAGCCCCATCATAATTCCATGCCGAGTTCTCTGTTTAAAATGCTACCAAGGGAGCGCTTGGGTGACTCAGTCGCTTCGGTGTCTACCTTTGGCTCAGGTCATGATCCCAGGGTCCTGGGACTGAGCCCGCGTTGGGCTCTCTGCTCAGTGTGGAGCCTGCTTCTCCTCCCTCTGCCTGGAGCTCCCCTCCCTCCTTATGCACTCGTGCGCTCGCTCGCTCTCTGTCAAATCAATGACTAAAATCTTTAAAAAAAATTCTTTTTTAAATAAAATGTTACCAAATCTTTAGGGAGGGGCAGAGTAGTGGCAGTGATGGCCAAGAACCATACAGCCAGAACTCTGAGGGTGGGTACACAAGTTCTAGCTTGACTTAGCTTCCTGGTATGAAATGTACAACTTAGAAAGTTCTCATTCATTTGTGAAATCAAATGACCACTTTGACTTCCTAATGACCACATGGACTTATACTAATGGCAATATTTAAGACAAAGTCTCTCAATCAAATAAACCCTTGGTTGGGGGTCTAAATACATAAATAGGGGTGCCTGGGTGGCTCAGTCGTTAAGCGTCTGCCTTTGGCTCAGGTCATGGTCCGAGGGTCCTGGGATCGAGTCCCACATCGGGTTCCCTGCTACGCGGGAAGCCTGCTTCTCCCTCTCCCAGTCCCCCTGCTTGTGTTCCCTCTCTCTCTGTCTCTCTCTCTGTCAAATAAAAAAATAAAAATCTTTTAAAAAAATAAATAAATATATAAATACATAAATAAAAACACGATGAAGAAATGTGCTAATTTTTTTTCTTGCTAAAGGTATTATTCTGTCAATGCTTCTAGACAGATGGGTATTTTCAATAATAAATCAGAAATAAACAGATTCATTTAGGGGATATTTTTTCCTGCCATAATCACCTCACTTAACATTTTGCTTATATATGATTGGAAATGCTAAAATAAAATGTCAAGTATATTTTGGAAATTAGAATGTAATATAAGCAGCTGGTGATATTACAGTCTTAATGTGGCAGAATCGTTTTTCCTTTTCCTTTCATTCCCTTTTTGCCTTACCTTTTCACTCCTTCCTGGGTGGGAGGTGAGGGTGACTGAGGTAAAAAGAAAACCAGATGGAAACGATTTTAGCATAATAGTTGTATAGACAGGATCATGCTGTGGTGATAAATGCCCCCGAGATCGGAGAGTCTCAGAGCTACAGAGGTTTATTCCCTATTCATGCTATGTGTCCACGGGCATTTGGAGGAGGCTCTGCTCCATGTCCTCTTCACTCTGGCACACAGGCTGAAGGAGCAGTGCCTTCTGGAACGATGTGGTGGTGAAAAAAAGAAAATAGTTGAAGCAAAACTGACTACTAAATCTTTTGCCAAAGTGAAACACATTAATTTCAAACTGTATTGTATGAAACAGGTCACATGGTCAATCAATGAGTTGGGGGAATATAATGCTTCCCTGGGGGAAGGGAAGCAGATACTGGTAAAAAATACAATCCAGCTCAATAATGCACCAAAGTTTTCTATGAAACGCAGATTACTTAAGTAAAATTAAGTTTTCTTATCTCTTAGGTGGTTCATTCTGATGAACCTAAAGGACCTGTGGCAGTGAACAATATAGAAGGATCTGGTAATCTACTTATGGAGTTGAGTCCTGGAGGAGAGCAGGATAATTGAAAAAATATCAAAGGCCTTAGGGAAGGGAAAAGAGATAGGTATCTGGGAAAGAAAGGATTCTAGGATGCTAGAATGCCCAACTTTTTCAAACACCCAATTTTGCCTCTAATATGCACACTTCCTTCTTCTACCAAAATTGAATTTTCAGCAGGGCATATGACCTCTCATAATAAAGATAATTCCCAGCCTCTTTGCAGCTGGTGTGGCCATGTAACTAAATTCTGGCCAAGGGCATGTAAATAGAAATAAAATATGGCAGCTCCCAGGATACTCCTTCAAGAGAAAGTACACCGTTATCCTTTGCCCTGTTCTCTACCTTATCTTTTGTCCTGCTACCTTTCAACAATGTTGCTACTTGAATTTTGAGCATGAGTACCACACCCAGGAGTCATGGTACTGAGAAATGGAACAAAGTAGGCAGTGCTCTTGCTGTTTGTCATCAGCCCTCTGTACTATTTGGTATTGCCCATTTCAATTTGATTTTTAAATAGTTAAATTAAGAAGATTTTAAAAATTGGCCAAAGAAGTATCCATAAAGGAGATTGAATTTAAAGTGGGTTGGGCACCTGGGTGGCTCGGTCGGTTAAGCATCCGACTCTTGATTTCGGGTCAGGTCATGATCTCAGGGTCCTGAGATAGAGCCCTGCGTGGGGCTCCCTGCTCAGCAGGAAGTCTGCTTCTCACCGTCTCCTTCTGCCCCTCCCCCAGCTTACGCGCGTGTGTGTGCGTGTGTGTGTGCGCGCGCGTGCGTACACTCTCACTCTAAAATAAATAAATAAACCTTTTTTAAAATAAATAAAGTGGGTCTTTAAGAATCCAAAGAATTGGGGCGCCTGGGTGGCTCAGTCGGTTGAGCGTCTGCCTTTGGCTCAGGTCATGATCTCAGGGTCCGGGGATCCAGCCCCGCGACAGGCTCCCTGCTCAGCAGGGACCCTGCTTCTCCCTCTCCCTCTCCCTGCTGCTACCCCTGCTTGTGCTCTCTCTCTCTTTCAAATCTCTGTCAAATAAATAAATAAAATCTTTTTTAAAATAAATAAATAAAATCCAAAGAATTTAGATAAGCAGAGTTAAAGAAAGGAAAGGAGGGAAGGACAGTAAACTGACAACTGTCAAGCATCTCTTAACAATAACGTGATTTCTGAGCACTTTCTTTATACCATGCACTTGTGCTAAGCACATTATTTTATTCAATTCCTGCAACAACACAGAAATGTCAGCATTATTATAACTTTTCAGATGAAGAAACTGGAATTGTGTAAAAGCATTTAAAAACTTACACAGACTTAGCCAGTAATTGGTGGGGCTACCATTTAAGGCCAGGTTCCTCTACTACATAAACTCATCTCTGTACATAAAGTAAAAATAACATAGGCATTCTGGAAGAAATGTGCCTCATATTCTTTGAAAAGGCAACCTACTAAACCATGTTCATTTTAGGGAAACACTAAAGCATTCTCCTATCAATAGGTGAATGTTCTTTGAATTAAATCTAAATTTAATATTGATTTTTCAAGAACACAATTATGAGGATATATCTGCAACCAAAATAAAATTACATAATGCTTTCCAAAGTCAAGTAAAAATATTTTAGATTATGTGTATTTAAAAATTATTTATGCTAATATTCCTCTCCATCTATGTAGAAAATTAAGTTTGCTATATTCTAAATGAAGCATGCCTTTAGATTTAGGAGGATTATACTTTGCTTACATTTCAAATACATACTTTATACCATACTCATTTAAGCATCTCAATTATCTTGTTTAACTTTGGAATAGTACCTATATTTGCAATATGCTTCGCAAACAACCTATTACTCTAGTGTACGTTTATTTAGCAACACAACATAAATAGAAAAACACTTGGGAAAACAATCTAGGTCTAATAGAATGTTTTGCTGTAGTTACTAACTTTTGTTTTCAATATTTTCATCAATGGTAGAAATGACTGCTGAATTTGTAGTGTTCAAACTTTGATTTGAATAAGCAAATGTAATTCTGTGTAATATCCCAAATACAATATACATTATATGCTTCTTTAGAGAGCTATAATTACAAAGCCTCTGCCTATAATAAGTAAACCTGCAATTGTCTGGCAGAGATGTTTCAGTGAATAAAACAGCTGTTTGAAATTAGGAAATTTCCTCATTTTCCCACTTTAAAGCCATGCATTTTCAAGAATGATAGGACTTCTCCAGATACATCAGACTGAAAAGAACGTTGGTATTTTATCTGGATATAAACTTGGAATCTACAATTTTTAAAACTGGAAGAAAATATTGAAAATGGTTTGTGGTTGACAAAGGTTTTAACACACAAATATCTAACACCAAGTTCTGTAGTGGGGGAAGTGGTATAGATTGAAAATGCATCGCTTGCTCTACTAGGTATTTATCCAAAGGATACAAAAATATGGATTCAAAGGGACACATGCACCCCAATATTTACAGCAGCATTATCAACAATAGCCAAATTACAGAAAGAGCTCAAATGTCCATTGACTGATGAATGGATAAAGAAGATAAAAAAGAATAAAAGCTTGCCATTTCCAACAACGTGGATGGAGCTAGAGTGTATTATGCTAAGCGAACTAAGTCAGTCAGTGAAAGACAAATACCATAGGATTTCACTCATATGTAGAATTTAAGGAACAAAACAGATGAACATAGGGGAAAACTAAAAAAAAGAGAGAGAGGCAATCCAGAAAACAGACTCTTAACTATAGAGAACAAACTGAGAGTTGCTGGAGGGGAGGTTGGCAGGGGATGGGGTAAATAGTGATGGGTATAAGGAGAGCATTTGTTGGGATGAGCACCAAGGGTTGTATGTAAGTGATGAATTACTAAATCCTACACCTCAAACTCATATTATACTGTATGTTAACTAAATGGAACTTAATAAAAACTTGCAAGGAAAAAAAAGAAAATGCATTGCTTTTTCATTAAATTTCACCAAGAAAGTTTTCACATAGCTCTTTAATGTCTTTTTCTTGTCTAAACTGGTATGTTTTCATAAAGACAAAGAGCTTTTCCATCTAGTTTCAGTAGTGTTGATTCTTGGAGTTTATATTTTCTTTATATAAATCCATAAAAGCGGCACCTGGGTGGCTCAGTCAGTTAAGCGTCTGCCTTTGGCACAGGTTGAGATCCCAGGGTCCTGGGATCAAGCCCGATGTCAAGCTCAGCGGGGAGTCAGCTTCCCCCTCAGTGGGAAGTCAACTTCCCCCTCTCTCTCTGTTCCTCCTCCCTGCTTGTGCTATCTCTCTCTTTCTATCTATCTCTCTCTCTCAAATAAATAAATAAAATCTTTAAAAAAATAAATAAATCCATCCATAAAAGTACAAGTTTTGTTCAAACTCACTTTAACCATCATTAGTGGAGACTCTTACTAGAAGACATGTAAGAAGGTCAAGGCCATATGTATATTTCTTGTTTTGGAAACACCAAAGAACTCTTTTCAATATATGTATTACATTGACCAATTATTCTGATAAAATATATATCTCCTCCTTTTATCTTTTGTCATTTCTCACTCTGTCCAACTTTCCCAGGCAAACCTACTAAATAGGCTATAGTAAAACCAAAAGACTCTGCTTTTGGTTTCATGAAAACACATACAATTCCTTCTTTGGGTGCTTACCCGTTCTCCCAGTGTGAAGCAACAAACAACTAACACTCATGAGAACACAGATAGGGCTGCTCTGGGTGCTGCATGCACCCAACATATTAAATAAGCATCAGCCATGATTTCAAAAAGCAGTTTGAATTTTGTAAACCATGTAAACCAATGACAAAATCGGACCCAAATTGCCTTTGGAACAATCAAAACTCTTTTATAAATATACTTGTTTACTTCCTCTTCTCAAGTTGTAGAGATTTAGACATTTAAATCATTGCCATGAACAATTCTTCACTGAGCCAAGTGTTTTCTACCCACCTGCACAGTGTATTCATGTCACACTTCAAAGTATATAAAACATTAAGTTTGAGATAAGAGCCAGATTCCTACAATCATCAACCTTTTACATACTTCTCTAAACACAAAGTAGATTTGAGTCCTTCCATTGTTTCATTTTGTAATCTTTTTACACCAACCCACTTTGTAATTTTTAAAATAAACAACTAGGAGGAAGAACAGCAGAGAATGTCATCAATAAAGAAACCAATTCATGCTAACTACAAAATCTAAGTGATGTGGAAGGTCTACAGCAGAGCCAAAGAACAGGTTTGCTGTAGAGAAATAAGTCCAAGGCCACTAAGTCTAAAATGCAAAACAGACAAAGATGGGTGGGGGCAGAAGGTGGCAAAGAGTCAGGAAAGCAAAATTCACAACAGGGTGAACAAGTACGGTGCCTTCCTTCCCTCTTCTCCTCTGAAGACTTCTTGTCCAAAAGCATGGGCAGATTGAACCCTACATCTGTGTCCAACTTTGAGTGAATGCTCTCTCATATTGCTGGTGGGGGTACAAATTGGTACAATATTTCTGGAAAATGACTGTCATCAAGAACCTTAGAAATGTTAAAAAATAAATTAATTTTAAAACTTTGATCACCACTGGATGAATTCTTAAAAAAAAAAATCTGTTCAATTCTAAAAAAATCTATCTTAAGCAAATATTTTTAAGTAAGGGAAACAACATCATGCTCAAAGATGTTAAGGATTGATTGCTTACAATAAACAAATGGAAAGAATAACAAACTAATAGCAGAACCATTAAATAAATTACTTTTCCCAAAAGAATATAGCCATTTTAAGTGAAACACTCTTGCCAAAAAAAAAAGGGGTACAGGATGTTTATGTTGAGTGAAAATACAGTATGATCAACTATATCAAATAAGCTAAAACTGAGCTTAGGCAAAATGTGAAAAGTGTGCACGTTTGCTTTTCTTTCAGTGGTGGGGTAATGCTTCTACTTTTCTGTATTTACCTAATTATCTATAAATATATTACTTTTTGCAATGAAGAAAATCTGAGATGCGCCTGGATGGCTCAGTTGGTTAAGCATCTGCCTTCAGTTCAGGTCATGATCCCAGCGTCCTGGGATAGAGTCCCTCATCAGGCTCCCTGCTTGGCAGGTAGGTAGTCTGCTTCTCCCTCTCCCTCTCCCTGTCCCTCTGCTCTTCCTCCCCCAACTGGTGTGTGCTCGCTTTCTCTCTCTCTCAAATAAATAAAGAAAATCTTAAAAAAAAAAAAAAGAAAATTTAATACATTTTATTTTTATATAAGATATTAAAATTTATACATTACAATTTATATAATATATAAATTATTTTTATAATCCTATTATATTTTGTAGAAAATCCTCTACAAAACGCTAAGTGAGGATAATTCCCAAAGAAGGAAGTCCAGAGACAAAGTGATTATTTTCTCTCTCCCACCAGCTAAATATAGCACCACGCCGTTGATGCAAGCATTGAGTTTCCCTACTTCTAATGAGGTGCTGACCACAGCTCTCTATGTGAGGCTCTTTATCATTCAGTGCAGGCAAGGATTCCAAGCTCACTTGGCAGAGTGGATTAAACCAGGAGGCTGTGCATGTTCCTCAGTTTATCAGCAAATCCACAGTGACATGCATTTTCTTTTTTCCTCCACTCATGAATGCGGAAACCGTCAGCGGTGCAAGTCTATTACATCTGTGCTGCAGGCTAAGAGGCCATCTTTGTAACCCTTGCCTGGTGGTGGGCGGGCTGCTCAGCTTCACAGAACTAGTTACTAGCAAGGCTGGTGAGTCAGCCAAGTGCCAAGAATGACACGAGCAATTTCTTTGAATAACAATTAAGAAAGGGTGTGTGGATGAATAGATGAAAGAAAAACTCCATTTTATCTTTTCCTAGTGCAAGAAGGCCAGCTTAGCCACAATTTGAGCATCAAAGTCAGTGACTATTTTTAAAGGCTAAAAATAGCAAGTAGTGGGAGAATTAGTTTGGTAAAAAAATTTTTTTAAATTAACAGAATAGCTTAATTGTGGCAAGTAGAAGTCATAGCTCTCTTTATTCTACTCGTCCTTTCCTCATACCTTTTTAAAAGTCCTGTTGAGGCCAAGTTCTGCTGTCAAAATATAGCCTCTATCGGACCATATCAGACTATAATTAGTTTCCTTTGGTTTGGGGTCATTTCATCCACTCAAAAATGCCAATTTTAAAAACAAGGTATAGACTTCAGGATGACTCTTTTGTTTCTGTTTGTTTTTGTGCTGCTGACCCAGAAAGCCGTTATATGTATTATTATTAAAAAGCATTATATATTCTGTAATTCAGTCATGAAATTGTTAAAGTCATAGTCCTTACTTCTCATTTGGTTAGGGCCTCTCTGAACCTGTAGACAATTGATACAAAGGAAAAACTTACAGATATTTCCTATAAAGGAATGTTTCATTACCTCTTCACATAATGCCCCCCACAACATGAGTGCTCAAAAGGTATTTGGTGAGTCAGTGAAAGGGCGTCTTGCATTTTTCTAAGATTATTTCACAGGCAAGACCCATGTCTTATAAATCTTTGTCCCTTCCAGCACATAGTACAGTCATGGGTTTATACTAGGTAGTCAATCAAATTTTTCGGTAAATAACCTCCCCAAATTTGATATGATAAGCAAACATATAAAACCTGCTAAGCACATTTTACGCAAGCTATCTAAGAATAACTTTGCCTCCACATTCTTCTGATGCCCAACTGACTCTCACAGACGGATATCCAATCCTTCTCCCCCTTTCAAATTTAATCATATACCATGACTTCCCACTTACACCAGCTCGAATTGAATTTGAATGCGGATGTGAGTGATTGAAAATTATGACTCATAATGAGCCTCTCCTGCACCCCTCTTTGTGTGACCTCACTTAGTGTAATAAATGCACCCGGCCATCCCTGAAAGGAAATGCGTTAACCTCAAGACAATATCGAACCACCACGTACACAGCGGAAGAAATCAATAATCGCTTTACATTAGCATTTGACTAAAAGCAAGGCAATTGTTTTCCAAATCTGATTTTTTTTTGAAAAGGTAATGATAAAGCAGATTACACGTACTTAAAGTGTCTCTGAAACCTCCCAAAGCAATTTTGCCTGTGAGAGCAGTGATACAGTAAATACGGCCCCGTGTACATATATAGCATCATGCATTTGAGTAACTTACGCAGTCACTCAGAGCAGCAGATAATTTCTCGGGGCTCTGTGAGAAAAGTGACAAGCTAAATAACTCTGTTATCAAGCCTGTACCAAAGATCCTGGGCAAACATTACCCATCAATAAGAAGCAGGATTAGGTTTGTTTAACGAAACCTGGTTCACTGCAAGTTCTATCAGGCAGACCTTGCAAACAAGAACGAGAGCATATTAAAAACAATCCAGTTGGACTAAAAGCCGTGAATAAAACAACTTGGTGGAAAAATAAACATGTCCAGGATATCAGCAACCCTATTAGATTTGGGGAACAAAAGTTGGGTACTTTCCAAATTACTGCAGGAAATTCAGCTTCTGTGAAAACTATAAACTGTTTTAACCTTGGTCCCATTTGTCTGAATCAGACCAGCACTTTGCTCCTCAGTTTTAATCCACTAGCCAACTGTATACTCCTGCTCATGCCCAACTTCCCCAGGAAAGTGTAAGTCCTTTCAATGTCCCTAAACCATTTGCCAGCCCTTCTCTTACCTCTCACACTTCAGCTCCTAGTTCCTTCTCCCTCATTTACCCTCCTTCTGCCATCCTGGACTCCTTGCTATTCTTAGGACAAACTAGGCCCCTGCCCACCCTGGGCCCTTGCTCTTGCTATTCCCTTTGACTAAAACAGTAACAGTCTTCATATTTCCACATAGATAGCATCTTCCCAGTAGACTCTAGGTCCCCTATTTAATACTGCAGCTTCAAACACACACACATACACACACACAGAGGCTTATCTGAAAATAAGTCCCATTAAGGCAAGCATTTCTGTTGGTTTTGTTCAGTACTGTCTTCCCAGTGTCTAAAAACCTACTTGGAACATAGTAGGCTCTCACTAAGTATTAGCTGAGTGAGTGGATAGAGGCCTGGTGTAACTGTAAGGCTAACTGATTTATTTTCAATCTGAACTGATAATGTATGAAAGAGTTTTCACATGATTTTAGATAACAGTGCTAAGATAAAATGCAGATCAAACTTTATCTCCATATAGCCATTGTCAATGTTTCATTGAACAAAGGTTTTTTTTTTTTTTTAAGTGAACACTTTATTTTTTTTTTTTTCTGATTTTGAAAATTATTCATTTGTGAAAAAAATCTTTGGGAAGTATGAAAAAATATAATGATGGAGAAGATATTTCACATAATCCCTATCATCCATTTTTTTTTACTTGCACTTATTCCATAATGATTTTATGTCATTATTGTTTTGCTTAACATTTATCATAAGCATTTTCCATGACATTAAAAACATTTAAATACCTTTATTATATTCCATCATTTGAATATGTCATTACTTAACTCTTGCCCAATTGTTGGACATTTGAATTTTTAGTTTTTCAGTATTATAAATAATGGTACAATGTAAATTTTTGTGTTGCTGTTAGACTACTGGATTATTTATGTGTTCAGAGGTGAGTGGTCCGTGGGCCCTCTAATTTTATTTATTTTTATTATTATTAACATATAATGTACATATATAAGGGGTACAGGTCTGTGATTTATCAGTCTTACACAATACACAGCACTCACCACAACACACACTGAAACAAGACGAAACCAGAGAGGGAGACAAACCATAAGAGACTCAATCTCAGGAAACAAACTGAGGGTTACTGGAGGGACGGGGTGGCTGAGTGATGCATTGGGGAGGGTATGTGTTGTGGTGAACCAAGTTTTTTAAAAACCTATGTCCCTTTTATCCATTTGTCAAAACTGTTGAGTTGGGGGCAGGAAGTGGAAGTATAGATAAAATAAGAATGGCAGATGTCGACAGTTGTTGGAGCTGGATGGTGGGTACATGGAAGCCCAGTATAAGATTCATGTTGTTTGGATCTGAAATGTTCCATATACAAATGTCTTTTAAAATCCTATATTGAAGTTTCTTTCCAAACAGAACTGAAAAATAAGAAAAACAAAGCTTATTAATTTTCATAGTAGCCTATATGCTATTTGATATTTGTTGTGTCTCACTATGTTCAAATTTCTAAAACTCTGGGCTTTTCCTCAGAAAGCTGCTCAGAAACACAGCCACTACAAGTCAGAATTCCCCCAGGTAAACTTTAATAGCTTTCCTCTCTTAATCGAGGTCATGAAGCCATCAAAGTGGGAGGCCAGACAGTATAGAACACCATGCTTGGGAAGGAGGGCGCAGATCACAGCCTTCAGAGGCAGTAAAGGGATGCCCCTCCCGGCAGGGGTGAAAGCAGGTAAAGGCACCGAGGGCACACCTGCACCAGCCGCCCCTCTGCCTGGAAGGGGACAATGGGCCTGATTACAGACCCAGCTGTGGCAAGACAGATCCCCCTCCTCTTGACTCATCTCTCTAAAATACAGTCAATCCACAACTCCAGGAATAGCTAAAATCCTTTACAAATAATGATGGATTTTTGGATTAAAAAAACTTTTTGGAATGCTAAAATAATCCTGAAACAAATAAAAGTCAGTGCTGGGCTTTTTATATCCCTCTTTAGATGTCTACAATCTTCAAAATTCAAAAGACACATGATTTTATACAAGAAACTGTGTCTGTTTTACAGCATGGTGATCACCGAAACTTGTGGATGTGCTCTTTTAATTTATTCAGCATATCAAGTGTTTTTCAGTGTTGGAGGAAGTTCTGGCCTCATGGTCCTAGAAAGACTTACATCTTCTGAAACAGCCTGGAAGAATATGCTATAACTCTCACCTCCATGAATATGATCTACTGAATTTGGAAGAAATATTAGAGCTTAATGATTCTACTCTGACCTCCAATCCATTTGCCTGCTACAATTCACCAATTCACTGAGGCCCTAACTTGACTAAAAATGGAATATCATCCTTAGGCTCATTTAAGCCCCTGATTCCTTGGCCAATTATTACATAGCAGATAACTGACATGAAATTTTCAAAAAGAAACTATTTAAAACTAGAGGTCTTAAAGACTGGTGACTAGAGGACCCTGGACGGCTCAGTGAGTTAAGCGCCCAACTTGTGATTTTGGCTCAGGTCCTGATCTCATGGGTTGTGAGATCGAGCCCAATGTCAGGCTCCACACTCAGTGGGGAGTCTGCTTGAGATGCCCTCTCCCTCTTCCCCTCCCCTCACTTGTACATGCATGCATGCACGCACACTCTCTCTCTAAAATAAATAAATAAATCTTTTTAAAAAAATAAATAAAAAATAAAGACTGGTGACTAGCAACAGTGTAAAAAGTTTGGCTGTGTCTATTGTTCACCTTACATATTTGTTATTAACAATTACAGAAAAGTAATTTTAAATGCAAGAATACATTAGTTCAATTAAAAGGCTTTTGCCACCACCTAGCACCCATTAGGATGGCTACGATCTAAGAAACAAAAAATAACAAGTGTTGGTGACAACATGAAGAAACTAGAACACTTGCACACTGTTGGTAAGAATGTAAAATGATACAGCCACTATGGAAAACAGTATGGTGGTTCTTCAAAAAATTAAAAACACAATTACCATACAATTGCTGGATCATATGCTGTATTCCCAAAAGAATTGAAAGCATGGTCTCGAAGAGATATTTGTAGAGTGTGTTCAGAGCAGCGTTATTCACAATAGCCCAAAGGCAGAAGCAACCTAAGTGCCCACCAACAGATGACTGGAAAAACAAAATGTGGCACATACATTTGGAGTATTATTCAGCCTTAACGAGGAAGAAAATTCCGACATATGCTACAACGTGGATGAATCTTGAAGACATTATGCTAAGTAAAATACGCCAGTCACAAAAATAAAACAAAACAAAAAACTACTGTATGATTCCATTTACATGAAGTACCTAGACTAGTCATATTTGTAGAGACAGAAAGTAGAATGTGGCTGCCAGAAGCTGGAAGGAGGAGAAAGGGGAGTTGTTTAGTGGGTGCAGAGTTTCAGTTTTAAAAGATGCAAACAGTTCCAGAGATCGGTTGCACAAAAATGTGATATATTTAATACTACTGAACTGTACACTTTAAAATGGCTAAGATGAGGAGCACGTGGGTTGCTCAGCTGCTTAAGCGGCTGACTCTTGGTTTCCGTTCAGGTCATGACCTCAGGGTCCTGGGATAGAGCCCCGCGTCAGGCTCTGCGCTGAGCACAGAGTCTTCTTATCCCTCTCCCTCTGCTCCTCCCCCACTCTCTCATTCTCTCGCTCGCTCTCTCTCTCCCAAATAAATTTTAAAAATCTAAAAAAAATTAAAAATAAAATAAAATGACTAAAGTGACAAGTTATGTCATATAAGTATTTTACCACAATTCTTTAAAAAGTCCCCAGAAATGGCTTTTGTCTCTCTGATGGAACAAAGTCTCTCCCCTTCTATTCCCTGGAGTCTTTGGACATCATTGCTGACACTGGAAGTACAGGTAGCCATGCTTCTGACACTTACAGCATTCAGGTGAATTGCACCACGGACCAGGTGTAAATCAATGGGAAGCAAGAGAGCTTGGCTGCAGAGAGCAGGAAGACTCCGTGGCTGGCGGAGCTTGATGAGCTGTCACTTGGAGGGACAGGGGAGTCGGGTTTGACTGTGTCCAACACCACAAAAGGCAGCAAACTGAAAAAGTCTGAATCAGAGCTTTCAACCAACTTGGCAACTCACACATATTGTAGCAAGGTCCATCTCCTCAAATGTATCATCCAGGGCAGAAAAATGTGAGTGTAGAGACACAATTTTAAGTTAAACAAATGCATCGATAACTGTAATCAGATCACCCTTTTCCGCCGCTACCATCCCTCAAGCTCCTTATGCATAAACATACTAACAGCAACTGAAAACCAACTACTAGATATAACTGTAGAATTCTAGAGCCAGAAGAGCCTTCAGAGATAATCTGTCTCAAGGAGAGAAAATAAGTTTTAACTTCCATGGCAACCCTGCTCATTTGGTATTAGCTGCCTTGATTTGAATGCGATGCTGAGAAGGAGTCTAAAGCTACATCTGGCCTCGGTGGGAAACCACGCTTTGATGACTTGGTTATTCTGTCCCAGATCTTTCAGAGAGACTGAAACAGAGCTAGGAATAGAACTACCAGTTCGGAGTCCATTCTCTGTTCACAAGCACACTTCCCAGAGATGAAGAAGCAAGTATGCAAGCTATAAAATAGAATTTGCTTTACAAATCCCTGCCCAGTTCCAGCCCACAGAATAGGAAATGACTTGGGGGTTGGGGAAAGACAACGGGGCAAGTCTGGGAGTATCTTCTTCAATAAAGCTAGAATTTTTTCATAAGTGAGGTGGGCCTCTGGATGTGGATGAGCTCACCAGAAAGGAGATAGTAAAGAATCAGAGGCATGAAGTCTCCACCAGGAAAACAAAAAAAGAAGGCAAGTAAGAGAAAAACACATCCATAACAACATATGTTTCTTAAAAACCTAGAGATCTTAGAAACTTACAGTCTAACACACTGGTTTTGCTTTTTCATAGGATTCTTTTTCAAGAATTGTCTGTCTTGTCACCTCCATTCTTGAGCACATTAATCATGTCATCTTAGAACTTGTGTCTAATAGCTCTAAAATCTAGATCACCCACGGATACATTACCTGTGTTCCTTTGGTTTTTAGTCGTATGGTTCTGTCTCCTGGCATCCCACTTAACTCTTAATCACCATAGATTGTATGTGAAAAATTATAGAGAATACACTAGCTTCCTCCAGAGAGCATTTAATTTTCCTCCCAAAAGCAGTTAGTCCACAGGCAGATACAGTTAGCAGCTGAGACTAGTTGTCAGCCTTGAGAGGGCTGGTCTCTTTCTGGCATATCCCGGTGTCCATAGTCATTCAACAGTCTGAACTCAGGCATTTACCATGGCCACTCGTCCTGGGTGGGTTCTGAATTCCAATGGGTTTTTTGGTTGGTTGGTTAGTTGGGATTGGGGGGATTTTGTTTTGCTTTGAGGTTGGGTGTTTTTGGTTTTGGTGGGGGCTTTTGCCTCCCTAGTACCAAGAGAAAGCCAAAAACCCAGAGCCTCCACTCTTTACCCAGCCTCTCATCCTTCCTTACAAATCAAGAAAAAAACCTAGAGGGGGAAGAGGCAGAGAATTCCAGGGTTACCTCAATGTGTTTCTCTTTTCTGTCTTGCTTAGTTGTTTTCTGATGACTTCAACAGCTCTGTGTGTGTGTGTGTGTGTGTGTGTGTGTGTGTGTGTGTGTGCGCCCGCCTGTGTTTGTATCTGTTCTTGGTGAGAGAACTGATCTGATACAAACTTTCTATTATAGCCAGAAGCAGAATTATATTTTTTTAAGATTTCATTTATTTATTGGACAGAGAGTGACTGTGAGCACAAACGGGAAACAACAGAGGGAGAGGGAGAAGCAGACTCCCCACTGAGCAGGGAGCCCGACGCTGGGCTCAATCCCAGGACCCTGGGATCATGACCTGAGCCAAAAGCAGATGCTTAACCAACTGAGACACCCAGGCGCCCCAGAAGTATATTTTATTTTTAATAGATGAATTTTTCTACCACTGGATGGTACAAAAAATTAAAAAATTGAAAAAGACCAAAGGAAAAGCTCACCTGTAATCCTATAATCTTGATATGTTCAGTTTAGTATTTTGGCATTTTCTTACATTTTTTTCTCCTATGCATTTGTTTAGCCTTTTTACGTCACTATAATAATAGTGTATATATAACTTTATATGCTAGCAAAAACTCTAAGGAAAAGTGTACAAAATGCTAAGATGTAAATCGCTTTAGAACTCTCCAGTAGGGTGGTGTGAGGATTCAAACAGTCAAATGTAATCTGTGGTATCAATGAGCTTATGATCTGGTTAAGTAGACCAAAAAAATGCATAACATTAAAGGTTTTCTGCTTGACTTAGAAACAAATCAGGAAATTGTTTTCAATTTTTTCATAAACAGATGGCCCAAGGGAACTTTAAACATAAAAATGAATAACTGGATCATCAGAATTAAAGGCAGGATTCTTTTTTATTTTTTTATTTAATTATTTTTAAATAAGTTCTATGCAGGGTTTGAACCCAAGACCCTGAGCTCAGGAGTCACATGCTCTACCAACTGGGGGCACCCCCTGAATAACTGGATCAAATTAACAATTCAAAACCAAAAAAACGAAAAAAGAAAAAAGACCTTTTGGGACTTTTACTCAAGCTTCCTTTCTTTAAAAAAAGATAATAAAAATTGCTTTCCTCTGCCTTTCGTTTCTTATACACTCCCAATAGTAAATACTCCACATGTGTTTTTGAGTGAGCCAGCCAGCTTTTGGCTGACCTATATATCTAGTTAATTTAAGATCAAGCCACCAAGATAATAAGCTGACCACAGCCCCTACTTCTGATGAGTTGTTATCCTGTTAAGTCAGTGTGATAAGGGTAGAATTTCATAGCAGGGATTTTCTACATCTATGCTGTAGAAATTTGTGGTGTAACAGATTTTTGCTGGACCAACTGAGTCAGCATTTTGTAGTGGCAATGCTTAATCCCCCTTCTCTCTTAGGTTTTAGATTCACACTTGTCCTGGAATTAAGGCAGGCCAGCATGATGCCCTAGAAATCATTCTCCAGGCCAGAGAGAGCCAAGAAAATCTCATGACATTTCTCATTCTTTTGCAGCCTTACCTGATGAGCAGCTGTCCTTAGAGATGACTCTCCATCCAGGGCAGTTAAACTGCTTAACCAACAAATCTGTGAAGCTCATCATGTATATTATAACCTAGCTTGTATGTATGAATCTAAGGATTTCTCAAAACCAAGGCATAAGATTATGAAAAAATATTGTCCATCCTTCTGAATAAACTGACTCAGCCATTTCTATTTGCATACCCAAACTGAATATGAAGTTTATTTTTCAAAGAAAATATTATTAGTAACACCTGGAGTTTTATAATATTTATTTGATCCAACATAAACAAATGAACAAGCCTATTAAAATAATAAATAATTTGGGGCGCCTGGGTGGCTCAGTTGTTAAGCATCTGCCTTCGGCTCAGGTCATGATCCCAGGGTCCTGGGATCGAGCCCCACATCGGGCTCCCTGCTAGGCGGGAAGCCTGCTTCTCCCTCTCCCACTCCCCCTGCTTGTGTTCCCTCTCTCACTGTGTCTCTCTCTGTCAAATAAACAAATAAAATTTTTAAAAAAAGACTTAAGAAAATAATAATAATAATAAATAATTTAACATGAAGCTGGGAGATGTTTCAGGTAAGTCACAGACGGCTATGTTTGCAGAGAAGTAACACTTTCTTATCCTTTTTTTGTACAATTCCTAGATTTCTTTAAAATGCATGTGAAGTAACCCTTTGATACTCACAAGTACACATTCTCAGATATTAATAAATTCCCAAATTTTTAATGAGAATTGTTTGATACCTCCGTTCTCTTCCAAATCATATTTCATCCAGAGGTATATGTTTCCTAGGCAGGTCTTCACGTCACTCAAGTTTCACCCTCTCACTCAATACTCATTTTCGAACACACATACACATACAGCCATTGTGTGTGAAAATTAGTGGATAACAAAGCATTAAAACTATACTAAAATTCTTCTCTAGTGCCCATGGAATATTGTCCAGAATAGATCACATCCTAGGTCACAAATCAGGTCTCAACCGGTACCAAAGATTGGGATCATTCCCTGCACATTTTCAGACCACAATGCTTTGAAACTAGAACTTAATCACAAGAGGAAAGTTGGAAAGAACTCAAATACGTGGAGGCTAAAGAGCATCCTACTAAAGAATGAATGGGTCAACCAGGAAATTAAAGAAGAATTTGAAAAATTCATGGAAACAAATGAAAATGAAAACACAACTGTTCAAAATCTTTGGGATGCAGCAAAGGCAGTCCTAAGAGGAAAGTATATAGCAATACAAGCTTTTCTCAAGAAACAAGAAAGGTCTCAAATACACAACCTAACCCTACACCTAAAGGAGCTGGAGAAAGAACAGCAAATAAAGCCTACACCCAGCAGGAGAAGAGAAATAATAAAGATCAGAGCAGAAATCAATGAAATAGAAACCAAAAGAACAGTAGAACAGATCAACGAGACTAGGAGCTGGTTCTCTGAAAGAATTAATAAGACTGATAAACCCCTGGCCAGACTTATCAAAAAGAAAAGAGAAATGACCCAAATAAATAAAATCATGAATGAAAGAGGAGAGATCACAACCAACACCAAAGAAAAACAAACAATTATAAGAACATATTATGAGCAATTATATGCCAGCAAATTAGATAATCTGGAAGAAATGGATGCATTCCTAGAGATGTATAAACGACCAAAACTGAACCAGGAACAAATAGAAAACCTGAGCAGACCTATAACCACTAAGGAAATTGAAGCAGTAATCAAAAATCTCCCAACAAACAAAAGCCCAGGGCCAGATGGCTTCCCAGGGGAATTCTACCAAACATTTAAAGAAGAATTAATACCTATTCTTCTGAAACTGTTCCAAAAAATAGAAATGGAAGGAAAACTTCCAAACTCGTTTTATGAGTTCCATCAAAAAGGAAAATTACAGACTAATATCCTTGATGAACACGGATGCAAAAATTCTCACCAAAATACTAGCCAATAGGATCCAACAGTACATTAAAAAGATTATTCACCACGACCAAGTGGGATTTATCCCTGGGCTGCAAGGTTGGTTCAACATCCGCAAATCAATCAATGTGATACAATACATTAATGAAAGAAAGAACAAGAACCATATGATCCTCTCAATAGATGCAGAAAAAGCATTTGACAAAGTACAGCATCCTTTCTTGATCAAAACTCTTCAGAGTATAGGCATAGAGGGTACATACCTCAATATCATAAAAGCCATCTATGAAAAACCCACAGCGAATATCATTCTCAATGGGGAAAAACTGAGAGCTTTCCCCCTAAGGTCAGGAACGCGGCAGGGATGTCCACTATCACCACTGCTATTCAACATAGTATTACAAGTCCTAGCCACAGCAATCGGACAACAAAAAGAAATAAAAGGCATCCAAATTGGCAAAGAAGAAGTCAAACTCTCACTGTTTGCAGATGATATGATACTTTATGTGGAAAACCCCAAAGACTCCACCCCAAAACTGCTAGAACTCATACAGCAATTCAGTAAAGTGGCAGGATATAAAATCAATGCACTGAAATCAGTGGCATTCCTATACACCAACAACAAGACAGAATAAAGAGAAATTAAGGAGTCGATCCCATTTACAACGGCACCCAAAACCATAAGATACCCAGGAATAAATCTAACCAAAGAGGCAAAGAATCTGTACTCAGAAAACTATGAAATACTCATGAAAGAAATTGAGGAAGACACAAAGAAATGGAAAAAGGTTCCATGCTCATGGATTGGAAGAAGAAATATTGTGAAGATGTCAATGCTACCTAGAGCAATCTACACATTTAATGCAATCCCTATCAAAATACCATCCACCTTTTTCAAAGAAATGGAACAAATAATCCTAAAATTTGTATGGAACCAGAAAAGACCCCAAATAGCCAGAGGAATGTTGAAAAAAAAAAAGCAAAGCTGATGGCATCACAATTCCGGACTTCAAGCTCTATTACAAAGCTGTCATCATTGGGGTGCCTGGGTGGCTCAGTCATTAAGCAACCGCCTTGGGCTCAGGTCATGATCCCAGGGTCCTGGGATCGAGCCCCACTTCGGGCTCCCTGCTCCGCGGGAAGCCTGCTTCTCCCTCTCCCACTCCCCCTGCTTGTGTTCCCTCTCTCGCTGTATCTCTCTCTCTGTCAAATAAATAAATAAAATCTTTAAAAACATAAAAAATAAAACAAAGCTGTCATCATCAACACAGTATGGTACTGGCACAAAAACAGACACATAGATCAATGGAACAGAATAGAGAGCCCAGAAATGGACCCTCAACTCTACGGCCAGCTAATCTTCGACAAAGCAGGAAAGAATGTCCAATGGAAAAAAGACAGTCTCTTCAACAAATGGTGTTGGGAAAATTGGACAGCCACATGCAGAAGAATGAAACATTTCCTTACACCACACACAAAAATAGACTCAAAATGGTTGAAAGACTTAAATGTGAGACAGGAGTCCATCAAAATCCTAAAGGAGAACACAGGCAGCAACCTCTTCGACCTCAGCCTCAGCAACTTCTTCCTAGAAACATCACCAAAGGAAAGGGAAACAAGGACAAAAATGAACTATTGGGACTGCATCAAGATAAAAAGCTTTTGCACAGCAAAAGAAACAGTCAACAAAACCAAAAGACAACCGACAGAATGGGAAAAGATATTTGCAAGTGACATATCAGATAAAGGGCTAGTCTCCAATATCTATAAAGAACTTATCAAACTAAACACCTAAAGAACAAATGATTCAATCAAGAAATGGGCAGAAGACATGAACAGACACTTTTCCAAAGAAGACATCCAAATGGCCAACAGACACATGAAAAAGTGCTCAATATCGCTCAGCATCAGGGAAATCCAAATCAAAACCTCAATGAGATACCACCTCACACCAATCAGAATGGCTAAAATTAACAAGTCAGGAAACGACAGATGTTGGCAGGGATGCGGAGAAAGGGGAACCCTCCTACATTATTGGTGGGAATGCAAGCTGGTGCAGCCACTCTGGAAAACAGTATGGAGTTTCCTCAAAAAGTTGAAAATAGAGCTACCATACGACCCAGCAATTGCACTACTGGGTATTTACCCCAAAGATACAAATGTAGGGATCTGAAGGGGTACATGCACCCCGATGTTTATAGCAGCAAGTCCACAATAGCCAAACTATGGGAAGAGCCAAGATGTCCATCGACAGATGAATGGATAAAGCAGATGTGGTATATATATACAATGGAATCTTATGCAGCCATCAAAAGGAATGAAATCTTGCCATTTGCAACGATGGGGATGGAACTGGAGGGTATTATGCTGAGCAAAATAAGTCAGTCAGAGAAAGATAGGTATCATATGACCTCACTGATATGAGGAATTCTTAATCTCAGGAAACAAACTGAGGGTTGTTGGGGTGGGAGGGATGGGGTGGCTGGGTGATAGACATTGGGGAGGGTATGTGCTATGGTGAGAGCTATGAATTGTGTAAGACTGTTGAATCACAGACCTGTACCTCTGAAACAAATAATACATTATATGTTAAAAAAAAAAAAAAAAAAAGAAGAAGAAGAAGAAAGCAGGAAGGGAAAAATGGAGGGGGGGAAATCGGAGGGGGAGAAGAACCATGAGAGACAATGGACTCTGAAAAACAAACTGAGGGTTCTAGAGGGGAGAGGGTTGGGAGGATGGGTTAGCCTGGTGATGGGTATTGAGGAGGGCACGTTCTGCATGGAGCACTGGGTGTTATGCACAAACAATGAATCATGGAACACAATATCTAAAACTAATGATGTAATGTATGGGGATTAACATAACAATAAAAAAATTTATAAAAAAAAACTAATGATGTATGGTGATTAACATAACATAATAAAATAAAATAAAATAAAACTATGCTAAAATACAGGAGGTAGGCAGCTATCTAGGCTCACTGGGAAGCAAATATTGGGCTACCACCTACTATCCTTTACCCCACTTTAATTCACACCATTTCAAATTTGCAGTAGGTACGTATCATGGACCTTGAGATCCAAGAGAAATCACTGCGAACTGCAAATGTCAAATCCTTGAAGGACAAAGATCAATTCCCACTGACTATCTGATAATGATGCAGAGCTCACAGTGGGGTATATAAATATTCTTGGGAAGGCCTCAGAAAGACATCAAAAGACTCCGATGGCTTAAAATGGAAAGATTTAACATTCAGAAAACAACACCGTGGAATTATCAAAAGGTTCACTTTTAAAACTGGCTGGTACAAGTACAGGATCAAGGAAACAAGCCTTGGAGAGTCAAAATCAAATCGACTCTTCCTTGCACAGGTTGTACCTTTTGATGGATTTCTGCAGGTAGGCAGTCTGTTTACTATTAGTATACTTCTGACACTCAAAAGCAAGTGTCCCTTTTATTCCACCCACATTTACAGCAAACTTACTTCCATAAGTAATACTTTTTTATAATGACATGTGCTTTTAAGATCAGTCTATTGCTACCGCACTCAAGAAAACATCTTCCCATTTTTTTTAAAAGGTCATAAAGGACATCCCAATAGAAAAGCACAGAAATATGACAACAATTATCATTTATTCCACCAATAAATAAGCTTTGGTTTCCATAGCTGAAATCAGAGTTTAAGACAGGAAAAAGTTTGACCACTGACCAAAGGAAATGCCTTTATTTTTTTAATAACTTCCTATTCCTTTAAGATTTTTAAAGGATCACTAAAGTAATCCAAGTAAACCACAGAACGAAATGGGTGGCAAGTGACAGTGATAGGATTATAGCACAGTGACACTAGCACCAAGAATATAATGAAATGAAATTCTGGTCCTGTAGATTGCCACCATATAGGAACTGCTAATGGGTGGTATTAGATAGGCTTTTCTCACCAGCTCAAAGACTCAGCCAAATGCCTGAATCTGACAAACTTGTTTCTCACCTAGAATGTATTAAATCTTTAAAAATCCAAGGACACATAGAGGAAAAACAAAAAAAATTCCTCTAGTATAGACTGAAAAAAAAAAAATCTGTACACTTGAAATGCAAGGGAAAGGAGGCTTATCTTTGCCAGTGTTTGCAGACTAGAATATTTTGAAGAAATATCCAAGTGTGCCCAATCTTTAAAAGAGTAAGAAAGCCTTTTGCACTCACCCTGCTGTTCTCTGAATTTGACATCTGTCAAGAATCAGGAATGAAGGACAAAAACAAAAGAGCGAGATAAAGAAACACATCCCAGCAATTTGTTTAGGCTTTGCCTCTGTCCCACATGGATGAGAATGCGCATGGAGATCACTGTCTTTTCTCATGTGGCCAAGCACCGAGTAAATAAAGGAAGAAGAGGAGTTGAACGTGTACTTAAGAAGGAAGATTTTTTTTTTTTTAAAAGATTTTATTTATTTCTTTGACAGAGAGAGAGAGGTCACAAGTAGACAGAGCGGCAGACAGAGGGAGAGGGTGAGGGAGAGCAGGCTCCCCGCTGAGCAGAGAGCCCCATGTGGGACTCGATCCCAGGACCCTGAGATCATGACCTGAGCCGAAGGCAGACGCTTAACGACTGAGCCACCCAGGCGCCCCAAGAAGGAAGATTTTTTTAGACTTGGGTCTGCTATGTGATGGTTGTGTAGTTGTTACAAAGCAAAGAGTCTAATATTGAATTCCCTGTATGTCACAATACATAGCATTTCCAAGAAGCTTGTCTTGGGCAAGTCAGTGCAGCTATCTGGGTTAGCTTTATATCCATATAATGAAGGGCCAGAGGCGATCATCCCCATTTTTAACCCCAGCTCTAAAGCACGTGCAACCTGCAAAAGACCCTTTCCTACATACGCACGAGTCAAGTTTTCACCATTGTTGCTCCTTCTAAGTCAAAACCATTGCCTGGATTTGTGTCCTCAGCAGCTTAACAAAAGTAACATATGCAATTCATTTATGATTCTCCAGAATGAAGTATACTAGGTGGGAAATTATATACCAGGATTACACGGGCAATTAACCAGCTTTGTCAATTGAAGAAGTGACAGCTGTTAATCATATCTTTTAATTCTTCCCTATTTTGTGATCTATTATTTCTCTTATAATAATTTTCTGATTCCTTTACTTTCTCCTACTTTTTTTCTCCTTCAGAAAATCCTAACTGAACTCTTCCTGACCTCCTTTTATGCTGGATAATTTTCCCCGTGGAAACTCTCTGCTTCATTTCATTTCAGCTTTCTAGTTTCCTGATTCTAGCTCCCTCTGCTGATTGTAACCAATTTGCTTTCAAGGATCTAGGCACACATCAAATGAAAGCACTAACTCACACTCCTGCTCTGTAACCTCCAATGATGGTAGAAAAGAATATGTTACCTGGCTGAACTTAGAAGCACCTTTCAGACTATATGGGTCTAGCCTTTCATAAGTAGGAAAATGGATTTCTTCAGACTCCACTCGAAGTAACCAGACTACATGATTTCAACATACCTTCAGTAGCTGACATTGTCACATGATATCTGGAGGGACCTACTGACATCTTGCTCTGATTTTAAGTCCTCAGCTCCAAACAAACCATATTATTATTATCATCACTATCCCCTGAAAATTCTGGACAAAAGAATGGTTCAATAGTGGCTCTATTAAGTCAGTTTCCAGTGGAAAACGAGAGTCTCATCTGGCTAATTTAACAGAAAAGAAATTTATGGATTTTAGACAACTTACAAAGTCATAAGGAGGCTAGAGACTCAGTTTCCAGTAAACTGCCCCAAACAATGCCACAGAACTAGCCTAAGGAAGACATACTGCTACTTCCATGAATTAATTCCAGGACTTGACTTTACTGTACCTGCTACTACCTCCAATATAAATGCTACCTCTTATCACCTCTACCACACGTGAAAGTCCGCTGCTTCCATAACCAGAAAATGGAAGTCAGAACTGACCTTTTTCCTCTCGTTCTTTCAAACCAAAGCTTCAGTAGGTATGTCTCACTGGAAGCCCAGCATCCCACACTTACGACCTCACTGCAAGTGACACTGAGACTCATAATGTAGGAATTGCCCCAAATATGCAAAGGCTATTCAAAAACAACAGCCAGAGATCTCACAAATGTTGACTTCAATTTCTAAATGAAGAGCAGAGTCCCAGGCCCCTCTGACTCCATCCCCCGTGGTCTTTCCCATTTTATAAAGCACAACTACATTCACGAATGACCCAGGTCCTAAAATCAACAGACAGCAATAAGCACTCTCTTGATACACACACATCGAGAGCAATGCAGGGATAAACTAAATGCTCAGCCAGACTTAGTCCAAAAAAAAAGAATGCTCCATATATTGTTTATGCTTAATCCAGCAAATAAATATCAAGCACCTGCTATATCCAGGGCATGTTTGGGGTGTTGAAGGATAATAAATAGATAAATAAAATATGGTCCAGCCCTCAAGGAATTTATAGCTTAGGAATAAGAGAAATATTTGGGGATTAAATTTAATACACCTTGGTAAATTCTATGCAATAGCAAAAATAGGTAAAATGTGTCAGAGAAACAAGAGGAACAATTTATTCTGCCTTGAATTAGAAATCTAGGGATGTGGTATAACGCCATTGGACCCCCAGCGCCAAGAGTTTTACTGAGGAGGAGAAAGGGCATTTCAAGCAAAGAAACTAGCGAGAGCTACAGCTTGTCAGCGTTTAGCAATGCCAGGCATTCTTCCAAAATTTTACAGGTAGTAACTCACTTAAGCCCCTCAACAAACCTGTGATAGAGCTACTATTAATATTCCTGTCACACACAGGAGTTGGATGTGGGTGTCCTGATCCTAGCCTCCGGGCTCTCACCGGGACCCCAGCACCCACGCTGCCACCCCGCACAGGCACAGGTGTGGAGAGGCACGGCAAAGGGCAGTACCTGCAGCGAAGAACAGACATTTCAAGAGTTGTCACTCTATATAATGGCTCGGGGGTAAAGAAAAAGCTGAAAGATATAATCATCCTTAAATGCCTTAAACTTAAACAGCATTCTCAACAGCAAGAGTTAAGACTGAGGTCTTATCTTTGCCAGGACAACAGTGGTGAGGGGAAAGAGTAACTTTTTTTTTTTTTTCCAAAATTGGGACTAGAAAAAGTGGAGGCTGTGCTTAAAGGCAGTGAGTTTTGCTCTGTGCTGCAATGCTTCCCAGATTAACTCTGGGGCCGGAGCATGCCCAGTGGTGAGAGGCTGCCCTCCAGCTCCAACAGTGTTTACGCCCAAGGTGGCTCGGGCAGGCACCTCTGTTCTCCCTCATCTGTTACACCGCATCCTGGGACCACGATCGCTTCAGAGGGAAGCACAGCAGATATTCTATTGAAGGCAAGTTCAGAAACCTTGTCACTGGAGGCACAGAAAGTTAAACCAAACTACTTTTTTGAAAACCTCCTAAACAGAATAATTCCCCACTAGAAAAGAAGGATCAGCTGGTTGACTTATGTGACTCGTCCATCCCTGAAGTCTGCGATCCTGTGATAGGATTCCAATTTGCCTTCATGGAGGGCTGTCTGCTGAGCTAATTGTATGCACTCCTTTGTGCTCGTCTCTTATGTTTATTTCATTACAATATTTACAAAAGGACTTGAGGAATAAGTCACTATGCAAATGGAAGTATGAATACACAATTCAGAGGAATATTAAAATTCATTAACCTTATTTACATTTAAACTATTATCATGTATATTGGAGCACAGTGCACCTGCCAGAATGGATGTGAAGCCACATCAGCAGTCCACTGAATAATCTATTCACCGTCTTTATTTCCTTGTCAAGTAAAGTAAAAACTTCCTCATCTTGGACACATTCAGAATCACTACCAAGGTGATTTATTCATTAACAGTTCTTATTTCTAGAGAAGTCTAATACAAATTTCAACTTGCCCTTTGACATTTAGAGGATCTATTCCCTTAAAGAATTTTCCCATCTTTGTTAATTTCGAAGTACTGTGTTTCCCTCATCACCCACTTAGAAATGAAGTAGACCAAACTCATCATTTTGAAGACTGATGAGTAAAGGTTCTATCTGCATGACACTATCCCTCACTCCCAAAAACTCAGTTCTAGAGGAAAAAATATATTTTTAAAAAACTGTCAAATTGGTACTTTGGTATTAGGCAAAGCAACCAGCTGATTGGAATTTTCATGTTTTAGTCATTTATTTTGGCACTATCTTGATTCTTCTGGTGTATAGGATCAAGTGACAAGTCAAAACAGGGAGAAGAGCTACCATGATATTTAATACTCTCTATGGCAGCGAGAACTGAATCTGCCTTAGCCCACTTAGCTTCGGGTTATATAGCAGAAAATAAACAGGGGGAAAAAAATGTGTGATCTATAACTGCTGTCTGACAGGGTAAATCCAATTAAAGGGCAGAGGTTTTTTGTTCTATGTATGTCTTTATGGGTTTGCGAATGCAAGTTAGCAAGCGGGAACTGAGAAAGAGCAACACAATAGAAAGATTATATTTTGAAGATCTAAAGGAGCTAATGGGAAGGGCAGAAGCTGAGCTCCATATGGCGCAAGGGTCAAAAGAACAGCCCCAAGGACAGTACAGCTGAGAAGAGAGAACAGAAATTTCTCATAGGCCATTGTTAATCATTTCGTGTGGGGAATGTGAACATAAAGACCTCCTTGCTACTCTTCTACTTACCTTCAGTAAAGTCTGCATGTTCAAAAATGCTTCTTCTGTGAGTGGATTCTTAGGAGAAGTGTTTAAATTTCAGTGTGGTGGGTACAGCCACAAGGCTTGGAAGAGGAGGGCTCAGTGAGAACAGGCCCAGAGAACATGTGGAATCTAAAAACTGCCTTGAAAATAATTAAGCCATGCAAATGGTGGGTTCAAGCAGTGGTTTTCAAACTTTAACTTACATCAGAATCACCCAGAGGCCTCGATAAAACAATTCCCTGGGCCCCACCCCCAGAGCTGTCATTCCGTAGGTCTGGGGTGGGCCCAGGGAACGTGTATTTCTAGCAAGTTGCCAGATAGTGCTGGTGCTCCTGGAATGGGGACCACACTTTGAGTACTCTCCTGTCTAGCTCTAGAGACCTAGGGAGGCCTCAGCTGACATTAATTGGGTGATTTTCATCTGAAAGTCCTACTAACCATAAGGCAGTGATTCTCAAACTTTAGAATCACATGGGGAGCTTTTTAAAAATATTAATGCCTGGGCCCACCCTACTGTTTAAATCAGAATTCCCAGACATGGAAAACTAGGCCTTGATATTTTTTAAAAGCTCTCTAGACAGTTGCCCAGAATGCCAGGATCAAAAGGCACCGCCACAAAGTAACTATCAAAGACTAATTCCTAGGCCACAGAACTTGTACTTTCTGGCACACAGAACTCTGATGTGGAGAATGGACCACAGGACACCCTGGCTTAAGCGGACGATGGCCCGGATTGTAGAAAGAAGTAGCATTTAAGAACCACAGCATAGCTGCCAATGACAAGGGTACGGAAGGCCACAAGCAGTCAAAAGTGGAGTCGTCTTTTCCAGGGAAAGGCCCACAGATTAACACAGGTCAAATAAGCTTAGGAAGCAATACGATGCTCGGGAAACAGCATCTACAATATCAACTATAAACAGAGTGGTTTACAAGTCTTTGCATTACAACCATAGCAAAAAGAAGCTTAGCAGTCTCTTTAGCTAATCTATGCATAGCAAAACAGCCATCATCCTAACATCATGTGCACAAATTGAAAAGTGGAGCTGAAGAGAGAAACACAATAGGGAGAAGATAGTTTGAAGTTTCAAAGGAGCTAATAATTGTCACACACATGTGCAGGTGAGTGTGCGTGCGTGTGTGTGTGTGTTCCAGAGAGTTAGAGCTAAGTCTAAGGCCATCTAACCAGAGGAATTAGATGACACTCTCCACCTTCCATCTAGTCACATCCTTTGATGTGCATGGAGCTCACAGACCTATAAAGAACATGGAGTAGGTGTACACTCAGAGGTCCAAACTCATACACTTGTGTGCCCACTTCAGAGAGAGGATCCAAGTTGGCTAAATAATGTGCATCTCTACAGAGCAGAGCCCGTGAGGAAAAAAAAAAATAGTGGAGGGTGGTGAGAAGAGATGTCTGGCCACCAAAGACAGGCTCCACAAAAGAATCCAAGCATCTAGGAAAAGTAGTGGTTCCAGATATTTAATATATGAGGTTTTTTTTTTTTTTTAAGATTTTATTTATTTATTTGACAGAGAGAGACACAGTGAGAGAGGGATCACAAGCAGGGGGAGTGGGAGAGGGAGAAGCAGGCTTCCCGCGGAGCAGGGAGCCCGACGTGGGACTCGATCCCAGGACCCTGGGACCATGACCTGAGCCGAAGGCAGACGCTTAACGACTGAGCCACCCAGGCGCCCCAATGTATGAGCTTTTATTTGAATTACTTTACTTGCACTGGAAATCCTTTTGTAAATAAATAATCACTGCATCAAGATTTTCACACTTCAATTTTAGCATAGGAACACTGTCATCAAACAAAATCAAATGGGTAACCAGGTGTAAGACAGAAAAAGAACTGATCCAAAAGGAAGAGTAGTTAGCCCCCTCTCCAAACTGGGGTTCACTTTACTCCCGATGGCAGCTCCTGATAGGATAACTTCTTTAGCACTGTGAATCTGAATTTTTCACTCAGAGAGCTGATCTTTCTCTATACATGTTAAAAATAGACCTGATGTGTTTTCATTGAATTCTGTAAAATAAGAAGTTAGACTCTCTTTTGGTTTCTAAGTTACGGGAGCTGCTGAAGGAAGACGGATCAGCAGAGTTCAGCACAGCTCAGAGAGCAGGACTAGGGTTCGTGTCCAGTAGAGCTGCCTTGGTCAGCAAACCAATTAATGCATCTTGGTTCTGTGCACTAGTCTACAGAGGTTGAGTAAATCACTGCCCCAGGCTTTTCTTCTCTGTGTATATATTTTCTTAAAGTCAAAAGAAGATAGACTGCAAAGTACCTTTATGACAGAGCATCAAAGTCAACCTGCCTGGAACTGGGCCCTGTGGCATAAATACTTTACAGATGGGTAGTTTGATTATTAGATTTAAAACCTTCTATCACCAACCAACAGAAGGTCTCTATAAAATAGGAGACACAGCAATAAAGAAAGACAACTGAGAATAGGGATATATGCAGGTGGCACATCTGGCCCAACAGATGGCTAAAGATGAACTGGAGAGGCCCATTTGGGAGTATCTTGACACCCTGGACATGCCTACTTCCCTTGACTCTGCCCTAGTATTTTTATATTAAATCTTTAGTCTACCTCTACCCACTTTCCCCACTTAATGATTTTCTCTCCTCCACACTCTAAATACCATTTCCTATTATCAGGACTCCCAGCATGGAATCAGAACGTTGTAGCCTATCTGGACATATCTAAGAAGGAAAATGTTCCCAAGTCCCAGGACAAGATGGAGCAATTACCCTCATTGACTTTTCTTAGCCATGCTGTCTCTGCTGTATACTATCCAGGGCTGTGCTCTCTCAGAAGTGACAGCTAAACATTTAGTTACGGGGATACGATGGTGCCTACCAACTGAACATCAGTCCATCGTTTATGACATACACTAGCTACTACAATCTTTGACATAAATACTTTGAATCCTTAATAAAACAGGTAATAGGGCGCCTGGGTGGCTCAGGTGGTTAAGCGACTGCCTTCAGCTCAGGTCATGATCCTGGAGTCCAGGGATCGAGTCCCGCATCGGGCTCCCTGCTCAGCAGGGAGTCTGCTTCTCCCTCTCCAACTCCCCCCCTCTTGTGCTCTCTCTCTCTCTCATTCTCTCTCTCAAATAAAATAAATAAAATCTTTAAAAAAAAAAAAAAAACAGGTAATAGCCTGAAATGAAAGTATATTAATACACATGTAGCTATGCTACAGTTGAGACCAGATGGACTTCTGCTCTTCTAAATACATTGTTATAACACATGTATAATAAGGATTCAATGTATTTTTCTTTAGAACTTATTACTTTCTCTGTTTAGTTGAGTTATATTATCTCCACACCTAACCACATCTGAAAATACCCATAAACATATACCAGAAAATATCCATATGATAAAATCAGAAGTTAATTTTATTCTTTTTTTAATGATTTTATTTTATTTATTTATTTGTGAGAGAGAGAGAGAGAGAGTGAGAGAGAAAGCACAAGAGGGGTAGGGTCAGAGGGAGAAGCAGGCTCCCTGCCGAGCAATGAGCCTGATGCGGAACTCGATTCCGGGACTCCGGGATCATGACCTGAGCCGAAGGCAGTCGCTTAACCAACTGAGCCACCCAGGCGCCCAGTTAATTTTATTCTTAAAAGTCAAATATCTTAATCAAAAAGATGACCACCTCCAGCTGAACATGTGTCTCATTCATGTACCTGTTCTTTTCTAACATAAGCTGTACTAATATCAAATTCCTCTTTTGCATGTATCTGCTTTCATCTTCTGGGACAATGAATTATAATATAGTCATGAGGGGCGCCTGGGTGGCTCAGTCCTTAAGTGTCTGCCTTTGGCTCAGGTCATGATCCCGGGGTCCTGGGATCGAGCCCCACATCGGGCTCCCTGCTCGGTGGGAGGCCTGCTTCTCCCTCTCCCTCTCCCCCTGCTTGTGTTCCCTCTCTCGCTGTGTCTCTCTCTGTCAAATAAATAAAATCTTTAAAAAGAAAAAAAATAATAATATAGTCATGAAACAAGAAAAGATTTAAGTTATTACCTTCCAGAACAACTCAAATCAGACTTAACTTAAAGGTAGGTACATTTCATTTTTTTTTTTTTTAATTTTCTTTTGGGGAAATGTTTATTCAAGTTCTTTGCCCATTTTTGAATCAGGTTTTTTTTTTATTATTATGTTATGTTAATCACCATACATTACATCATTAGTTTTTGATGTAGTGTTCCATGATTCATTGTTTGCGTGTAACACCCAGTGCTCCATTCAGTACGTGCGCTCTTTAACACCCATCACCAGGCTAACCCATCCTCCCACCCCCTGCCCTCTAGAAGCCTCAGTTTGTTTCTCAGAGTCCATAGTCTCTCATGGTTCATTTCCCCCTCCGATTTCCCCCCCTTCATTTTTCCCTTCCTACTATCTTCTTTTTTTTTTAACATATAATATGGGGGGTACATTTCATTTTAAGGACTTTTTATGAGGGAAGAAGTAAATAATTAATTTTGATAGCTTTCAGTATAAACAAATACACAAACAAAGCTTCCCATATATTATTTACCTTCTTTGTGTCTGGTAAATTTAACTTACCTTTTATAAAATGTTTAAATCAGCAAATCATCTTAGCTAGCCAGAAAGACCTATTTGTTGTTTTTCCTCTTGTCTGCTTACAGTCAATAACCAATTAGCTAATGCTGGATTGTTCACATTCCGGATTATTGGTAGCAAATCCCAATTTTTAGCTTTTATGCCGTTTAAATTTAAAAAAAATAAACTTTAGTATGATTCAAGTGCTCTTAACATAGATGAATAAAAAGAGGTCATTTGCTTCAGACTGATCCCCCTCAGTAAGATAGATTAATTCAGGTTTAGAACCCTGGTATTAGTTCACCTAGGGCTCCGGGGATAAAAGGACTACATTTTACATGACATTGATTTAGGAAGCAGAATGCCAACTTCCTAATTTACCATCACAGGATATTCCCTCTGGAGATGGTCACTAGGAGACCAAGTCACATATGAGAGAGATGTTAATGACCCTAGTACTAGGGGGGAAAACAGTCCTGGTTAGCCTAATGTATGAAAATTAATCTAAAGTATGGAAAGTAATTTTAAGCAGTGATTCTCAATCTTTAGCTTGCATCACAATCACCTAGAGGGCTTGTTAAAACAGATTGCTGGACCCCACCCCTAGCATTTCCAAATCAGTGGGTCTATAATAGGACCTAAGGATTTGCATTTTTACAACTTCCCAGGTGATGCTGATGCTGCTGGCCCCAAGCCCACAGCCAAGGGAACTGGATAAAACACTGTTGTGTACTGATGGATATATGTCTTATAATTATTGGTGCTTAGAATCAAAGTCCAGGGACACCTGGGTGGCTCGGTCGGTTAAGCATCTGCCTTCAGCTCAGGTCATGATCCCAGGGTCCTGGGATCGAGTCCCACATCAGGCTCCCTGCTCTGCAGGGAGCCTGCTTCTCCCTCTGTTTGCAGCTCCCCCTGCTTGTGCTCTCTCTCTTTCTGACAAACAAATAAAATCTTTAAAAATATATATAAATATTAGAATCGAAGTCCATCCTCTCCTGAACAATGGTGAATTCGCAAATTTTTTACTCTCCAGATTAAGAATTCTTTATCAGTGAACTATGGGACAGCTACAGCTCACATTATAATTCTCAAAAACTTAATGTATACTACTTTAAAGTCTTCCTGATGAAATTATTTGGAAATATGTTATTCTCTCATTTTAAAAAGCATGTTTACGGGGCGCCTGGGGGCTCAGTCGTTAAGCGTCTGCCTTCGGCTCAGGTCATGGTCCCAGGGTCCTGGGATCGAGCCCCATGTCAGGCTCCCTGCTCCGCGGGAAGCCTGCTTCTCCCTCTCCCACTCCCCCTGCTTGTGTTCCTGCTCTCACTATCTCTCTCTCTGTCAAATAAATAAATAAAGTCTTTAAAAAAAGTAAAAAATAAAAAGCATGTTTACAATATACTCCTTCAGCAAGTTATTAATTCCATGCATTGAACAATGATTATTGTTAACTTCTACTTCAGTCTTCAAAATTTTACTAATTTTAGGGTCTGAAGATGCCACATGGATCAGGAAGAATTACATTCATCTAAAAGTAATAGAAAAAAAACGTGATTTCTAAAAGCCTTGACCACAAGGTTTTTTTTTTCACGTAATAATAAATTTGAATTGGAGCAATCCAGATCTGCTGCAGCTTTTCAAGTATGCTGTCAATGTCCCAGACTCCTGCTTCCTGCTATGCCATCCCTTGCATGTTGAATTCAGTCTTCCTGCTTAGTGCTTCATTGTAAAAAAGACGGATATTGCATCTTCAGTCTCATGTCAGTATTCCAGACAGAAAGAATAACTAAGTAAGGAAGAAGGAAGAGTACCTGTATCAGAAATCTAAAGCTTGTCATGAAACCCAATTTAAATTTCACTGGCTGGCACTATGAAAAATGACCACCTCTAGTTGTTTAGAAAAGTGATAATTTTTAGCTGGATACATAACTGTCCCTCTCCCCATAAAATTGGCATTCCATTAGGAAAGATAAAGAGCTCATTTACCAATGTACGCCCCACCACTTGATTGGAATATAGCATCCGCATCACAGACCTCAGCTCTCACTACAATAAAGGATGTCAGGACAGTCTTGGGAATCTTCAATTTAGGCACAGGATCACTAAACCAGGTCATAAAGCAAGCAAGCAAGCACTCTTTTCTTCTTTTGCAGGAACTGCAAATTCCACCAAATCATTAACGTGAAATATCAATGTCACCAGTAATGCCCAAAGTGCTAGAGAATCTGTGGACACATCTATAAATATGAGTAATCTTATCAAATATTCCTATAGCAACCCCAAGGCCCACCCTCCACAGGTAGGCCAGACTCCAGGAAGGGAGTTTCAGTCATTTCCATGACGTACTGCAAGCCAACATATTGCATGGCTACCAAAAGGTTGCAAACTTTTGGAAAGGATAAGACATCATCCCTGACCTCAGTGAACTCAGAGACTAACTTGAGAATGACCGGAGGAGGAAGAAAAGGCAAATGACACCCTGGATCGTATTCCTTTCTTCTCCCACTACATAAGGCAGCTGATCTCTGTATGACAGAACCAAAAGATGATGCATCTGGGTCATGATGGAACAGAATTCCTGGCCAACAGCAACAGAGATCCACTGCCCAATAGTGTGTCTCCTCTATTCCCAAGAAAAATGCTCCCCCAAACCCAGTCTAGCCCAGGAGCTAAAGATGCACATGCTGGGGTTCATGCCCATCTCTTAGGCTTACTTGCACGAACCCTGAACAAGTGCTTAACCTCTCTGCACCTTAATCTCTTCATCTGAACGTGAGAGGGATGATAACAGAATCAATCTCATAGAATCTGGCATAGTTTTCAGGTGTATGGACACACTTAGAATGGTGCTTGACAGAGAAGCACTACAGGAGCCTTTGCTAGTGCTTGTAAACGCTGCGTGTGTGAGAAGCCAGGAATTTCGTCCCACACAGCACTCGGTACTTGTACTCCACCTCATGCAGTTTATGTACCTTTTTCATAAAAGCCCCCAAAATTTTGCTCAAGAATTTTCACTGTTGAAGGATCTCTTCCCCATCCTGGATGGGATGTGTCTAGAATCATCCTCAATAGCTTTTGTTTACAGTAGAAAGGCAGGGGATGAGCTTTCTTGTTTTTACGACAGGAGGTGGCAGGACCCAGGGAAAACAGTTCCTCTCTTTATGGGAGAGTCTCAGATTCAAAGCAATTGAAGTAGAAACTCAACTGCATGGGGCGCCTGGGTGGCTCAGCCGTTAAGCGTTTGCCTTCAGCTCGGGTCATGATCCCAGGGTTCTGGGATCAAGCCCCGCATCAGGCTCCCTGCTCCGCGGGAAGCCTGCTTCTCCCTCTCCCACCCCCCCCCCCCCGCTTGTGTTCCCTTTCTCACTGTGTCTCTCTCTGTCGAATAAATAAAATCTTTTAAGAAAAGAAAAAGAAATTTGACTGCATTTGAATCCTTTTGACCACCTGAGTTCATTTCTCCATGTGCTTACACAAGGCAAAATAAGCCACAAAGGAGACAGGCTGGCAGAAGTTGAAACATAAATAGTATTATTTTAACCTTAAACTGGCAAACAAGACCCCCAACCAGGCTGTCCCAAGTAGATCTGGCATTCACACCCAGAGATTTGGGATTTGGCTGCAGCCAATTCCAGAAGGCTCGGCTGAGGCTTGGGAGCCTTGTATACCCTCGATAACCGGTGCCAGGCAGGTCCGGTGCCCATCAGCTCACTGACAGACATCACCAGCTCCCCCAGGAGGAATGATTTTCACAGTCCAGGGCAACCCAAGATGAAAAGGGAAACCATTTTCTGTTACACTTAACATATAAGAGTTCCTTCCAGTCAGAGTTCACACACTATGTTAAGTCCTTTCCTTTCACCTTCCTGAAGCCAGGGCTGTACGCTTCTCTTCTCTCTCTCACCCCTAAGGTACAAACCCGCGTCCTGAACACCGTGGGTGTTCAACAAATATTTGCTGTATATATAAATGGCCAATAATCCAAAGGCCGCCTTGGGTATGATAACTGCTGGCTGGTTATCTCTAAATGAGATCTTCCCTACTGCATCCCGTTCCAAAATAGGATGAGAAACAGCCTCCATGGGCACACTAGGGAACACCGGCCAGGAGAATCTTGGCCCTGGCTTCAGCATTTGGCATCACTGGGACTTCACCTTGGAAGCCTGACAGAGAATTTGTACCAAGAGTGGAGCCGAGCCATTGTCTGATGAGGCCCTCAAGGATGCAGGGGAGGAAGTGCCAGGTTGGCTCAGCTGTTTGGATCCCTTCAAACCATCCCCTCCTTGATTTGTCAGGTTAATCACAGCTGCCTAAATCCCACTAAAATTGGGAAATTAAAGCACTGTAGCACAGCTCCATTATCCCATTAGGGATACATCCTATTCCTATTTCCATTCCAGCGGGCAGATAAAAGTGCTCATTCATCACCCTTAAAAAGTGCTAATGAAGGCCTGGACACCCACCTCATTCTTCTCTTTACCTTGAGAACAATTGGAAAACTGCAGTTCTCAGCTATCACCACGAGAAAATTTCCTCAAGCTTTGGAGTGGTCAGTTGCTTGCGTCCTTCTAAAATGAGGACAGAGGTCTTCTTGATTCTCCTTTCTGGACACTTTATATTCACTTAGGTATGTATCCTTCAGGATCCCTGCACTTCATGGTGGCTTCAGCATGGCTGTTTGGGTGTCTAGGTAGATATGTGACATTCATTTTAGCAGCTCAGAACCTAAATTTCTTCTATGTTTGGTTCATTCCTATCTGAAGAGCTTGCTATTGATACTAAAAATGCTAGGTACTTGTTGTCTTAGCATTATTTATAACTAGGCTCAAACTAGTAGCCCATCAAAAGGAGACGCATCCACACTGGACTGGACTCAGGATCTAGAGACTCAATAGGAAAGGACAGCGCTCTCTCTCTCTCTCTCCCAACCTCCCCTCTCACATGCATGTGCACACACACACACACACACGCATGCACACACGCAAAGGCAAACAGGGAGCAGTGGCTACAAGGTTGAGTCCCTGACAACAGTGGTGTTAGCACTGGGTGTGGTTGTAATAAAAAGCAATACCCAGGAGCAGAAGTGGTACGGAAGAGGGCATGTACGTCTTGGTGGCAGCTGAAGACCAGTTCTGGTACATGACTGGAGACACGGATTCTGGCAGATCTGCCCGTCTTGGCACTGCAGCTTTCCCAAGGATTCTGTAATTTGCCCCACATCCTTCTATGATAAACTTTTTTTTTTTATAAACTCTTTTTCTACTTTATCACTCAAGAGTCACTGTCTATTGTTTGTAATGGAGAGCTCTGATTGATGCAGTTAATTTCCTATAAAACTGATGTTCTTCTCCAAAAGCTCCTCTCATAATGGTAATCATTTGGGGCCCCTATGGGCTGAGTCTAAGTCTTTATTCATGGTACAACTTTCAGACATCCATCTGGGTACACTGAGATGATTCAAGGGAAGCCCATGCTGATCCAGCTATGAGTGACAGCTGAGACATGGATATGGGTTTTCCAACTCCAAATCAAGTCCTCTTTACACTATTCTGTTTCTCTTGGCACAAATAAACAAATCCCTCTTGAGTTGTCAAGCAAGCTTAAGTAAGTGATGTATTTAATATTTTCTTGATATTCCTTTAAAATTATATTAAAAGTATGAGCCAGACATCTTTGCCCAATAAAAACCTTACATGCTGTTTCTTGTTGTCACACAGTGTGGATCATTACTAGTAACACAGTTTCGCAGGCCACTCAAATCTTGTGCTAAATCTACTAAACTATTTTCCCACTAGCAGCTAACTACCACTTTGTAGGATGTATTTCTGCTCCCACCTGTGGAGTTGTATTTTTATCAAGAATCAGTTGAGTTTGTTCTGAAACTAGTTTGTGACAACTGTACTTGTTACCACAATTTGATAATTTAATAAAATATTGGGAGACACCAACGAAATACTAATATAAAATGAATTCATTGTTTTGAAAGGATTTAATAGAGGCAAACTGGTGAGGAATTGGGATCATGACCTGAGCTGAAGACAGACACTTAACTGAGCCACCCAGGCGCCCCTGTGTATGCATGTTTTAAGGTACATTTAAATAAACTGTGTAGGTTATCATGCCTCCTGTCTTAAGACTCTTTACTTTTAGCTTATTTTGTTGATTAACGAACCACCTCTTGGATCCAATCACAACAGTTAGGAGGCCAGCTACTGTAATTCTGTTAGTGGTCACTCTTCTAGCAGAGAAACCCACCTGCTCTGGATGATGCAGGGAAAGGGCTTGTTTTTTTGCAGCAGGTCAGGATACTGTTGATCTAGAGTTTCTAGACCATTTTTACTATAAGCCAGCTTCCCTAAGGTGGACTCTTCTTCCTGTTCCTGAGGCAGAGAACTGGGAATTAATGCCTGCAAAAGGATTCTCAGAAACTTACCCATCTTAAAGAAATCACTAATTTATGCTTTGTCCCATGCAAGAAGATGGCCCTGAGACAACTCTAAGTGATGCGAGGTTTACATCCAAATCAATCCAAATATGCCAGGTTGTAGTCTAGAATTTGAAAAGTGTGGCCAAGTTTGTGACCGTCTATAGATGATGATGAGGATTGGGAAGAAGTAAGCTCAATTTTCCTACTACTGACCATTTCTCATACAAGTACACAATAATCAGAATCTTCCTTCAACACAATCATCCATCCATTCTTTTCTATTCAAAAGTTATTAATTAAACACCTACTGTTAGGGATCGACTATGACCCCCAAAATTCATACACTGAAGTTCTAATCCCCAATGTGATGGTATTTGGAGGTGACTGGGTTTACATGATGTCATGAGGGTGGAGTCCCCGTAAGAGCTCACTCTGCTCTCTTCATGAGCATGCACCATGTGAGCACACAGCAAGGAGGCAGCTGTCTGCAAGCCAGGAAGTGAGTGCTCACCAGATACCAAATGTGCTGGCACCTTGATCTTGGACTTCCCAGCCTCCAGAACTGTGAGAAATCAATTTCTGTTGTTTAAGTGACCCAAGTTTGTGCTATTTTGTTACAGCAGCCTGAGAAGACTGAGACACCAACTATGTGCCAAAAGCTATTCTAGACACCAGGGATGCACAGATAAATAGAACAAAGTTCTGCTCTCATGGAGGACAGATTCTGCGGGAATCATTTACCCTCCCACCAGTCTGTGAGCTACTGAAGGGTACAAATTGTATCTAAGTCAACTCTGTATTTATATCACTTAGCAAAATGTCTGGTGCAAAGTTTAAAGCAATGTTTAATGAGTTGAGTTAAATACAATTGAATCAAACTGAATTTAATTTTCTGAGTGTAAGTTCTCACCAAACTTGGTAGTTATTTTTCTATCATATTAGAGGTTTGGACTGTTCTCTATTTCTCTAAATTTAATTTGAATGATATAACAACATTTCCCGAATTATGCCTCAACTGTACATAGAAAATCCCCCCCCTTTTTTTTGCCAAAAGCAGACTTCAGTTCAGAAAATTGAATTCTGGAAGATTATATCAAGGATTCCAAAATAATTTTTAAATATGGCATCTTTACATATGGGAAACTTAGATCCTGAGAGCCAGTTCCAGAGTAAACAATGGAAATAGTCAAAGGTCAAAATATAAAACAAGGGAATTTTATCCAATCATCAAAGGATTACATGTGAAATCTCCATAGCCTGTGTATATACATTCTGAATGTACGTGCACGCATTGACATTAATTATGTAGTCCCCTTCCTACAACAACCATTACTGGAACCTAATATTTTATTTTATTTTTTTTAAGATTTTATTTATTTGACAGAGACAGACACAGCGAGAGAGGGAACACAAGCAGGGGGAGTGGGAGCAGGAGAAGCAGGCTTCCCGCGGAGCAGGGAGCCCGATGTGGGGCTCGATCCCAGGACCCTGGGATCATGACCGGAGCCGAAGGCAGACGCTTAATGACTGAGCCACCCAGGCGCCCGGAACCTAATATTTTAAACGCTACTTTTCTTTTTCCAGTTCATAGATACTTTCAATACAGAAATTTTAATTCAGCAAATATTTGAATGCCTACTTTTCGCCAGGTACTGTCCCAGAGACACCAAATGGCTTTAGGGTAGAGCATCATCCAATTTTCACGCTAATTTCTCCCCTGAAGAAACAGAAACAGACAGTTGTTCTCTTTCAAATCTGCTCCCCCAGACTAGACTTCTCACAGCTGGTAAGAAAGTTGCCATATAATTCTCAGTACTCACTTCCCTATCACTGCTGAAAGGAAATTATGTTCTTGAAACAGTAGAAAAAAAGTACCTTGCCTCCATGAAATCTGATAGTCTGTCCTGGGGATGTTATTTTCTACAGCTGGCAACTGTGCAATTCGCTTGTGGAACAGAAGCCACGGTGTGTGGTGAGGCTGAAGACGAGAAGGCTCTGGGCCACCACACCCTTTCTGCCCTCTCTGGGCTCCCAGGCAACTCACCTGGAGGAACCAAGACGAATTTCTCTACACTCCTGGGAGCTTACACAGAAGCACCCACCTATGTTTTAAGAAGTAAAGCAGACTGCAGTTTTTAACAATATTCTTAGTGCTATTATTCTTATTATTGGTCTTAAAAAAAAGGAGGCAGACCTGGAGACAGGGACGAAGATGGAGGGTGCCGAAGCTTTCAAGAGGTGAAACAATACCAACCATCCAACTGAAAAACTGTGATCTATAACAGATCGTTCAAATCTTCCACAGATGTAAATAAATACACTCATCTTCAGAAATGTCTTCTTCAAACATGTAGCCCTAGAAGCATTAAAGCCTAATGCTCTGAAAGAAGACTAAGTTGGTGTGCAAGTTGATTTTAAGTTGTTTTTTTTTAAATGATATATCACCATCAAGAGGATAAAATGGCCAAAAGTACATAATACATTTATCAGAAAAACTGAGAATACTGGACCTCATAATAAACTCTAAGATATGGCTATCTGTTTCCCTGAGCCTTTAGATGGCTCACGCAGTTTGTACTCTTTCAGAAACAAAACAGCAAAGAGTGAAAATCACTAATGTCCTCCAGACAGCTGCCAGCCCACCTCTAAAGTCCCTCACTGTAGGAAGCTAAACATATGGACAAAGAGAAAGCAAATGGTATTTGGTTAAGTGATCGGGTTTTTTTTGTTTTGGGTTTTTTTTTAATTAAAGGTGGCTTTCCCATTGTGTTTTTTTCCCCTCCCTATATTCACAGCTTCTCCTGGATGGAGCTAAATTATATAACTGTACTTGCAGAGAGAAGATAATTTGTTGGCCCCCAAGGATTTCCTGGGGTACTGAGAGAATATGTTACAAGACAGACCCCGAAAGAGGAGCATCTGGTTACCCTAAGTACAATGCTTGTCGCAGAGAAATCACTGCAAATAGCTTTAACAGAGACCAAATGTGTCTGCTTCAATCCATTGTTTTATCACCCACCAAGGGAATTTATCAGAGTGAGAGGGGAGGGGGAGTGAGGTCATTTTAGCAGGGCATGATTCATAACTCCTTATTAGAACCAACAGGTCAAGGTCTTTAGCTATAAAATGGAAAGTTGAAGTCCTTGTTATCCAGCCACATGTAAAGTATGAAAACAGAGAAGAAAACTAGCTTTCCGTAGGTTGGGGAAGTGGAGGGGCTGTATTCAAAATGTGATTTGGAGAATTAGAAACGAAGGTTGTATGTTTTGTTTTGTTTGTTTATTGCTTAATTGAAATTACTTTAGTTGGAAAAAATCATACCTAAAATTTCTCAAATCGTATGATATTCTGATCCTGATAAATTGGTATTTTCTTACCCTGTCTCTCGGGAAATGAATTGAGGACGATGGTCTTAGGAGAATTAGCATGTACTAAAAGTGAAATAACAGGCCTGTTCATAGGAGGAATATAACCATCAAACACAGTGGTTTGCTGCAGTTTATTTTAAAAACAACAAACAGTTGGTAATTCAAGTATATGTGTATGAAAAAAGTGCATACATATTTAAGAATTACTTACCTTATTTAAAAAGTAATAAGCAGACGTGTATCATGGATAAAGGCTATTTTAGTACACTGTAAAAGGAACAGCTCACCCCACGCTGAGGAGGCTCAGAGGAACACCAAGATAAAAATCAATGGATTGAATTCTGATGAAATACAATCTCAAAGGGAAATCCAGGCATCCACAGAGAACCTGCAGCATCAACTAAACCAGCGGCCTTTTTCCTTGTCAGGATGGCAGAAAACACCAATGGGCCACTACCCTGGAGACTCTGCATAATGTTCTGCCATCACTAGAATCCTTTTGCTTTGGAAAATTATCCTGAACTTGGACATGAAATCCGACCACAGTATCCGCTGCACTTTCCTCCCTACTTCCTTACATAATCCCATTTTACCTGCTCTGAATCCCCTCTCCAGAGAAGTCTTACTTGTTTGATGTCTTTGGACCAAGCTGCACATACTTCAATTTGAATAATGTTGCATAAGTGGAATAACAAAAAATAAATAAAGCCTGGCATTTGGGTAATTCCGAGGCTTCTCTCTTGTTCTGTCTTCCAAACTATTCTTTTGTGATCCAATTGTGTGCAGGCAGTTTAAATGAGAAATAGCTTCGGCGTTTCCCCTGCTGCAATCCCACCATTCTTGTAATGAAAGAGCTCACTGCCATCTTCATCAGCACGTTCCAGCATGCAAACCACCCGAACCTTACTACAGATGATTGACTGAGTCACTAAAGGCGTCAAAATCCTATAATTGAGCTGTCTGAACACTATCAAACGCCCACAGAGATGCGCTGGGGAAAGAACTCAGACCTATCTCATCAAAGATAAACCCTGTTTAATTGGGATCACCAGCCTCCTTGCCTTCATTCTCACCCCTCCTACCCACGACGTCAACCACTATCAAGTCCCACCTTTGCCTTGCCCACGCACCATTTTTTTTATTTAATAAAGGGTCAGGACCTCGACCAGTATACTCTTTACACTCTGCATACTCTCCCAAAATAATTCCTGGGAACACATACCTTTTAACATCTTTTGACTCCCTGGCAGCTTCCTTTGGTCTCTGCACCAAACCTGCATTTGTTGAATAGCAACGACCAATCTTGCATTTATTGAATAACAGTTCAGCAAGGCTCTCTGACCTCTACTACATGTGACATTTTTCCCTTTAGGTCATCTTGTTGTCCTTCATTGCAGGTGTCGACTGTAATTCATCCCTTTTGCTAAAGCCCAGAAAGACAGGTCCCTTGAAAGCCGAGGCCAGCATCCTGAGCTAACTGCAATAGATAAGCTGCTGCCCAACATCCACCCACTTCCACCCTTTCCTCCCCTCCTCCTCTGAGCTGCCAGTCAAGAGTAACAATTCCTTTAGTGCCTGCATGTTTCTACTTAAAATAAAGTAATTATAGTGAATGTTGCTTTTGTTAAAGTAAAGCTAGTCTTAGCCACACAGTTACAACTGGGCTTTGATGATGTATCTTCATTTAAGAATGACAATCTCTGAAGGTGTTCTTATCACCTTGAAAGGGGCATAAGGAAAAATCAGGCATAACAGAAATGTTCTATAAATTAGGGTGCTGGTTACCTCAATATATACATTTGCCAATGAATTCTACCTAAAATTGATGCATTTTATTGTATAAAAAGTATCACCTTCAGGGCGCCTGGGTGGCTCAGGTTAAGCGTCTGCCTTGGGCTCAGGTCATGATCCCAGGGTCGTGGGATTGAGTCCCGCATCGGGCTCCCTGCTCCGTGGGAAGCCTGCTTCTCCCTCTCCCACTCCCCTTGCTTGTGTTCCCTCTCTCTCTGTGTCTCTCTCTGTCAAATAAATAAATAAAATCTTTTAAAAAAATAAAGTATCACCTTCAAAAAAGTGACTGTAAAAAGATACATATAGATAGATAGATAAAATGAAGTATCATCTGAATGCAAAATCAACCTTATCTAAGTACAAACCATTCCCAATTTTCTAATTTTATGCCCAGGATCAAGTTCCCTGGACTGAATATAATTTGCAGTCTTTATTTCATTCAGAAATTGTCAATGCAAAATTCTAAAAGGTTGGCCTGACATCCAAGCCCTGTCAAGTGTTTGATCAGGCAACATGAATTATTACCTTGTCACAACTATAGGAAAGGCAAGCAACCTAATGTCCCCCAAATATACACTGCTGGAGACAAGAAATCTGGCTTGAACAGAGAATTTCCAAGAATCCACATCCTCTACAGTTCTCCCTTTCCATGGCGAGGGAGGAATTCCAAAGCAAGGGGCAGAAAGTTCAAGAACATGCGAAGAAAATTCTCTAATATAATGTTTATAGAACAAAATATATTTGTTTTCTTCACTCAGCAAGGACATCTTGAAGGTGAGAGCCAAGCTAAGCTGCTCCTTATAAATCAAAATAACCCTTTCATTTTTACCTAACAAAGAAGAGAAAGGAGAGAGAACAAGGTTATAAGGTGTTATTCTTACCTAGTGGGAATATAAAAAGGAATGCCATTGTTGACAAAGTGTGCAAGGTATATAAATCACACGGGTTAGAAGTAACAGTGCACACAATTAAGTACAATATTGGGAAAGAATGATTCTCCTTTGACAAGGTTGAATTGTTCAAAATAAATCCTGGGAAGCATTAATATGAACATGAAAAAAATAAAAAATATCTAGAAGGGGATACAGTTTCTAAATATCAGATGTTACAGAGCAGAGGAAAAATACCCTAAAATAAGTCTATGTATGATCAACCCTCGATTATCCATACTAGTGGTATATAGGAATGCACATAAATTCTAAAATAGTAGGTAATTAAGAAACAATGTATATTTGGGGCGCCTGGGTGGCTCAGTTGGTTAAGCGACTGCCTTCGGCTCAGGTCATGATCCCGGAGTCCTGGGATCGAGTCCCACATCGGGCTCCCGGCTCGGCGGGGAGCCTGCTTCTCCCTCTGACCCTATCCCCTCTCATGCTGTTTCTCTCTCTCTCTCTCAAATAAATAAATAAATAAAATCTTTAAAAAAAAAAAAAAAGAAACAATGTATATTTAATTTGAGAAGGCAGTTACACACAGGGACTCCCACACCCACCCACACACATTTATACTCCCCTGGTCTTAACATTCTTCACACTTCATCCTATTGTTCACAGTGTGGGTTCCAGCTGAAGGCTGGAGTGGGAAAAGCCAGCAACAACAGATGTACATGCATGTTCTGTGAGAATTTTCACATACATGTATTCTGAGGATGGATGTTGACAAATGACTTTACAGTAGCTCAAAGAGAGAGGCATCATTCATTGAAAATTATGTTCCTTTGCTTATATGAGCCAATATATTATAACATTTATTTTGCTTTAACAAGGAGGCAGCTTCCCAGCAGTAAATGAGGAGACATTTCTAAATCAGCTGCACTAAGTCTTCATCAAGGCACTTCTTGACAATTTAAGGGACCGCAGCCTAACCAATTGAGTCAAAAGAATCAATCTAATCAAGGATACTATGTTCTTTCAAAGGTTTAAAAAAGGGCAGAGGGTGGGGGGAAGTGTATGCCTGGGTGGCTCAGTCAGTTAAGCATCCAACTCTCGATTTCGACTCAGGTCGTGATCTCAGGGTTCTGAGATCAAGCCCCACGTCAGGCTCCACACAGAGCTGGAAGCCTGTTTAAGATTCCCTTTCTCTCTCCCTCCCTCCCCCCAACCGTGTGTGCATGCTCTCTTTCTCTAAAAACAAACAAAAACAAAAAACAAAAAAAACATTTCTTGAATGTTAGTACTTAAGTACTTAAATACTACAAACATTTGGAAATATACACCCATCTTCCTAGAGATACTTAAGTACCTAATTTATGTACCCGTATTATTATAGTGTGTAAGTACCCATATGTGCCAGACACAGCACAAGGCATTCTACAAACAGCAACTCATGACCACTTCATGAGGTGGGTATTGTTCAACCATCACATAATAGACAAAAGAACTGTAGTTTACAGAGGATACATAATGGGCACAAAGTCACATGGCTAATAAGAGATGGAGCCAGAATTCAAACTCAAGTCTGTCTGAAACCTAAATCAAGTCTATGCAACTGCAGAGAGAAAACTTGGATCTTCATGCCCAATAAGACACCTATCTAATTGAGACATTAAGAACATTGAAACCTCACCTGCATTAAGAAAAAAATTATCGTACATTGCATTATTTTCATTTGAGAGGCTGGTACATCAAAGTGGTTAAAAACAGGACCATGTAGCCAGACCACCTGGTTTCAACTTACAACTCTGTTACTTACAAGCTAGTGACCTTGGGGAAGTTACTTAATGTCTCTATGCCTCAATTTCTTCATCTGTACAATAGGGATACTAAAATTTCTGAACACGTAAGTTTTTTATAAGGCTTACATTTGTGTGTGATATCGGTACTGAGAGAATCTTTTTTAAAAAGTCTTTATCTTGGACGTCTGGGTGGCTCAGTAGGTTAAGCATCTGCCTTCAGCTCAGGTCATGATCCCAGGGTCCTGGGATCGAGTTCCGCATCAGGCTCCTTGCTCAGCAGGGAGTCTGCTTCTCCCTCTGCCTGCTCTTCCTGCCTCTCCCCCTGCTTGTGCTCTCTGACAAATAAATAAATAAAATCTTTAAATAAATAAATAATTAAAATAATAAAAAGTCTTTATCTTTTTGAGATGCATACTGAACTACTTAGAGAACAATGATATTAAGATAGTGGGGTTGAAGGGCTATAGATAAAACAAAACTGGCCACGAGGGAATAATAGCTAAAAATGAAACGTAAGTATGTGGAGGTTCATATACTCTCCATCCACAGGTACTCCTGTTTGTGTTTGGAATTTTCCATAATAAAAAGTTTTTAAAAATATTTTAGGTAAAACACTTTAAATTATACCTTGCATGTAGTAAGCAGCATATAACAGTTAATATTATTACAGCAAGAGTTTTATTTTCAAAGCACTTATATAAATATATATTAATTCTATTTACACCTAGCCTCTTTTATTTCTAGTACATAAGGAAAAGTAAGCAATCAGAAATATATTTTCTACATCCGTAGTTGGCTTAGGAGAAAAGGCAACTGAAGCCATCCAAGGAACTGTTATTAAAGAAAACAGAAAAATAACCCATCATTCAGATTAAGTGTTAAGGAAGAGAATCTGATTTAGTGTCCTCTCCTAGTAGTAAAAGATTCAAGGTCGGGCGGCCTGGGTGGTTCAGTCACTGGGCATCTGCCTTCGGCTCAGGTCATGATCCCAGGGTCCTGGGATCGAGCCCCGAATCGGGTTCATTGCTCAGCGGGAAGCCTGCTTCTCCCTCTCCCGCTCCCCCTGCTTGTGTTCCCTCTCTCGCTGTGTCTCTTTCTGTCAAATAAATAAATAAAATCTTAAAAAAAAAAAAATCTTTAAAAGATTCCAGGTCATGAGAAAAAAAACTTAAAATTGAGATTTATATACAGAATCTGATAAGTGGCATAGTACAATAGAAAGAGAATAGAATGTACAGTCAAATAACAAAAATAGTAATAATAATAATAACAATAGTATTGAGGAGTACTATATGTGAGGTACTGTTACAAGTGATTTTACATTTATTACATCATTTAATCCTCTCAACCAACCAACCTATAAAGTAGGCATAATAATAATTATCTCCGTTTTATAGGTAGTCTCTTTTGGCCAAAGTTTTCTTTGGCCAAAAGAGACTATGTAACTAAGACCTGCCACATAAGACTGAGAGTGGTGCTATATTTTTCTTCCCCAAACATAACTGGCTCAAAAGTAAAGAGTTCCAAAGTCTTTATCAGACTGACAAATAAGTGACATACCCATCATCACTCAACCAGCCAGTTAATTAGGAGCCAACATACCCAGGCCTGCAGTCTGACTCCAGAGACTCACATTCAACCCTCTCACTCCAGAAGATCTGGGCTCAAGGCCTGACTCCACCTCGGCTTATGATCTTGTGCACATCACCTAACGCCTAGTCCTTCCTGAGTCATTTCCTTGCAGTGCCTTTCCTGGTTCTTTTTGCCTGAAGAGACGGCACCCTTTTGCAGACCTCAGCTTTTCTAGGTCTCCACAGTCACCGTGGCAGGAAAGATCCCCGGGAACTCAAGACCACCACGTGGTGGTTGTTAGATATTGCCCGTGACTGCTTGTCAACACATGGCTAACGCAGTAGCTGTCAACCCTGACTACACATTAGATTCATCAAGGGAGCTTTTAAAAATTTAAAAATGCCCAGCCCCACCCCCAGACCAATGACAGGAGAACCTCCAGAGATGGAGTCCTGGTGTCGGAATTTTTTTTGGAAGTTCCCTAGATGATTCTGTCGAATCCAGTGTTGAGAGGACCTGAGCTAAAACATGGGAGAAATCCATAGTTGAACACTGGGATTTAATAGAAGTCAAATAGCCTAAAAAATGAAGTAGACACCTCAAAATAATGCTTCCCCATATACTATACTTCTGCTTATTTTGAAAGTCCTAACTCCCGAATTAAATGTTAGTATGCTATTTATAAATTTACAAGGTATACAAATACATACACAAACATACATGTGATAACATGACTGTGAGTGCATTATTTTCACATTGCTACAGTCCTATATCCTATACATCAGATTTCAGATAAAATTAACATCAAAGTGTCAGTAGTACTTCCACTCTACCACCATACAAACATACGCACGCGCACACGCACGCGCACACACTCTCTTACTTTATGCAGGAGCTCGATAAGGCCAGAATCTCACCTTTGTATCTTTCTAAAACTGAAGAACATAAGTTATTTGAGCTGCTGACAAACGAAAATGTCTTGGCTCTAGTTATACTCACATATCTGAACCAAGAAAATAAATGCCTTAAACCCTGCTGGTTTCCTATTGTCATTTAAATTGGAACATTCTAATTTTTATAGCAACTTCTGCTGGATTTTTATATAAGCTTGTGTTTAATAATTTTTCATGTGTCACACAAAGAATTTAATGTGCACAATTGAAAGAAAAAAAGGCAATGGTATTAAGATATTTAAAATAAATTGAACATTCTTTCCACATTTTTCTGGATGACTTACCACCATAAATTACACCTTTTGCACTATGCCATTTGTTTCCCCCAACTGTTTCTATATGGTGCAATAATTACATGCTCTGTTGAATTCAAAAGGGTTGTTGAAAGGTTAGGTGAACAGAGAAAATATAAGGAAATGTAAAGGAAAGCTGCAGTTTGGTCTCTATTGGTACATAAATAAAGGTAAGTGAACAGGAATTTCTTGGAAAGGAAGGAAGATACCATGACTCTGTTCAGATTACATTGTACACGAAGCTCTGTGTTAGAAGACGTGCATCTAAGCCACCTTAAAAGCAATGTAATTTTGTCGTGTCTGTTTTTCCTTGCATAAGCAATAGGGTATCACAAAATGATATTGGAAAATGTGCTTGAAAGCCATTATAGTTGCATGTAAGAACAAATGGGCAATATTTTATACTATAAAAACCAAAGATAAAAATAAAGAGGATTGGATGATCTGTCTTCGCAGACCTCTGAGCAATTTTAATCCAAGCACATCCTTTATAATATTTCCAGTTTTGTCTTAGTATCTTAGATCTTTAAAGCTGAGAAGGCTGGGGCACCTGGGTGGCTCAGTCGTTAAGTGTCTGCCTTCGGCTCAGGTCATGATCCCAGGGTCCTGGGATCGAGTCCCACATCGGGCTCTCTGCTCAGCGGAAAGCCTGCTTCTCCTTCTCCCACTCCCCCTGCTTGTGTTCCCTCTTTCGCTGTGTCTCTGTCAAAAAATAAATAAAATCTTAAAAAAAAAAAATAACGCTGAGAGGCTGATAAAGCTTATCTAGTGCAAAAGCCAGTAGATGCCAACAAAACCTCAGGAACAGATACACCCAGATTCATCTTCTAAATCATTCTCTAACCTCCATCGGTAAGGTGACGAATGGGTGTGATTCCCTGCACTCTGCACATACTGTGCTTTGGGAACCACCTTTCAAGGTTGCCCTTGGTGTTCTTTTTCTGTATCAAAACATGGCATATGGAAGGAGGGACAGATGAGAAAGAAGAAACACACACACACACACACACACACACGCTATGATTTGCTCTGGACCTTAGCTCCCCTATGAAGAAGCTAGTATACTCCAAATGCATTTATGCTGAATTTGTAAATAGATTCCTGATAGAATAAGAACTAAAACTATCTCATTGCCAAACAAAAGGTTTCTGCATTGAAATGTGACAGCTCATTGCTCAAGCAGCTTGTTGCCAGAAGGATACACACCGTTTCCAGCAGAAAATTGGTTTCGGGAACTTGCCCAACAGCCCAGACACAAAATCAACTTCCCTGGCTCTTTCCAACAGACCAACACCACGGGGATTCACCCCTGGTCCATTCAAAAGAGCCCTGAATCTCCTTCAAATTTAAAAACCCAAACTAACTAAACCAGATTATTCCTCCAACGCCAAAGACTAGCATTGCTTTCTGGAGCATTTCTATTTCTTCAGTAATTTTATTACACAGAATTGCTCATGACTACAGAAAGCACCCCTTAATTAAGCCCCAGTAGAACTGAATTTAAGCTATCACCTGAGAAAATATATTCCACCATTACTCAAGAATGCAGTTTGCCACTACTGGGCATGAATCGTTTAGCTCTATTAAATATGTAAGTTTCCCAAAAGTTCTGTGCCATTTTTTGCCTTCATAAATGCACAACACATGTGTCTTTCGCAGTTAGCATTTGAATGTGAATAGAGAAATTCATGATTTGGTGGTGGTTTCAAAGATGGACACTCACATTTATTTTTGTTTTTTAAAATAGCACCACCAGATACAAGTTTAGCAATCATTAAGCAGACCCTTCTCACTTCACTGATTAAAAAAGGAGACTCACAGAGGCCAACTCATGCAGCCCTCTAGAGTAGAACCAGAGCCCAAATCCAGCTTTCCTGCTTCCTTATGCCTCTGTTCAAAGGAACAGAGCAAGTACATGACGAAACAGAAATGCAGATTCTCCCACAGAACACAACATGTCCTTGCAGGTGACTCCTAGGTGCCCGTCAAAAGCTGCCAAAGAAACCGGGCATCTTTCCATCTGAAGGGAAGGAGACAACTGAAAAAACGAAAGACTCTTGAGAGCTACTTGCTCAAGCCACAGCCCCCCATAAAACTGTTAAGTTTTTTTTAGTTTTATAGGCATATATTACTTTAAAGAAAATGTGAAACATAAACTCCAAGTGTATAAATCAGATAAATCAGGAGGCATGGTTTATTTTGAAAAAAATCTATATATTTTTTGAAATCTTTGCTTTACTAAGCTTTTTACTACAGTTTTCTCTGAAATAATGACCTCCCTTATGATTAATAAATATTCTATTTAGGTGTAACTTTCTGGGCCATTTCTACTGCATTAAGCAAGGTACACCTTTGTACTGTTGACTCCCCTGAATTTTAACTTCCCTTCTAATTGGAATTAGGAGCACAACACCAAGTGTGCGATGCCCATAAACAGTGGTGAGCTGGTGCCAGCTCACAGCAGCTCACAAGAAGCTACTGTGGGCATCTCTGCCAACTCTGCTCTCACTGGTTAGGGAATCTGATAGTTGATCCTAAATGGACAGATGCAGGAGGACATGGGGAAGGCATGAAGACAAACTTGTTTAGGTTCTACCAGTTGCTTCGAACAAAAAATAAAAGATCACACAGAAAGGGCCCAGGGCTTCTGTGGGATTCCATGTAGCCTGGACCCTGGGCCTGAGCAGCTTAACCCCATGCAAAGAGAAAGAAAAGGAAAGGACACCCCACTTTGGAATGGAAGTTTAGGGAAGCCATTCTAATGCCTCGGGTTCTATGCCAGGCTCAGCGACGCCCAGTCAATGCACCAGCACCAACACAGCAGTGATGGGGCTGCAGGGGGGCCAAGGCTGCAGGAGACAGTGGATGCTGGGGCTCAGTGCCCCCACACACACCTGTAAAAGAGGAACGACTAGGGCAGTCTCACAACTACCATCTGGAAGCAAGAAAGCCTGTGGGATTATATGGGAGAGGATAAATGGTAGGATCAACTAGGAAAAAATGGTACATCTGTACTTCTGGGCTGGAGTCATCAGGAGTTGTATCTGTTAAGTGGAACATAAAAGATGGGAAAACATAAATGAAAGCTGCTACTTTGGCCTAATCATCCCAGACCCGTCCTCCTAACAACTAAATTCCATTCAGCCTGAATGAGTTCATCCAAAGCCTTCATGACAGAGCAAATAACTGAATCAAAAAACATGCATGTCCACCGCCCACCTAGGGGTCACACTGAGAGTATTTGTGGATGGGAGTAATCACTGGGCTCACAGCAGGTTAATGACGCCATATTAAATGAGGTTCATTATGTCACTCTAGCACAGAGTGGAAAGGATTTGTAATTAGCAGAGTCCTGACAAATTCCATATTACAACCTCAGTTGGTGCTTACATGGGGAATAGCACATTTAGGGTCTATTTAGCATCATTATATTCCTTAGGGGCTCCTCTGTGATCTTTATCCACCCAACCCATGGGTAAGGGTGGTATGAATCTTCTGAACATGACAATGGCCCATTTGTTATCCCTTGCTAAACATAACTGGCCTTGCATTAATTAAAGACACAGCATGTGAATTATCTCACATCCAAGTCTATGGCCAAACCATCCAATTACTGTCCTAATGCAACTCTGCCTTTCCAAAATTCAGAGGACGCACACGAATAAGAACAGGTTAAAATCATGACTGCTATTCAAACTGACTTCCCAACTGGACCAGAGAATTGTAATTTGTCACGTACATGTGTGTGTAATACATCTCAATAGTCAATTTCATTCATGAAACCAAATATTTATTTTCTTATAACCCAATTCCTGAGGTATGAATAAAAGCTTTAACTGAGAAGGATTTGTTTATCTTTTCATTGTTAATATCTTTGGCTCTACTTATATTATTGGGGTTAATGAAAATATTTGGGACAGGAAACATTTTTAAATTTTACAAGATTTTTTTAAAAATTTACGAGGTTTATTGGTCCGGTGTTTTTTAAAAATTATTATCTAATACATTTTATGTTGGGTTAATGGTGAAATATTTTGGCATTAAGAACAAAAGGAATTTTGCCTAAGGCTTTTCTCATTTGCAAAATGAACTAAAAAACAAAGCCCAACATTCTTCTTATTCCATTATCCCATTATGGGCTCAATAGGCCAATAAAAAGTATCCAGCTGAGTACAGGGATTGGGGTCCAATCTTAATTTATTCAGTTTGAATCCTTCCAATTAATCACCTCAGTTCAATAATTTCCAATTCTTATTTCATCTTGTTCCAGATAGACCCAACCTAATGACTGTTTCAGAAGAAAGTGGATGTTCTACCAGTCCGTTAAGAAATTTCCACTAGATGATAAAAGGCAAGCAAACTGATTATGGAAATTTACACAATTCCAAGAGAATTTATTGTGTCCTGCAATAATTTAGTTTTACATCTGTGCCCCTTCTAGGCAGGATCAGTCACCAGTCCCACTGAACAAATACCAAATTCTCAAACTCTCTGCAAATACACTGCAATTTATTTGGGTCAATTTTTTTTAATTTTTATATTATTATTTTTTAATAACATTCTTTGAAGACAATTTAGAAAGCATACAGAAGCAAAAAGAAAATGAAATCACTTTTAAAGATTTTTTATTTATTCATTTTGACAGAGAGAGAGAGACAGCAATAGAGAGGGAACACAAGCAGGTGGAGTGGGAGAGGGAGAAGCAGGCTTCCCGTGGAGCAGGGAGCCCGACGCAGGGCTTGATCCCAGGACCCTGGGATCATGACCTGAGCCGAAGGCAGACACTTAACGACTGAGCCACCCAGGTGCCCCAAAAATGAAATCACTTATATTTTCCTTCTACTTCTAAGAGATTTTGTGAACATTCTGTTCTTTAATTTTTCAGTCCTCCGTGTGTGTGTGTGTGTGTGTGTGCATGTGAAAATCTAGAGAGCCGAGCGTTAGAATAACTTGACCACATTACTCACTTGAGCCACATTAACCTATTTATCTCCATCACACCAAGACCATATCTGGTCTCCATCTTAGAATGTTTTGAGCTTGGAATCCTATCTTGAGCTCATGTTATTTGTTGCTTCTGATGCCCCATAAGTGTTAGTGAATTTCTTGCCTGGATTCTGAGCACTTCTGACCTCTCTATAGGCTTCTAGCTAACATTTTGTTTCCACCTGTCAGGCTTGCCTTCCCCACTGGACACGTGGCCCCTTTTTGGTATCACCCTCTACCTCTGTTCCACCTCCCCCTCTGGTCTTCAACTTCCAACCCCACCAGAGCTTCCTGCCTACATTCTCTTTCATTCCACTTGGACATCTTTGTCTCTCGCTAGATCTCCCTAACATTGCCATTTTCTTTACTGGATGTTCCCAGATGTGTCTTCCTAACATTCTGATGTCAGCCATGTTGGTCTGTCATATCCCTCCACTAAAAGAAACCCACTTCTGACTCTTGATAGGTCTAAATAGTCTATTAAGGACTCTGTGTATTCAGCAATTGAAGCCTAAGGAGATTTCCTACCCCTTTCTTTCTGAGCTCAGAATGATATCATTTCTGTAGAATAGTATTTTAAAGCAGTTACCTGCACATTGAATTATGCTAAGTTTTATGCAGTTGTAAAACAAGCATAATTTTCATTCTTGGAAGCAAAGCACAGATGCACATGTTCATCCCAGACAAGAAAGACGGCTGCATAATTTACAAGTTCAGGGAGTTGTGATAATATCCTTCAATGTGATGTTACAACGACTCACTGGACTTAAAAATAATATAATTTTCAATAAGACACTCTCTACCTTGTTCTGATGTTGACCCTCTGGTCCTCTATACTTATCCTGAGTCCATGCCCCAACTGCTTTCCCAACTTCAGCACTAACAATTACCATTATGGAAGAAGTCTGCATTTTTGTTCAGGAAAACAAATGAACCTACAGACCTAACCATGATTATCTGTAAGCTTTTATTGCTTTCTCCTGGTTGAAGATTGCTACTTTAAACTCACAATACAAAGCTGTTGTGAAAAATCTAGAAGTCCAAAATTTGGACCTCTCAAAAGTTCTCATTTCTTCTCTGATCCTTAACTTAAGGACTCTGCTACATTATTCAGAACACCCGAAGCAATAATCAGGCAAGAGTGAACAAGGCAGGAAACTTTCAACTGAAAAGCAAAAGGCAAAAGTCCAGGTAGGCAGACCAACAGAGCACTAACTACCATCCCTTCTTCCTGTTTAAGCAATCACTCCAGCAATGCTCTCCCCTCTCCTACATCAAATCTTCTCTCCCTAATGGGTCATTCCTATCAACCTGCAACTTGAAACATAGAGTGATGATTTCAGCTTCTCTCCTCTCCTTAACAACTCTCTACTTTCAAAACAAACACCCATCTCACACACACACACACACACACACACACACACACACAGACTCAGATTACAAACTGTTCAGTGCACATCTAGCTAGTTGTAAGATAAAAACAGTCAGGAGAGGACATGAAGATTTATTCTATGTTCCTATCCTTCTCTTCCAGAGGACAAAATACACAACAAGTTGGAAAATCATACTAAAGAAAAAAAGTAAATGCTATATTTGGGACACCCCACTCCTCACTTCCTAATGTAATCCCAAAGGAAGGGTGCGTGCCTAAGAGCATCTCCCCAGAGTGTGAGGGTGATTTTGGATGGAGGGGAATGCCAACCACTTCTGTGGTGAGTAGCAGAACTAGTAGGATGCCAGGCAAGCCTGGGGAAGGGGTCAGCAGAGAGAAGGAACAAGTAAACATCACCTCTGGTTTCCTAAACAGCAAGTCTGAGGGAGTGGGGATTTCCAGGTTTTTTGTGAACTTAGAATAGGCACTTGATGGGACGCCTGGGTGGCTCAGTTGGTTAAGTGTCTGCCTTCAGCTGAGGTCATGATCCCAGGGTCCTGGGATCGAGCCCCGCATCGGACTCCCTGCTCCGCAGGAAGCCTGCTTCTCCCTCTGCCTGCCGCTCCCCCTACTTGTGCTCTCTCTCTCTCTCAAATAAATAAATAAAATCTTAAAAAAAATAATAATAGACACTTGAAAGTATCTGGTAAGATGATTCAGCTTGCTAGCCCCAAAAGAGGCCAGCCAAAAGAATGAGGAGGTCTCTCCAGGCATCCTCGTGAGAGTGACATTGTCTTTGAACCCTACGTGACAATCCCTGACACACCACCGTGATGCTCAGGGAAGACAGGGCAAGCTGGAAGTCCAACTACTTCCTTAAGATCACCCAACTTTTGGATGATTATCCAAAATGCTTCACTGTGGGAGCACACAATGTAGGTTCCAAGCAGATGCAGCATATTCTCATGTCCCCCCGCGGGAAGGTTGCTGTACTGAAGGGCAAGAACACCACAATGCACATGGCCCATGCAAGGGCATCTGGAGAACAACCCAGCTCTGGAGAAACTGTTGCCTCATGTCCAGAGGAAGGTGGGCTTTGTGTTTACCAAGGAGGACCTCACTGAGATCAGGGTCATGCTGCTGGCCACTAACGTACCAGCTGGGGCCGTAGCCCTGTGTGAAGTCACTGTGCCGGCCCAGAGCACTGGTCTGGGGCCTGAGAAGCCTTCCATCTTCCAGGCTTTAGGCATCACCACTAAAATCTCCAGGGGCACCACTGAAATCCTGATATGCAGCTGATTAAGACTAGAGACAAAGTGGGAGCCAGCAAACCACACTGCTGAACATGCTGAACACCTCCCCCTTCTCCTTTGAGCTGATCATCCAGCATGTGTTTGACAACGGCAGCATCTACACCCCTGAAGTGCCTGACATCACGGAGGAAACTGCATTCTCACTTCCTGGAGGGTGTCTGCAATGCTGTCAGTGTACGTCTGCAGACAGGTTACCCGACCGTTGCATCCGTGCCCCGGTCTATCATTAATGGATACAAGCGGGTCCTGGCTTTGTCTGTGGAGGCCGATGACACCTTCCCGCTTGCTGCGAAGATCCAGGCCTTCTTGGCTGATCCTTCTGCCCCCGTGGCTGAGGCCACCACTGCCGCACCTGCTGTTGCCACAGCCCCAGCCAAGGTGGAAACAAAGGAAGAGTCGGAGGAGCTGGGCAAGGATATGGGATTTGGTCTCCTTTGCTAATCACCAAAAGGCAACCAATTTAGCCAACTTCATATGTGAAACAAGAAAATAAAGGCATACCTCTCTTAAAAAAAAAAAAAAAAGAATGAAGAGAACCACACTAGCAAAAACTTGAAAGGAGCGGGGGAGGCAATGCTGTCTCTACAGGATCCCCTGCATTATGCTATAAAAGGCACCAGTTGGACACAGGAAAATCATCTACCATGCCACACAAAAAGGCCAATGTTGGACATCCTCCATGTCTAGAGACTCAACCATGGACATCAATAGCTGGACTGCACTGGCATCTGGGCAAGAAATGAAACTAAGGGAGTGGACCAGCCTTTAAGCTGCCACACCATATACTAACCACATAAGCAAACTCCCACTCTTTCTTCCTCTGCCAGCTAATGGAACCTTGAGCCCAGTGAAACAGAAGCAGAACCATGAGTAGGGAAAAGAGAAGACCGGGAGACAGAGCTGGGAACAGCTGAGATAAGAATATGCAAATCTGACTGAATATTTACACAAAAGAATTATTTAAACATTTAAAATGCCGTTGACTAGAATACATAAAGGTGACAAGATTATTTTCCACTGCCAAATGAGAATAGTGGCTTAAAAAGGAAATTCTATTAAAGAAATAGAGCTTTGTTTTTTTCCCACCTACTTTGTAATCATTTATGTAACTTCTGATGTCATGTACCCACAGAAATCAGAAGGAAAAGAGCTGACCCATTAAGAAGAGGACTGAGAAATTCGATAATGAATGGAATGAGATCACAATGACCATATCAGGCAGAGGGAATGAGCCTGATTTAAGATGAATTTTCTAGGCCCTAGGTAAGACCAAGAGCAGGTTCTTTTTCACCTTTACAAAGGAACACAGACTTACAGAACAAAATAAAAGGACAAGTGGGGTTTGATGCCTGTTTCCAACTTCTCAAATCCAATGGGAAAGAAAGGGAGTATCTCCAGCCAAAGAGGGGAGATAAATCTTTCTCAACACTCCAGGCAGTATGTAATGATGGTTGAGAAGTCAAGATGGGGGAGGAGGTATAGCGTGGCAGCCTCAGGTCCTCAGGATACTGAATTTTTAATCATCAGTCCAGCCAAAAGGAAGTCTTTCCATCAGCAGGACCCAAGAGATGCTACGCAGCAGCATTGGTCAAGTATGCATCCTATTGTCCAATGCTGCTCAGAAAGTATCAAGCACCTCTTGCCATAAGACAGCTGAGTTTAGTGGGACTTATGAGGATGGCCAGGCAAACAGGAAGCATCCTAGACACACTCAGGGAAACCAGCTCCCCTAAGCACATTGGGGATGGTCAGGCAGACTGAAATTTCTTAAGAGGTGGGAAATGGGGGGAGCTTTTATTTTTTTTTTTTAAAGATTTTATTTATTTTTTAACAGAGAGAAACAGCGAGAGAGGGAACACAAGCAGGGAGAGTGGGAGAGGGAGAAGCAGGCTTCCCGCCGAGCAGGGAGCCCGATGCGGGGCTCGATCCCAGGACCCTGGGATCATGACCTGAGCCGAAGCAAATGCTTAACAACTGAGCCACCCAGGCGCCCCTGGGGGGAGCTTTTAAAATGCAGGACTAGGGGTGCCTGGGTGGCTCAGTCAATTGGGCATCTGACTCTTGATTTTGGCTCAGGTCATGATCTCAGGGTCATGTGACCGAGCGCCACATCGGGCTCTGTGCTCAATGCGGAGTCTGCTGGGGATTCTCTCTCCCTCTCCCTCCCCTGGCTAGCATGTGCGCTCTCTCCCCAAGCACCCCACATCTAAAATAAATAAATGAATAAAATCTTTTCAGTAAGTCAACAAAATGCAGGACTAAAAGTCTATCATACAATCTTGCTTCAAAAATCAAAGTGAATTTTTTAAAATAACTTGTACCAGCCAATTTTATATTTAAGGTATGGGTTTCTCTTACAATGTAGATGATGATCGGGAAATAAAAAAATAAAATAAAAACCTCAGTTCTTAATAGAATTTGCTTAGAAGGGCATCAGCCCCATGGAGGATTGTCTTCTTAGACCAAGACTCCTTGCACTGTCTGCCCAATTACTAATGCTTCCTTACCACATATTACAAAGCTCTACCGTAGTATAAAAGCTCTGTTGATGACATGGGGCTCTTTGTGCCAATAGATGTTTACAAACGGAAATGAAAACATTTTAAAATTTCTTCTAATTTATTTATAAAGATATTTCTGCCACTAACAAACCCAGTGTATTATCAAAATGCAAATGATAACATTTAACCAAGTGTGTGGTCTGAACAAAGAAAAAGACGCTCTAGAGATACTGACAAGCCAAACAAACATCAGCATAAGGAACCTTAATATTTATACTTTTTGTATGACTCCCCACTACAATTACAAAAGGGTTAAAGGTAACAAATTATTGCATCCTATTTTAAAATGACTTAGAATCTTAATCTCCATTGTAACTTGCCAAGATTTCTAAGAAGATATTTAACTACACTCCCACTTGGCCTCATTAAATTTCATATAAATGTGTTTACCATCTCGACTGTATAACTTTAAAAATATTGCCTTATACATATTTTATCAACAAGAAGTATTAGCACTCCCCCACCTACTGACTATGAAAGAACAAAACTGTCTTTCTCAAGTTGGATAGAAGAAAAAATTCTTTATATATCCACAAGTTTTGACAAATGTGGGGAATTTATCTTGAGTCATTCTGAATGGAAGCTTCTAGATTCTAATTTTGAGAACCCTGTGAAGGACATTAGTTCCTGTTGAGCTTTCAGGACTGAAACCCAGCCTGTTATTTTGTGACACCAGTCTTCATAACCTATAGATGATTCAGCTAATGTATATGGAAAAGCTACAGTGAGGGATTGGGGGAAAGATGGCAAAGGAGTAGGGGACCCTATTTCAACTGGTCCCCAGAATTGAGCTGGATATCTACCAGACCACTCTGAGCACCCACGAAACCAGCCTGAGATGTAAGAAGATCTGGATCTCTACAAACAGAATATCGCAGGCGGTTGGTTTTGAGGTACGAAGCAGAGCCGTGATTCTGCGGGCAGATATCGGAGGATAAACGGCAGTGGGAGGGTGCCTGGCCGTGGGGATCCTACACCGCCGGTGAGCGACAGCCTCACGCACTGGGGACGGGGCACAGACTCGCAGACCGGTAGCGGCGGGGAAAGGACTTTAGGGCAGCCCCCAGGCAGAAACCCGGAGCAGCGGGGTCGCGGGGGCGTACTGGGAGCGGCTGGCGGTTTTAGAAGCACAAAGGGCAGAGACGTGCTCCGACCTGGAGGCAGGACTGGGAGCGCTGCCGAGGGGCGCACAACCCAGGACGCTGCAGTTTATAGCAGCACGGACAGAAACGGAGACGGTGTGGCCTGGAGAGCTCACTGAAGAACAGACTGCAGTCTCTCTGCTCTGAGGCAGAGGGTTGGAAATGGTCTCTTCTGCTCTGACTCCCGGAAGAGACGCGGAAAGCCGTCAGGGAAAGCTGCCAGAGAACAAAAGCCCCAAAAACTGATTCCATCTGAGCCCATCCCCCACCACAGGGACGCAGGGCAACTCCGCCCAAACAGGGTTGCCTGAGTAACAGCGAGGCAGGCCCCTCCTCCAGAAGACAGGCTGGGAAAACAAGAGGCCAGCAACCCTAAGGTCCCAAGAAAACAGGTGCACCTTGCTTGGGTTCTGGTCGATAATTTGGACTCTATACATTCCCTCAAACACCCATCAACAGAATGACTAGGAGGAGGAGCCCCCAAAATAGAAAAGACTCAGAAATTATGATTTATACTGCAGATTTACAAATGGATGCAGATATAACCAAGATGTCGGAGATGGAATTCAGGCTAGCAATTGTGAAGACAATGGCTAGAATGGAGAAATCAATTAATGGCAACATAGAGTCTCTAAGGGCAGAAATAAAAGGTGAATTGGCAGAACTTAAAAATGCTATCAATGAGATCCAATCCAATCTAGATAATCTAACAGCTAGGGTAACTGAGGCAGAAAAAAGAATAAGCGACCTGGAAGACAATATAATACATAAAAAGGGAAAAGAGGAGGCCAGGGAAAAACAACTCAGAATCCACGAAAATAGAATCAGAGAAATAAGTGACACCATGAAGCATTCCAGTGTCAGAATAATTGGAATCCCGGAGGGAGTGGAGAGAGAGAGAGGACTAGAAGATGTATTTGAGCAAATCGTAGCTGAGAACTTCCCTAATCTGGGGAATGAAACAAACATTCGAGTCCTAGAGGCAGAGAGGACCCCTCCTAAGATCAAGGAAAACAGGCCAACACCCCGGCATGTAATAGTAAAACTTGCAAATCTTAGAACCAAGGAAACCATCTTAAGGGCAGTTAGGGGGAAGAGATTCCTTACGTACAGAGGGAAGAATATCAGAATAACGTCAGACCTATCCACAGAGACCTGGCAAGCCAGAAAGGCCTGGCAAGACATATTCAGGGTACTAAATGAGAAGAACATGTAGCCAAGAATACTTTATCCCGCAAGGCTGTCATTTAGAATGGATAGAGAGATGCAGAACTTCCACAACCGGCAGAAACTGAAAGAATATGTGACCCCTAAGCCGGCCCTGCAAGAAATATTAAGGGGGGTTCTATAAAAGGAGAAAGACCCCAAGAGTGATCTACAACAGAAATTTACAGGGACAATCTATAAAAACAACGTCTTCACCGGCAACATGATGACAATTAATTCATATCTTTCAATAATCACTCTCACCGTGAATGGCCTAAACGCTCCCATAAAACGGCACAGAGTTGCAGATTGGATAAAAAGACAGGACCCATCCATATGCTGTCTACAAGAGACTCATTTTGAACCTAAAGATACATCCAGACTGAAAGTGAAGGGATGGAGATCCATCTTCCATGCCAGCGGACCTCAAAAGAAAGCTGGGGTAGCAATTCTTATATCAGACAAATTAGATTTTAAACTAAAGTCTGTAATAAGAGACACAGAAGGACACTATATCATTCTTAAAGGGTCTATCCAACAAGAAGATCTAACAATTGTAAATATCTATGCCCCCAACATGGGAGCAGCCATCTATATAAGCCAACTGTTAACCAAAATAAAGAGTCATATTGATAACAATACGTTAATTGTAGGAGACCTCAATACTCCACTCAGCAATGGACAGATCATCTAAGCAGAAAGTCAACAAGGAAACAAGAGCTTTGAATGATACATTGGACCAGATGGACCTCATAGATATTTACAGAACATTCCACCCTAAAACAACAGAATACTCATTCTTCTCGAGCGCACATGGAACTTTCTCCAGAATAGACCATATACTGGGTCACAAATCAGGTCTCAACCGATACCACAAGATTGAGATTATTCCCTGCATATTCTCAGACCACAATGCTCTAAAACTAGAACTCAATCACAAGAAAAAAATTGGCAGAAATTCAAACACTTGGAAGCTAAAGACCACTCTGCTCAAGAATGTTTGGGTCAACCAAGAAATCAAAGAAGAACTTAAACAATTCATGGAAATCAATGAGAATGAAAACACATTGGTCCAAAACCTATGCAATAATGCAAAGGTGGTCCTAAGGGGGAAATACATAGCCATCCAAGCCTCACTCAAAAAAACAGAAAAATCCCGAATTCACCAACTAACTCTTCACCTTAAAGAACTAGAGAAAAAGCAACAAACGATGCCTAAGCCACACATTAGAAGAGAAATAATTAAAATTAGAGCAGAAATCAATGAATTAGAAACCAGAAACACAGTAGATCAGATCAATGAAACTAGAAGTTGGTTCTTTGAAAGAATTAATAAGATCGATAAACCACTGGCCAGACTTATCCAGAAGAAAAGAGAAAGGACCCAAATTAATAAGATTATGAATGAAAGGGGAGAGATCACGACTAACACCAAGGAAATAGAAACAATTATTAGAAATTATTATCAACAACTATATGCCAATAAACTGAGCAATCTGGATGAAATGGAGGCCTTCCTGGAAAGCTATAAACTCCCAAGACTGAAACAGGAAGAATTTGACAACCTGAATAGGCCAATAACCAGTAACGAGATTGAAGCAGTGATCAAAAACCTCCCCAAAAACAAGAGTCCAGGGCCTGATGGATTCCCTGGGGAATTCTACCAAACATTCAAAGAAGAAATAATACCTATTCTACTGAAGCTGTTTCAAAAAATAGAAACAGAAGGAAAACTTCCAACTCATTCTATGAGGCCAGCATTACCTTAATCCCCAAACCAGGCAAAGACCCTATCAAAAAGGAGAATTTCAGACCGATATCTCTGATGAATATGGATTCCAAAATCCTCAACAAAATCCTAGCTAAGAGGATCCAACAATACATTAAAAGGATCATCCACCACGACCAAGTGGGATTTATCCCCGGGATGCAAGCGTGGTTCAACATTCGCAAATCAATCAGTGTGATAGAACACATTAATAAGAGGAGGGAGAAGAACCATATGGTCCTCTCAATTGATGCAGAAAAAGCATTTGACAAAATACAACATCCTTTCCTGATTAAAACTCTCCAGAGTATAGGGATAGAGGGAACATCCCTCAAGTTCATAAAATCCATCTATGAAAAACCCACAGCAAATATCATCCTCAATGGGGAAAAGCTGAGAGCCTTTCCCTTAAGATCAGGAACACGTCAAGGATGCCCATTCTCGCCACTATTGTTCAACATAGTACTAGAAGTCCTAGCAACAGCAATCAGACAACAAAAAGAAATAAAAGGTATTCAAATTGGCAAAGAAGAAGTCAAACTCTCTCTTTTCGCAGACGACATGATACTTTATGTGGAAAACCCAAAAGACTCCACCCCCAAATTACTAGAATTCATACAGCAATTAGGTAATGTGGCAGGATACAAAATCAATGCACAGAAATCAGTTGCTTTCTTATACACTAACAACGCAACTGTAGAAAGAGAAATTAGAGAAACGATTCCATCTACAATAGCACCAAAAACCATAAGATACCTCGGAATAAACCTAACCAAAGAGGTAAAGGATCTATACTCTAGGAACTACAAAACACTCATGAAAGAAATTGAAGAAAACACAAAAAGATGGAAAAATATTCCATGCTCATGGATCGCAAGAATAAACATTATTAAAATGTCTATGTTACCCAGAGCAATCTATACCTTCAATGCCATCCCAATCAAAATTCCAATGACATTTTTCAAAGTGCTGGAACAAAATCCTAAAATTTGTATGGAATCAGAAAAGACCCCGAATCGCCAAGGAAATGTTGAAAAAGAAAAAAAAGCTGGGGGCATCACGTTGCCCGATTTCAAGCTATATTACAAAGCTGTGATCACCAAGACAGCATGGTACTGGCACAAAAACAGACATACAGACCAATGGAACAGAATAGAGAACCCAGATACGGACCCTCAACTCTATGGTCAAATAATCTTTGACAAAGCAGGAAAAAACATGCAATGGAAAAAAGACAGTCTCTTCAATAAATGGTGCTGGGAAAATTGGACAGCCACATGCAGAGGAATGAAACTCGACCATTCTCTAACACCATTCACAAAGATAAACTCAAAGGGGATGAAAGACCTCAATGTGAGACAGGAATCCATCAAAATCCTAGAAGAGAACACAGGCAGTAACATCTTTGACATCGGCCACAGCAACTTCTTTCAAGATCCATCTCCAAAAGCTAGTGAAACAAAAGCAAAAATGAACTTTTGGGACTTCATCAAGATAAAAAGCTTCTGCACAGCAAAGGAAACAGTCAACAAAACAAAGAGGCAACCCACAGAATGGGAGAAGATATTTGCAAATGACACTACAGATAAAGGGCTGGTATCCAAAATCTATAAAGAACTTCTCAAACTCAACACCCAAAAAACAAATCATCAAGTCAAAAAGTGGGCAGAAGATACGAAAAGACACTTCTCTGAAGAAGACATACAAATGGCTAACAGACACATGAAAAAATGTTCATCATCATTAGCCATCAGGGAAATCCAAATCAAAACCACACTGAGATACCACCTTACACCAGTTAGAATGGCAAAAATGGACAGGGAAAGAAACAACAAATGTTGGAGAGGTTGTGGAGAAAGGGAACCCTCTTACACTGTTGGTGGGAATGCAAGTTGGTACAGCCACTTTGGAAAACAGTGTGGAGTTTCCTCAAAAATTTAAAAATAGAGCTACCCTTGACCCAGCAATTGCACTCCTGGGTATTTACCCCAAAGACACAGATGTAGTGAAAAGAAGGGCCAAAAGCACCCCAATGTTCATAGCAGCATTGTCCGCAATAGCCAAACTGTGGAAAGAGCCGAGATGCCCTTCAACAGATGAATGGATAAAGAAGATGTGGTCCCTCTATACAATGGAATATTACTCAGCCATCAGAAAGGATGACTACCCAACTTTTACATCAACATGGATGGGACTGGAGGAGATTATGCTAAGTGAAATAAGTCAAGCAGAGAAAGTCAATTATCATATGGTTTCACTTATTTGTGGAACATAAGGAATAACATGGAGGACATTAGGAGAAGGAAGGGAAAAATGGGGTGGGGGAATTGGAGGGAGAAATGAACCATGAGAGACTATGGACTCTGAGAAACAAACAGGGTTTTAGAGGGGAGGGGGGAGGGGGATAGGTTAGCCCGGTGATGGGTATTAAGGAGGCACATACTGCATGGAGCACTGGGTGTTATACAAAAACAATGGATTGTGGATCACCACATCAAAAACCAATGATGTATTGCATGGTGACTAACATAACATAATAAAATTTAAAAAAAAAGAAAAGCTACAGTGATACTGGATAAAAAAAGATGTTTGTTAGAAATTGGACATTTTTTTATACTTTTTTTTTTATAATTTTATTATGTTAATCACCATACATCATTAGTTTCTGATGTAGTGTTCCATGATTCATTGTTTGCGTATAACACCCAGTGCTCCATTCAGTATGTGCCCTCTTTAACACCCATCACCAGGCTAACCCATCCCCCCACCCCCCGCCCCTCTAGAACCCTCAGTTTGTTTCTCAGAGTCCACAGTCTCTCATGGTTCGTCTCCCCCTCCGATTCCCCCCCTTCATTTTACCCTTCCTACTATCTTCTTTTTTTAACATATAATGTATTATTTGTTTCAGAGGTACAGGTCTGTGATTCAACAGTCTTACACAATTCATAGCTCTCACAATAGCACATACCCTCCCCAATGTCTATCACCCAGCCACCCCATCCCTCCCACCCCCCACCACTCCAGCAACCCTCAGTTTGTTTCCTGAGATTAAGAATTCCTCATATCAGTGAGGTCATATGATACATATCTTTCTCTGATTGACTTATTTCACTCAGCATAATACCCTCCAGTTCCATCCCCGTCATTGCAAATGGCAAGATTTCATTCCTTTTGATGGCTGCATTATATTCCATTGTATATATATACCACATCTGCTTTATCCATTCATCTGTCAATGGACATCTTGGCTCTTCCCATAGTTTGGCTATTGTGGACATTGCTGCTATAAACATCGGGGTGCACGTACCCCTTCGGATCCCTACATTTGTATCTTTGGATTAAATACCCAGTAGTGCAATTGCTGGGTCGTATGGTAGCTCTATTTTCAACTTTTTGAGGAACCTCCATACTGTTTTCCAGAGTGGCTGCACCAGCTTGCATTCCCACCAACAGTGTAGGAGGGTTCCCCGTTCTCCGCATCCCCGCCAACATCTGTCGTTTCCTGACTTGTTAATTTTAGCCATTCTGACTGGTGTGAGGTGGTATCTCATTGAGGTTTTGATTTGGATTTCCCTGATGCCGAGTGATGTTGAGCACTTTTTCATGTGTCTCTTGGCCATTTGGATGTCTTCTTTGGAAAAATGTCTGCTCATGTCTTATGCCCATTTCTTGATTGAATTTATCTGTTCTTTGGGTGTTGAGTTTAGTAAGTTCTTTATAGATATTGGATACCAGCCCTTTATCTGATATGTCATTTGCAAGTATCTTCTCCCATTCTGTCGGTTATCTTTTGGTTTTGTTGACTTTCTTTGCTGTGCAAAAGCTTTTTATCCTGATGAAGTCCCAATAGCTCGCCAAAGGCAAGGGAAGCAAGGGCAAAAATGGACATATTTTTTTCCTGTAGTTAAAACCTTTAAAAATAAGGTTTTAATAAGGTACGATCCTACTTTCCAAAACACATAGAAAACCATCAGTAACTGTCTTTCTTTATCTCAGTTTGCATTTCAGGATTTAAAAATACTTGAGGGGCACCTGGGTGGCTCAAGCAGTTAAGCGTCTGCCTTCGGCTCAGGTCATGACCCCGGAGTCCTGGGATCGAGTTCCACATCAGGCTCCTTGCTCAGCAGGGAGCCTGCTTCTCCTTCTCCCTCTGCCCCTTCTCCCACTCACACTTGTTCTCTCTCTCTCTAATAAATAAATAAAATCTTTTTTAAAAAAAGTACTCCTCATCGTGTTAACTTAGAAGAAAATGAGAAAGGGGCATTATGCCATCAGTTAAGCAGCTGATTCTTGATTTCAGCCCAGGTCATGATCTTGGGATCATGAGATTGAGCCCAGCATTGGGCTCCGCGCTTAGCACTGCATCTGCTTGAGATTCCCTCTCCCTCTCCCTCTCCCTCTGCTCCTCCTGCTCGTGCTCTCCCTCTCTCTCTCTCTAAAATAAATAAATCTTTTTTAAAAATAAAATAAAATAAAGATAATACCTGTCTCTGCCCTAAACTGAATTCTTTGAGCCCTATTTCAAAGACTAAGTAAATGGTCCATAAACAAACCGATAATCTTATGGCTATAAATCACTTTCTACCTCTAGAATCTTTAAAAAAAAAAAAAAGATAATGTTAATGGTTCAGAAGAAAATAAAATAAAATTGATGCCTATTGAAGTGTATTTTAAATCATTTCCAGAAATAACTGGCAAAATAATGCCTCTAAATGTTCAAGCCCAAATTAAATTGCCTACAAATGATCAGAAATCACAGTTGCCATGGTTTCAGGTGCCCAGAATATGGTGTATGAACTAAACAGTGCCTTGCCGCAAAAATGCCTCTGTATTAAGTGGAAGCCACAAAACAAACAAACAAACAAAAAAAACCTAATTATAGTGTTCTCAGGCATTTGAAATCTTTCAAAAATAACAATAATAATGATTAATAATAATTTTTTTAACTGTCAGCTGATCTTACCTGCTAGTGTGACAACAATCACTTATCCCTGTCCTGAGTTTTCAGGCTTATTCCTGCACTACAACCCCAACCCTCTGTGGATGTCTAGCAGAGACGGAAATGGCCTTGTGATCATGATGAAGAAAGTCACATACAGCCTCTGGTCGGACAGGTATTCTTTTTTTTTAAGATTTTATTTTTAAGTAATCTCTATACCCAACATGGGGCTCGAACTCACAACCCCAAGATCAAGCTTCATATGCTCCACTAACCGAGCCAGCCAAGCACCACCTTACAGGTATTCTTAATGCTCAACAAGAAGCTCTTGACTTGTTAAAAGTTATTTAAAGTTACTTTCTCAAAAAATCTAAGGTTTACGGTGCCTTTAATTTTTGTTTTAGTTTTTGTTTTCACTAAGACAGATCTCTGTTTTCTCTTCCTTTATTTTCTCCATCCCACTCCAATATGGAGTTTTTATGGACTTCAAATCAGTCAGTGGATCAGTCAACTTTTATTGAGCAACACTACGTCAGACACTATTCAGACACTGAGGGTACAAAGATAAATAAGACAGTCTCTTCCCTTATAAAAGAGGTTGTTTGTCAGTCCCATGTTTAGACTGACAAACAGTTATTTCTAATATAGGGTAGTAAAGCTGTGGTAAAAATATGGACAACATATTATGCACAGAAGAGAGGGCCCTGGGGAATGAGAGAAAGCCAGGAATCTTCCTCAGGTTTACCCTTGAGTTACCCTTGAGTCAGTCAGCTGTGGGAATTAGCCAAGTGCCAGGGGAGCAGGAAAGAATTCCACTAAGAAGGAGAGCATAAGTCTTAGCTTTATGTGTCCAAGGAATTATAACACTAAGTGTCACAACAGAGCAGAGTATGTCAGGCGAGTGGTGGCAAGAAATTAATTTGCAGCAATATGGGCAAAGCAAGAGCGTACGTAGCTCTTTACATGTTAGCTGAGTTTAGTAGTATGGCCTTTATTCTGGAGGTAATATGGAATCACTGAATAGTTTTAAGTAGAAGAGCCATGTGGTCTGATTTGTCTTTTGGGTAGATGCCTTTGGAGGACAAATTTGAAAGGAACAAAAGTGAAAACAGGGAGACCATTTAGGAGGCTATTTGTGATGGTTGATTTTATATGTCAACTTGACTGCGCCATAAGGTGCCCAGATAGTTGGTCAAACAGTATTCTGGATGTTTCTATGAGCGTATTTGGGGGTTAAATTAACATTTAAATGGGTGGACTTGAGTAAAGCTGATTACTTCCATATTGTGTGTGAGCTTCATCCAGTCAGTTGAAGGCCTGAATAAAATAAAAAGGGCAATCCTTCCTCAAGTAGGAGAGAATTCTCCAGCCAACTGCCTTTGAACTTCATCTGTAACATTGCTCCATCCTGCCTGGTGGCCTTTGAACTAAAATATTGGCTCTTCCTAGGTCTCCCACACCACCAGATGTTGGGCTTACCAGCCTCTATAAAGACATAAGCCAATTCTTCATAATAAATCTAGCTAGCTAGCTATCCACCTATCTTCTATTGGAGATATATAGATATATATACTTTAAGTACATAAAATTCTATTTCTCTGGAGAACGCTGGCTAATACACGATGTTGTGACTGAGAACCAAATAGGGGGGGCTCAAACTGCAGTAGTGATAATAAAGCTAGAAGTGAAAATGATTTAAGAAGGAAAATCAGTGGTCCTAGGTACTAAAATGTGGGGGTTTCATAGGAGGATAGGTGTCAAGGACCATCACTTAAGTGTCCAGGTAAATGACTGTGCCACCAACTGAGGTAAAGATCCTAAAGGAGGTGAGGACACAGGCAGATACAAGTAGTTAGTATGAGACATGTTAAGTTTGAGATGCCCCGAGCATCAGAGTTCCATATATGAGTCCAGAGCTCAAATGAGAGTTTGAGGCAAGAAATGTATATTTGGAAGGCATCCTCTATCATTTAGAACCACACACGAGACTAATTAAGATCACCCAGGGAAAGGATGAGCAAAGAGAAAAGGAGTGAGCCAGAGGCAGAACTTTGGGAAACACCCATATTTAATGGGTGGGCAAAGAAATTAGACCACAGAAAGTCTTACAAAAAAAAATGTCAAGAACTGTAAAGAGTCAGATTTTACCCAACTTGCAAAGTAATATTTTAGCCTGCCACAGTTTCATGGGTGCTGGCAGAAGACATGAGACTCCTAGGTCAGAAATCAAGGACTTTATTACTGACAACAGTAGGAGTAGACAGAATTAACAGCATGTTCTTGCACTGGTCTCCCCGGTACCAATTCCCACAGGGTAGTGCTATACTACATCTCTTCTTTCTCCCTTAAGAAAAGGGCTGAAGAGGGGCGCCTGGGTGGCTCAGTCGTTAAGCGTCTGCCTTCGGCTCAGGTCATAATCTCAGGGTCCTGGGGTTGAGCCCCACATCAGGTTCCCTGCTCGGCGGGAATCCTGCTTCTCCCTCTCCCACTCACCCTGCTTGTGTTCCCTCTCTCGCTGTGCCTCTCTCTGTCAAATAAATAAATAAAATCTTTAAAAAAAAAAAAAAAAGAAAGAAAAGAAAAGGGCTGAAGAATGGAAAGAGCCTTATAGAGTTGTGAGAAAAAGTCATAGGGAGTAAAGCTAGGAAAATTGACCAAAGGGAATAAGCCCACTCCAAGATGACCAGAGTCACTTCCTGCCACAGACCAGAGTCATGACATGCACCAAGCAAAGTGGTGACCTGTCAGTCCTCTACACAAACTACCAGTGGGTCTAGATCATCGAGAACCAACCAAAATTAAACCATTATGGGAAGACATCCTACATTTATAAAGTTATAGCAATATCAAAGAATGGTGATAAATCTTAACCAGGAAAATCAAAACTCATACTTCCCTCGTTTACTAACTCACAGTACCCCCAAGCCAGAGTTCAACAATATATTCTCGTCGTAGACAAAGAAAGGATCAAATCTCCGTGTTGAGGAAAGCTAGTCATCAGGTATTGAGTTCTATGGTGCGAATCACTGCTCTGTGGAGAACTGGCATAATCTTTCTTAGGCAAGTGGTTCTCTGGAAAAGTACTTACAAACTCATTTGGGAGTTTCAAGCATGCTTTAACCCCATAAGTACCTTTAATTACTTGAGCATATGTGTTTTATGGTTCACTAAGGAAGTTATAATCTCTGGACACAGGTTTATAAATTTGGGGCACCTCAAAGACCTTACTTTGTTGCGAAACATGGCACCTCCATGGAGATCTAAACAGTTTTTAAAAAACAGATACCTAGAAGAAAGAGAATCTAATTGTGCGTATACATAAACATAAAAAATGTATATTTCATATATTTGTACATACGTATTTTTAATTATGTGGACTATTTTTATGTCTTTTTAAACAATGTTATAGTTATTAAGATAGCAAAATCACTCAAATACCTTTTGGACCAGTTTTTATACAAACATGTGGCACATAAAGAGATCACTCATAGTTTCATACCTCCTGTGAAAGAACATAACCAGCCACACAAATCAATTTTAACAATAGTTCCAACACCTGACACTTCAGTTATGGGATTTTGACACTCATACAAGTCTTTCATGATCCTTTTATGCCTATGCTTCATAATAGATTTATCCATCTCTCAAAGCCCAGATCAGGATTCACCTGCCCTGACATCACACCCCATTCACCACTCCCACCCTCACAGAGCTTGTCACTCTCTCCAGGAATTGTCATAAGTCTGTCTATCATTGTTCTTACAATGCTGTATGGTAATTTATTTGCTCAAGCATCTGTGTCCCCAACAGTTTTCTAGCAGGCTGAGACTCTTGTTATAGAACTCTGAAGGGGATAGGAGAGTAAGTGCAGAATCATTTTCAAACTTAATAAGGCAAGTAAAGAAATTTCAGAGAAAAAGAGTTCTGCCATGAAAAAGAAAAAGCTTTTAATTAGGTTTTTTCCTCCAATAGTCATCATTGTTCTCTCTTATCCTGCCTCACTTTAAATCTGTCTTTTTGTTAATTTGTTTGGGATGGAATGCCCAGGAAATAAGCATTAGATACTATAACTTTATCCCAAGAGAAATAGAAAAGAAGCTCAGGAATAGGACCATCCACTTTGAAAATATGGTGAGACCATTGATTAATTCAGTGGTACAGGTTGCCAGACATTCTGGGCCACAAAATTAGTAGTCAACCCAGACCTCCCAGAATCAGGTAGAGTCGGCTCAGGTCATGATCCCAGGGTCCTGGGATCGAGCCCTGCATCGGGTTCCCTGCTCAGTGGGGAGCCTGCTTCTCTCTCTCCCACTCCCCCTGTTTGCGTTCCCTTTCTCGCTGTGTCTCCCTCTGTCAAATAAATAAAATCTTAAAAAAAAAAAGTGATTAAGGTTTTTGTTAATCAATCAAGAAAGAAAAAAACCACGTTGAATTTTTACTATCATATTTTACTAATCATTCAACTCCTATCAATACATATCAATTCTTACTAGTCATTCTGTTGGATGCTTATTAGCTTACTTGCTAATAAGTTAAAATGTAGAACAAGACTTCATATATGAAGCAAAATAACAGTATGAAGCAGTACATAATCAATGCTAAAACTGAATAGACTGAATATATGTGGCATGAACACATGCCCTGGTTTATCCAGGATTGTTCTGGTTTATGCCTTTTGTCTGCCCTGTATGATAAATTATATGGTTCAGTGTCATTCACGAGCAAGGATCTTCCCCCTTTAGAGTAATAATATGCACTGTTAATTCTTTACTAGGATAGAAGGAGATGTAAGCCATCATTTTTTGCCTTTGGATATGACACCTAGTAATTTGATATTATAGGAATTTTCCTGGTTTTTATTTTATTTTTTGGCTGTTGTTCTGCCATTAGAATCTGGTTACTGATGACTAATTACTTAGGTTTTGTAAATATAGTCCAACCTTTTGAAGTGATCAGTGACACTGTTAGTCAAAATTCATGTCTCACACTTAAAAAAGGACAAAAAAGTATCTTGCGGTCAAACGCAGAGATGAAAACAAGGGAATTTTACCTTTTAGTTTAGTCTTTTCTGCAATGTTTTAATTTTTTTCCATGTGAATGTACTGTCTTTATGGTAAAAGTAGTAATATTTGATGTTTTTTAATTATGACTATATTATCCTAATAACAGAAATATTTAAAAAGCAAAGACAGAATGAGGAGTATAATCCATACAAGTGTCGACTTGCTGTTAACATCTCTTTCACACAAGAAAGCCAGAATCTAGACAAGACTGTCTAAAATGACTAACACTTTGGAACAAATTTTTAAAGGCACTGACAGGCCCGTAGTCCGAGCACACGCAGGCCAACATGTGCAGCTGCGGCGCAAACACTTTTATAGACTCTGTTTGTTGTTGTTTTATATTCACTTTAAAAATCTCAGGAAAGCAGGGGGAGGGATTAAAGGTTCATAATAAATTTTACAAGCCTGGGCAGTGAAGAAAAATCTCTAGAGCATTATGAGGTGTTAAATAAATCGAATTGGCTAAACTTTCTGCCCCGTTGTCGTGATGGCCTTTACACTTCTCACAATGTGGAGACAATTAGGTGTTAGCCTGGCTTGGAAAGATAAATGTCCAGCTTCCAGACAGGAGTGCTGATTTAGCATGTGGGCCACAAAATTATTGTTCTAATCAATTCTGGCTTTCATGTTTGCACAAATGCATACCAGTAAAAAAGAAGGGAAACAGAAAGTGATGGCAAAATTTAATTCCAAATGCAAATATTTTTATTTTCTCCCTCATTTTTGAAGTTTTTCTGCAGGGATGGTCATAAAAGGGCCCCAGAGGCAATAAAGAACTGATACAGCTATTTTCAAATATTACTAAGAAGCCAGTCTTCTGTGCATTTTAGGTGCAGCCTCAATAATGGATACATAATTTAAGTGCAAAATCATTTACCTCTTTTGCTATATAAGGTGGTTTACCCACACAGGCTTCTCCGGTGCCCATTATATATACTCTCCTTATCACCTTATAATTTTATGCACTATGGAGAAGTTGACAGTAATAGTAACTAAAGCTGCAGTCATCTTTTGCGCATGGGATCTTTGCAGTTCCATCAAAGCCAGTTTATTAAAGACAAAACCCCACTGACACTCCCATGGGATGTATCCTAAGACCTTTGAAAGTCTGCAAATCTGTGAATACCACTATAGAATAAAGTTTCTCTCCTACTAAAAAAAGAGAATTGAGCAATTTAAGCAACCCGAAACTTTTATTTTTGTCAGGGGGAGGGGAAGCAGGACTTCTTTGGCTGTTTTTTCCATCACCAATACATTTCCGGCCAAAATTTTTTCCACAAACGATTAAGTTATTTAAATGGTTATTTGGTGTGTTATCTTATTTGTAAAAAAAAAAAAAGAAAAGAAATCACTATATCAAGTAAATGCAAAACTGGTTACTGGAAAAGACCAATAAAACAGACAAATTTTGGTAAGTTTAAATAAAAAGAAAACACAAATAACAACATTTTTAAGACAAGATCAAGAAAGATAATATAAGATATCTATGAAGAATATTATCTTTTACTTCAGGATAATATAGTACAACTTTATAACAATAAATTTGAAAACCTAGATAAAATAAGTGATCACCTAGGAAATATAAATTAACAAAATTAACTCAAAAAGACTTATTAAACTACACAGATCAATAAACATAGAAGAAATTTTTAAGTATTAAAAGATCTGTCCAGGGGCGCCTGGGTGGCTCAGTCGTTAAGCGTCTGCCTTCAGCTCAGGTCATGATCCCAGGGTCCTGGGATCGAGCCCCGCATTGGGCTGCCTGCTCAGCAGGGAGCCTGCTTCTCCCTCTCCCACTCCCCCTGCTTGTGTTCCCTCTCTCACTGTGTCTCTCTCTGTCAAATAAATAAATAAAATCTTTAAAAAAAAAAAAAGATCTGTCCAATAGTAAGGATGCTGGCCCAAGATGGTTTTATAAGAAACCATTGCCAAGTCCTCAAGGAACAAATAAATTTTTTTTTAAAGAAATAGTTTATTTATATTTTTTTATTATGTTCAGTTAGCCACTGTATAGTGCATCATTACGTTTTGATGTAGTGTTCAGTGATCCATTATTTATGTATAACACCCAGTGCACATCACAACACGTAATTTATATTTCATATGAACCAATTAACATTTTTCCCCAGGAATACAAGAATGGTCTACATAGAAAATTTAGACAGAAAATCTACTGATGCAAATTACTACATTAACAGATTAAAGGAGGAAAAAAACAGTTTCTTTAAAAGTGCTTGATTAATTTAACATTAATTCTCAATTTTTAAGTTATCTTATTGAGCAAGGAATAGAAGGAAATTTCTTAAATTTGATAAATGACTTACACCAGCAACCTATAGAAATCCTCACACTGAATGACGAAATTTAAGAAACATTCACATTAAAGTTGTTCTTCTTCTGCTACTCTACATTGTTCTGTTTAACCTTCCCAAGGTTAATGACTTGTCATGAATCTTTGTTTCAAACAATTATAGTACTTCATATGATTGAAGGTGTACAGTCCACGAGGACCGCAGATAGAGAAATTCATTCAAGAATGAAACAACAAATCTATTTTCAAAAGGAATATTCAGAGTAAGTATCTAAATCTTTTGAAGATTGTTTTTTTATAAACCTGCTGAAGAAGCTCTATGTACTCTAAATATAATCCTCTGCTATAAAGTCATTTCAAAATTAAAGAAAACACATTTCCATACATATATTGCTTGACAGGGATATGAGTCAAATGATAATCAGTACAGTAAGAGGCATTTTAATGGCTCAAGTTCTATAGCAGCTCGGGTTAACTACAACATAAATTCATCTCAACGGACCTAATTCAGGGGAAATGGCATTACAGTAAGTGAATGGATCGTAAGCTCCACAGGCACTGTGCTTTCCATGAAACGGTTTTCATTGCTAACAAAGAATGCTGACTGCATTTATTTTAATAAAAGTCTGTGACTTGTGTACAAGTAGGAGAGCATTTTTTTCAGTACATCAATTTTATCTGCTTTGGGATCTAGACTAAAGGCTATAGATTAGAAGAAAGACAACTGGAACGTTCTGGGCCTTTGTGACACAGCATCTCTGAAATAAGTGCTACAAAAAGAAATACACAACAAAATAAATATTGGATTATAATCCAAAGTATAAAATAAATATCCAGGGGTCAATACTGATATAAATAAATTACTGAATAAATAAACGAGAAGGGAAAAGACAAATCTACCATGCAGAAGAATTTCAAGTAATTTATATACTCTACCCTCACAGACGTGGAGCCTAACTCCCACCCCCTTAGTGTAGGCTACAGATAGTGACTTCCTTGCAATGAGTACAGTAAGAAAAGGGGGGAGTAGGAATAACTTTATAATGGGAAAACCTGAGAAACACTACTTTAGCCAAGTGATCAAGGTCAACATTAACAGTGATTAAGTCATGTTGATACTATGTACCTTTCATAGGGTGTGATGAGAATGGCACTCTACCTCTGAGGTCTTCCTTCCAAAAACTTATAACCCCAGTCTAATCATAAGAAAAACATCAGATAGGGGCGCCTGGGTGGCTCAGTCGTTAAGCGTCTGCCTTCGGCTCAGGTCATGATCCCAGGGTCCTGGGATCGAGCCCCGCATCGGGCTCCCTGCTCCGCGGGAAGCCTGCTTCTCCCTCTCCCACTCCCCCTGCTTGTGTTCCTGCTCTCGCTATCTCTCTCTCTGTCAAATAAATAAATAAAATCTTAAAAAAAAAAAAAAGAAAAACATCAGATAAATTCCAACTGACAGACATCTAAAAAATACCTGACCACTACTCCTCAAAACTATCAAGGTCATCAAAAAATAAGGCAAGTCCGTGAAACCATCATAGCCAAGAGAAGTCTAAGGACATGTGATGTCTAAATGTAATGTAGTATCCTAGACAGGATCCTAGAATAGAAAAAGGACATAAGGTAAAAATGAAGGAAATCTGACAAAAGTAAGAACAACATATCAACACTGGTTCCCAAATTATGACAAATGTACCATACTAATGTAGGATGTTAATAGTAGGGCAAACTGGGTGTGGGGTTATGGAAACTCTACTATCTTTACAGTTTTTCTGCAAATCTGAAATATGGTAAAATTAAAAGTCTATTTTAAAACAACACAAAAAAGAAATACAGAGAACTGATCTATCTTCTTTTATATTCATTTCTCTAACAGCACCCAGCATATGAAATGATAAAGTAGAGCCTTGGCTCTCACAAGTTTAATATTCATTAGATACTTGATTAACAAATTAGCTGGGTATACAATTTTAAATTGGAGATCATTTTCTATCACAGTTTTGAAGATGTTTCTCCACTGTCTTCTAGCTTCCAGCACTGCTGTTGTGATACTGACGTCATTCTAATCTCTTTTTTTTTAACACTCTATAAATTTACAAAGTGCTTTTACTGTCCCTGCTGTCCTGAGATTTCATGATGGTGTGCCATTTTGTAAGGAACTATATGGGTCCTTCAACTGAAAATTCATGCCCTTCCATTCTGGGTAATTTTTATATATTAGTTTGTTGACTACCTCCCCTCCACTTCCTCTGTTCTCTCAACTAGAACTCCTATTATTTTGGACTTTAGATTCTCCAACCTGTTGGCCTAGTTTTATCTTATTTCTCTTATTTTCCATGTTTTTTTTTTGCTTTTTCTCCACTTTTTGAGAAATTTCCCCAGCTTGGTATTTCCACCATTGAGGTTTTCCTGAGAGCTATTTGGGATTTTTTATTGTTTTTACTGTTCTTTAAAAAAAAAATAAAATGGTTATTCCATTATTGCTTCCTGTATGATATCTTCTATTCTCTGACATTTTAATTGATAGCTTTTAAAAAGTGATCTTGTCTCTGAATAATCTGGTGTTTTGTTTATTTGTGTCTCCCAATCTTTCATGGAAGAGGCTTTCTTCTGATGCCTGATAATTGTACATCATCTGCACACATTTATGGGTGGAATATTAAAAGCTGATTAGAATATGGAGTATTATTCAGACTTTAAAAAGGAGTAAATCTTGGGGCACCTGGATGGCTCGGTCGGTTGAGCATCCTACTCTTGATTTTGGCTCAGGTCATGATCTCAGGGTTGTGAGATCAAAGCCCTGCGTTGGGCTCCATGCTGGGTGTGGAGCCTGCTTGGTATTCTCTCTCTCTGCCCTTCTCTCTCTAATAAAAAATAAAATAAATTTTTAAAGAGGAAGAAATCTTGTCACATGCTACAATATGGATGAACCCTGAGGAAATCATGTTAAGTGAAATAAGCCAGTCACAAAAAGACAATACTACATGATTCCACCTTTTTAAAAGAGATTTTATTTGAGAGAGGGAGAGAGAGTGCACAAGTGGGGGGAAGGGGCAGAGGGAAAAGCAGACACCCCGCTGAGCAGGGAGCCCGACACAGGGCTCGATCCCAGGACCCCGAGATGATGACCCAAGCAGAAGGCAGCCACTTAACCAAATGAGCCACCCAAGTGCCCCACGATTCCACTTTTTTTTTAAAAGATTTTATTTATGTATTTGATAGAGAGATAGACAGAAGAGCACAAGCAGAGGGAATGGCAGAGGGAGAGGGAGAAGCAGGCTCTGCACTGAGCAGGGAGCCTGATGTGGGACTCGATCCCAGAACCCTGGGATCATGACCTGAGCCGAAGGCAGACGCCTAACCATCTGAGCCACCCAGGCGCCCCCCACGATTCCACTTTTAAGAAATGTCTAAAGTGGTCAGACCCATAGAGACAGAAAAATGATGGTTGCCAGGAATGGGGGTAGAGGGATGTGGGAGTTGTTGTTCAAAGGATATACTCAGTTTTACCAGGTGAAAAAGTTCTGGAGATCTATTGTACAACATCTATATGAATATACTGCTGAGCTACACACTTAAAAATAGTTAAGATGGGAAATTTTGAATGTTTTTTACCACAATTAAAAATTTTTTAAAAATTTAGAAATGTTTTAAATGTTGATTAGAAGCTCTGAGCACAAAAGTGGGGCTAGTTTGCATGGGCTTCAGTTCTGATGAGGCAAGCTACTTCAGTAAAGAATCCCTGATGCTATCACTAGATCTTTCCTCTTGGAGAGCCATGGGCTGCTCAGATCCCCAGAGAATAATCACCTGAATTCCTCACCTACAGGCTATGGGCTTGGCTGCCAGCTTTCTGTGACATGTGCAGGGAAAGACAATGACTTCACTATTGAGTATGCAAACTTTAACTCTTTGCCCTGATTTCAGTATGGCCCCTGTCCTCAAATATGCATGGGATCCTCCAGTGACTTTCTGCATCACCTCCTCCAGAAGGTGTATCTTCAGTCTTCCAGGATATGAAAGGAGCAAGCCATCAGACAGCTCTGTGGAGGTGGATGTAGATTTGGGGAGCCTACTGCTTCAAAATTAGACCACTCTCCTTTCACTTACACAGGTGTCAGCTCTAATTATTTTTTGTTTTAAAGATTCCATTTATTTATTGAGAGAGAGAAAGCGAGAGACAGAACACAAGCAGAGAGGGAAGGGCAGAGGGAGAGGGAGAAACAGGCTCTCCACTGAGAAGGGACCCCGGGATCATGACCTGAACTGAAGGCAGACACTTAACCAACTGAGCCACCCAGGTGCCCTCTAATTCTTGAGCCTTGTTGATTCAACAGTGTAAATCAATTTGTTACTCAACTTTTTCCACTGCCAGCTTGGGATTCGGTTATCTTAAGTCTGTCTGCTTAGTCAATTAACACTTTTCCATCTGCTTATCAGTTTCCCAAATTTTGTTTCTCTACTGCTCTCTTGTCCTCACATGCTTATGCCTTTAAAAAAATTGTTTTAGAAAGGTTTGGGTTTTGACAAAAGAGTGGTAGCTGTTGCACATATTCAATCCACCATCTTTGTTTTCTATAGTTTGTTTTCTATAGTTTCAGATTCAATTTTCTGTGTTGGAGATGATGTAGTAGGAAGAGTAGGAGATTTAGGTTAACTTGAGTTTAGATTTAGACTTTGAGTCTGGCACTTTCCTGCTGTGTGACTATAAGTTAACTAACGTTTCTTTTTTTTTTAATTTAATTTTTTTTATTTATTTGAGACAGAGAGAATGAGAGAGAGAGAGAGAGAGCACATGAGAGGGGGGAGGGCCAGAGGGAAAAGCAGACTCCCCGCCGAGCAGGGAGCCTGATGTGGGACTCAATCCCGGGACTCCAGGATCACGACCCGAGCCGAAGGCAGTCACCTAACCAACTGAGCCACCCAGGCGCCCCAACTAACTTTTCTTATTCACAGTTTTTCTGTTTATAAAATGAAGGTGCTAAGACATGGATAGGACATGGACTTATTTTGAGGATAATGTGAAAAAAACATATGAAAGGCATATGTAAAATAATATATGCAAAGCTTATGTGAAACAAAAGACTTGCTTAATAAATATTAATTCCCCTTCCTTGTCCAAGGTAAGTTGTTCAATTTACCTGCCACTAGCAACTGTAACATTATGGTAACAATCTCCTTCTGAGCTTAGTTTCTATAATGATGCCTCAAATCACTTACTACCCATCCTCTCCTGCCTGTTCTCAGCAACCTGAGGCCCTCCCCCTGATTATGACATTCAGTCTCAGATAGGTGCTATGTCATTTTGTTGGAATAGTGCAAATTTTAATATTTTATATTTTTTATAAAAATGAGCACTTTATTTTTGAGTCCTTTTGTCAAGTATACCTTTACCTTTTTATGACACTAATATTTCCAATTCTTTTTTTCAGTAGAGCAGGGAAAGGAGAATAGGAGAACTCTTAGAAGAAGGAATGCAATTTAAATAGATTGAACATTTCTAATGTACTCTAGGGATCACCACTGAATTAGATACAGTTGTTTGTTGTAAATAAGAGAAACCAACTCTTAACAGAAGATAAATGTATTAAGTGGATTTCAGAGAACATACAAAATTGTTCTCCAGTAGTAAGACTGGAGAAACATGCTGGAAAAAGGTCAAGAATCAGGGCAGCTCCAAGGCAAGGAGAATTAATCAACATTCTCATCACAATATCATCACTGGAATGAATAATCCCCCACCATCTTGAAACTTTCTCTTTTTAATTTTAAGATTTTATTTATTTATTTGAGAGAGAGTGTGCACATGTGCGCAAGCAGGGGGAGCAGTGGGGGAGGGAGAGAGCAGGGAGCCCAATGCGGGTTTCAATCCCAGGACCCCAGGATCATGACCTGAGCTGTAGGCAGATGCTTAACCTACTGAGCCACCCAGGCACCCCTCATCTTGAACCTTTCTGCATCACTCCAGTAATGGAAATTCCTTAAGAGTCTGCTTAATTTAGCTGGAGTCACATGCCTACTCCTAGGGGGAGATAATCCCCTAAAGGTAGAAAATTTTTAGAGGGAAAGAGAATTCTTCAAAAGGAAATTAGCTACATACTGTAAGATTCCAATTCTATGACATTCTGGAAAAGACCAATTATGGAAACAATAAAAAAGGCTAGTGGTTGACAGGTTGGAGGGAGGGAAGAATGAATAGATGGAGCACAGATCTTTAGGGCTTGTGAAAATGTTCCATCTATATGATGAAAATACTCCATCTATATGATACCATCATGATCGATACATGTCCAAACCCAAGGAATGAACACCAAGAGTGAACCATAACATAAACTATGTACTTTGGGTGACTAGAATGTGTCAACGCAGGTTTATCAATTCTAACAACTGTACCACTCTGGTGGGGATGTTGATGAGGGAGGCTCTGCAGCGTGCAGGCAGGGTGTATGTGGTAAATGAGAAATCTCTATACCTTCCTCTCAATTCTGCTGTGAATCTAAAACTGCTCTAAAAACTTGACATATTTTTTCTAATGAATTAAACAACAAAAGAGAAATTAGTGTGCTTATGCTAAAGTAGGGGAAATGAGTGACAGGCAACCAAAACACAATACATGTCCACTACCCCAAGTGCCACTCCAGAATTTCTGCGAATAGCAGTCTGGTTGAGAGGAAGCAATAGGGTATTTTTCTTAATGCTGCACTTAGATAGCAATCACACTGCTTTGACTCTGATTGTATTTTTATTTGGGTATTTTTGAAGGTTCGCTAAAAATTACTGACTAAATTAAACCTTTCCAGGCCACATGCTGGTCCCTCTTCTGATCACAACTCCAAAGACACCCCCAGATTGCTATTATAGTTTGCTTGACCTTATTCTGGAATCCCCAGTAGGATTAGTCTGGAGAGGCCCACCATATGGACTCATGGTACTATAATGGCCTTTAGAAATAAACCATAAAGTACATCTTACACTAAACAATAATCAGCCAACTGGATTACTCTTTACATATGTTTAATTAGCCAAGGAAATTTCAGAACTTTCGAAAGGGAATTCTGAGCTAGTATATACTGCTATATAAGCAGCAACACAGATATGAACCCCCTCAACTCCCCACGTGAAAGCAGAGGATACAACTACACAACAAAACCCAAAAGCAAAGACAATATTGACAAGAAAACAAACTGTTTTCTGTGATCATGTTGGCTGTAGTTGTCTTAGAATTACTATTCTGAGATGATTCTGTATGTAATGAAGGATAAAGCAAACAAGTAATGATAGGATATTGTAATTTCCTCATCCCTTGTGTCCTTGACAACCATGATTCCCAATGTCAAAGGAGATACAGGTTTAATATATGAAAACATAACAAAAATCTTGTATTCTTGAATTTCAATTGAAAGTATCAGTATAGGGGGGTACCTGGATGATGCAGTCGGTTAAGTCTCCAACTCTTGATTTTCAGCTCAGTTTGTGATCTCAGGGCTGTGAGATCAAGCCCCAAGTCAGGCTCTGTGCTCAGCATGAAGTCGGCTTAGGACTCTCTCCTCCTCTCCCTCTGCCCCTCCCCTCAGCTCATGTAATCTCTCTCTCTCTTTCTCAAATAAAGAAATAAATCTTTAAAAAAAGAAAGTATCAGTATAGGAGTGCCTGGATAGTGCAATTGGTTAAGTGACCAACTCTTGGTTTCCGCTCAGGTCATTATCTTAGGATCGTGAGATTGAACCCCCAGTCGGGCTCTGCAGTCAGTGCAGAGTCTGTTTGGGATTCTCTCTCCCTCTCCCTCTGCCCCTCCCTGCCGCCCAGTGCACTCATGTGCTCTCTCTCTCTAAAATAAATAAATAAATCTTTTTAAAGAATGTATCAGGGGCGCCTGGGTGGCTCAGTCGTTAAGCGTCTGCCTTCGGCTCAGGTCATGATCCCAGGGTCCTGAGATCGAGCCCCGCATCGGGCTCCCCGCTCCGCGGGAAGCCTGCTTCTCCCTCTCCCACTCCCCCTGCTTGTGTTCCCTCTCTCGCTGTGTCTCTCTCTGTCAAATAAATAAAATCTTTAAAAATAAAGAAAGAAAGAATGTATCAGTATGAACTCACACTGAGGTTTTTATCTTTAAATATATATAATATTATGTAATATATAATATGTTAAATACATGCATACATATTTATCGTATGTGTATATATACATATATATGTATATAAAATATACATTTAATTTTTTACCTCTGTTAACTGAAAAGGCCTCGGAACACGTACCACCCCAATAGCAATGAGTATCTCTAAAACTTGGATGTGGTCTTGCAATTCTACTTCCCATAGAAGAAATCAGGACTTCTTGGAGAAAGGCCTGATTCCAGGGTAGGAGCAGGCAATGTACCAGGTGAGTCTGGAAAATGTTGTCAGTAGTGAGGAAGCTACCAATGACCACTAGGATCATGTTAAAAGAACCTGGAAGACAACTTGAGGAAGCCTCCACTAGCAAAAAGGAGAGTGCTTAATAAGTATGAAATGAATAGATGCATCACGTTTCCATATTTATACGAATGTATTTTTGGGCTTTTAATTTTGTTCCAAAGGTCTATCTGCATCAATAACATGTTTTAATTACTATACTTAATAATTACTAAAAGTAATTAACTCTTGGTATGTAGTATGAGGACCGCGTCCATATTCTTTAATTTTTCTTGGCTCAAGGTCCCAAGTTTCATTAGATAGCTAGCTAGCTAGCTAGATTAAAAAAACAGGGGCGCCTGGGTGGCTCAGTCAGTTAAGTGTCTGATTCTTGGCTTTGGCTCAAATGGTGATCTCAGGGTCATGAGATCAAGCCTTGCATCAGGCTCCGCCCTCAGCAGGGAGTCTACATGAAAGATTCTCTCCCTCTGCCCCTCCCTTCATGCGCGCGCTCTCTCTCTCTCTCTCAAATAAATAAATCTAAAAACAAAAACACTTTTGATATTTTCATTCAAATTCCATTGTTTATAAATTAACTTAGGGGCAGTTGTCATATGATACTGGGGAACCTCATCCATCAACAGAGAGTGCTTCTCATTTATTTAGATCTTCTTTCATATATTTCAATAAAGTTTTATAATTTTAGAAATAATAACTTGGGTACCTTTTGTTAAATTTACTCCTAGATTCCTTCATTTTTGTTGCCATTGTATATGGGATCTTTATTCTAATTGCTTTTTCTAATTGCTTTTTGTCTCTGAATAAAATGCCATTAGCTGCTTTATAATTTTATTGTATCTAGTAAAACTTACTGATTTTCTTATTGGTTCTAATTCTCTTGGATTGTCTACATAGACAATCATATAATTTATGAATGCCAACCTTTTGTTATTCCTTTTCAATCTTTATACCTGTTATATCTCTTTCTTGAGGCATGCAACAGCAAAACACTCAGTATAATGTGTATATAGCAATCATTATCTTGTTACATAAGTTAATAGAATTACCTCTGTTATGAATTTTCCCAATGTATTATATGGATATATGGATAAGGTCTTGTATGAAATGTGCATATAATCAGATTAAAGGATGAATTTATGTTGGAATACTCTAAGATTTAAGCAGCCTGTCTTTGTCTAAATGTCAAAACCAAAGAGCTAGCACTGATACTCTGGAAGCGCTTGAATGAACTGTTTGACACCTAGGAATAAACTATCTGTAGATCACAGCTCTTCTGACATAAACTACAGTTTATCACTTAGTATAAAAGTTTTCAAATATATAGTTGAGATAGAAAAGAGAACATTCTTCAATCATCCTAAATAGACTCCAGACAAGCAGCATGTTTGCCAAGTGGAGTGCAGTCTGTTTTCTTTTCAGATGTATCACCACTAAGCACGATACTTGCTGTGAGTTTGACAGATTTTTTTTTTCCAGCTTAGGGAGAGTTTCTGGTTTAAAATTACATTTTATCTAATGTTAATGTCTTTTATTCCTGGAGTAAAACCAACTTAGATGGGATACATTTCAGCATGATAAGCACTTACAAGTTTTGTTTTCTGATATTTTTAGTATTTTTATATCTATGTTCATAATTTTCTTTCCTTGTATTGTCCTTGTACCTTTTTTGTAAAGATTTTATTTATTTGAGAGAGAGAAAGATGGCGAGAGAAAGCACAAGCAGGGGATGGGGTGGGGAGAGGGAGAAGCAAACTCCCCGCTGAGCAGGGAGCCCAATGCAGGTCTCAATCCCAGGACCCTGGGATTATGACCTGAGCCAAAGGCAGACACTTATCCGACTAAGCCAACCAGGCGCCCCTACATTTTATTTTATAATCAAAGTTACGTAAGTATCATAAACTAAGTTTAAGAGTAGAAAATTCCTGGGGCGCCTGGGTGGCTCAGTCCTTAAGCGTCTGCCTTCGGCTCAGGTCATGATCCCCAAGGTCCTGGGATCGAGCCCCGCATAGGGCTCCCTGCTCAGCGGGAAGCCTGCTTCTCCCTCTCCCACTCCCCCTGCTTGTGTTCCCTCTCTAGCTGTCCCTCTCTCTCTCTCAAATAAAAAAAAAATCTTAAAAAAAAAAAAAAGAGTAGAAAATTCCTTTTTATTTATTGCAATAATTTGTATACAGGTAATCTGTTTCTTGAGGGTTGTTAGAATTCACACTTAAACCATCTGGGCCTTTATTCTATACTTTCTTATATGGAGTGATTTTATTTCACTCAACGTTGTTAATGAATCTTGGTCTGTTCCAGTATTCTATTTCTTCCTTAATCCAATTTGAAAACTTTTTTTTTAGAAAATTGTTCCTTTAACATAAGTTTTCAAATGTATTGGTAGAAAATTGTTCATGATAATCTCTAAACACTTGTTTAAGTCTATCATGTAGTTACATCTTCTCTCTATCACCCTAATATGGTTTTATTTTGAATTCTCTCTTCTTAGTGACATATGTATATCATTTAGTATTTCTTAATAATCTTACTGGAGAATTAAATTACCTGAGTCTTTCTCTGAAACTGTCTTTACTTAACACTCTCTTGAATCAAAGTTTAGCTTTCATTTCATTTTAGGTTGATAGCTTCTCTTAGCACTCTAAATACATTGTTTCACTGTCTTTTGGCTTCTTTTTCTGGTAATATGAAATCTGTTGTCAATCTACCTATTGTTCCTTTGTGAGTAATCTTTTTCTTTCAGGTTGCTTTGCAGATTTTTCTTTGTCTTTGATGATGTGCAGTTTTACAATAATATCTCTAATGAAAGGAAAAAAATTTTGAATTTAGAAAAATGAAGGAGCTATATTCAACTAAAACAAAGGCAGGAAAATTTCCGGAACTGATAAAAGGCACATTTCCTTAGATTAAAAAATATATAACAATGTTATGAACAGAATAATTATAAATAAATCTACTACATAGAATATCAAAATACATGGGTATCTAAAGTTAAATATGAATAACAAAAGAATTTAGCAAGGTGACAAGATACAGGTCAATATTTTAAAATCAATTGTATTTCTATATGAGCAATAAACTTTAGAAAAATATAATTTATACTAGCATCAAAAAATATCAAATGCCTAAAAATAAATCTAACAAAAGATGGGCAAGACCTCCAGGCAGGAAGTACCATGTGCATGGTTTAGAAGATGGATCAAGTGTAGAAGATGTGATATTATAAAGACATCAATTCTCTCTAAATTGATCTATAGATTTAAGGTAACACCAATCAAAATGCTAGCAATTAGGGATAAGACAGGGGGAAATTAACAACCTGATCATAAAATAGCCAAGATCTTCAAGAAAAAGAACAAAGTAGAAGGACTTCACTACCAGATATCAATACATATTACAAAGCTACAGAAATTAAAATGCATTACTGGTACAAGAATAGACAAATAGACCAATGGAAAAACTGAGTCTAGAAATAGACCTAAACACTTACAATAACCCAATTTATAATAAAGGTATCAACCATAATACAGTAGAGAGAGTGACCTTATCAATAAATGTTTCTAGATCAACTGGGGGGAGGAATGTTGATCTCTACCTCACACCACATATATATAAACATCCATTCCAAATGAATCACAGACTTAAATGTGAAAGGCAATGCATTAAACCTCCCATAAGATTACATAACAAGGGGCACCTGGGTGGCTCAGTCGGTTAAGTCTCCAACTCTTGATTTCAGCTCAGGTCATGATCTTGGAGTCTTGAGATCAAGGCCTCGGTTGGGATCTGTACTCAGCGGGGAGTCTGCTTGAGATTCTCTCTCTCTCTCCTTCTGCCCCATCTCCCTCTCTCTCCCTAAAATAAATAAATAAATCTAAAAAACAAAAAAGATTACATAAGAAAATGTGTTCCTGATCTTAGCTCAGGCAAAGATTTTTTTCAAAGGAACACAAAAAGCAGTAAGTTTAAAGGAAAAGCTGAATAAACTAGACTTCATTTAACTTTACAGTTTGTGTAGGCACCATTAAGAAAGTGAAAAGACCAGCAAACTTGGGGATTAATTATTACCATTACTATTATTATTACTATTATTTTGTTTTTTTATGTTAGTCTCTATTTCTCATTTCCTACTCTCAAATAGTTTATAATCAAAATGATGCAAGGAAAACATAAGTGAAGTAACAGCAAAAGACTGATATCATATATATAAACATAGATATAAAAGATGTATACAAAATCCACAAATGCTTTAGAAGGTCATGAAGAAAAAAAACAAAAAAAAAGGCAGGGTCATTGAAAGTAGTCTCAGATGAGAAGCAAAATGTGAGCATGAACCTTGAATAATGAGTAGGATTTAGATGGTTTGAAGAGCAGACATTCTCAGTAAGAGAACACAAACAAGGGCACACTAGTTTAACTAAATACAGCAAAGTATAGCCTGCTCACGAAAGAGTTTAAATGCAAGGAAGAAGTTAAAATTGGAAAGAAAGGATGGTTCCAAATATAAAAGTCTTTAAACAACATTAAAATAAATATGAATTTGATGTGGGAAGAAGCAGGAAGCCATTGAAGATGGCTAGCTGGAGCCATTTTAGTTGGAAGCTCAATATGAATGAGTATATGGTAAATTAATAATGGCGCACCAAAGAAGCCCATGTCCTAATCCCTGGAACCTGCGAATATGATACCATACACTGCAAAGGGAACTTTGCATATTTGATTACGTTAAGGAAATTGAGGTGGGAAAATTACCCTGAATTATCCAGCAGGGCCTAATGTAATCAGAGGGGTCCTTTTAAGAGGGAGGTAAGGGGGTCTGAGCCAGATAACTGTTTATCTGCATTAACCAAGGAATAATAGTCAGAATGATATGACCTCCATTGGCCAAGTGATGCAGGCAATCCCTAGAAGCTGGAAATGGCAAGGAATGGATTCTCCCCTAGATCTCCAGAAGGAACCAGCTCTGCCAAGACCTTGGTTTTAGTCCAGTCAAACACATTTTGAGCTTCTTCTGACCTCCAGAGCTATAATACATCTGTGTTGTTTTAAGCCACTAAATTGCTAGTAATGTGTTATACCAGCAATACAAGACTAACGCAGGGTAAACACAGTGAAAGCCTGAACTCGGGAAGGCTAGTTGCAAGGCTTTTCCTATGTAATGTAGAAGAGACCCACTAACAGAATTGTCAAGGTCTTGTCCCATCAAACACATGTATAATTATTTGTGCCCACCTTCTCTCTCAAGGACTATATTCATGATTTATCAAGAGAATTCTATTTCTGTAAGAAAGTTACTATCTCAAGTTGACTTGTTGCCAGCAAACTCAAAATCCTCACAAAAAAACAACAAAAAATCTATACACATTTAGAATTCAAAATCTTGTTCACATGAATATGCTTTGGGAAGTTACAGATTATTTCAGAGAATTAAAAGTGTCTAGCACTGAAGAGAAATTATGCATGCAATCTATAATCATGTAAAAGACTTCAAACATGTGACCTTAAAATTTAAGTACAAAATTACAAATGAGAGGATTTAATTTGTCTTTCATAGATATCTCTCATAGTCTAAAAAGAGTCTAAATTTCAGTTATACAAATCTACAAGAGTGGAACAGATTTTCATAGCTGAGCCCAGAACTTCAAAAAGACACCATATCACATTAAAATGTGAGCGTGTTTGTAAATATCTTTATATATGATCTGACATATAATATGACTTGTTTTTCTGATCACCATAAATACTGAGCATAGGAAAAAATATACCAAAAAACTCATAGTGTCAGAGAAAAATAGGAGGATCGCTTTGGCTATAGCTTCTAGACTATAGCTTACCTGTCACTTTCAGTGGATAATCAGAATTTAATGATATAAATAGCATGACAAATCTCTCCCCCAATTTGGCCTCAACCCCACCAAAAATGAAGCCCTAATCTATTTTTTAAAAAGAATGAGACCCTTTAGCACCTTCTAGAAAACAGTGGAACTTATTAGGACAGAGTCAATTGTTTGAATGGCAAAGAAGTTCAATGTTCCAGAACTCAAACAACTGATCTCACTGACCCGCATTCCATGTTGTAATATACTGTAGTTACATGTCAAGACTTGGGCAAAAGAAGATGGTGATCAGAGGTCTATTGTTGCTGAGCTGTGATATAATATCCCAAGAAAAATCATTGGGCCTAGAATTGAAATTTTTCATGCCCCTTTACTTAACCCACATCTACTTCCTTAATCATTCCCAGCCATATTGAAATGATTAAGTGAGATGCTACATGTAAAATACTTGGTACAGAGCAAGTGTTCAATAAATAATAGCAATATGAAATTAGGTAATGACAATAATTATTGACATGGAGACAGAAGACTGTGTCTGGGTCTTGAATAAACTAGACATTCCCCAACAACCTACTTCCAGGAGGAATGATCTAAGTATAGAGGGAAACTTCCATGATGGTCATTGGTCCCTGGAGCCCAACTGAGCTAAGTTAAGTTAAATGGCTGCCCTAAATACTATGATAGTTGTACCACTACTGTCCCAGGACTTGAGAGCTAGCCCAGGAGAAGCTTCCAACTCAATACTCAAAGGTTGCAGGAACTACAAACCTACCGTCTAATCTCTTTCACATTCACCATGACCCAATACGTGTGATAAACACAAAGACGCATGACCCACATTACCCTTCAAGGAAGAACATCCCCCTGGGATCAGCAGACAGCCTCCAAGTGTTTGCTCTTTCAGAGACTGCCTCAGCTGCAGAAAGCTACTTCACTGTAGGCAATGTCTATTCAGTGAATGAACAAGGTGGGGGTATAAAAGCTTGACCATTCTGGCTCAACACAGGATAACTTTGACGGCAACTGGCCTTGAGTTGGCCAAGGTTTTATCAGACCTGCATCAAAGTCCAACTTTTTTCTTTGCCCATTCTTGCTTCCTTCCTCAGGTGTTAATCCCTAAAATCTTTGCATCTCAACCTGACTCTCAGTGCCTGATTCCAGAGAACCCAACCTGAGACAGTTAAGATGCTATGATAAGCAAAATAATAATCCCCCAGAGATGTCCACATTCTAGTCCTCAGAACCCGTGAATATGTTACCTTACATGGCAAAAAGGACTTTGCAGATGTGATTAAGTTAAGGATTTAAAGTGGTGGGGCACCTGGGTGGCTCAGTCGTTAAGCTTCTGCCTTCGGCTCAGGTCATGATCCCAGGGTCCTGGGATCAAGCCCCACATCGGGTTCCCTGCTCCGCGGGAAGTCTGTTTCTCCCTCTCCCACTCCCCCTGCTTGTGTTCCCTCTCTCGCTGTGTCTCTCTGTCAAATAAATAAATAAAATCTTTAAAGAAAAAAAAAAAGGATTTAAAGTGGAGAGACTATCCTGGATTATATAAGTGGGACCAGTGTGATCATAAGGATCCTTATAAGTGAAAGAATGAGACAAGAGAGTCAGTCACAGAAGGAGATGTGACAATGGAAGCTGAGGTTAAAGCAGTGTGGTTGCTGGAAGGGAGGTAAAAGCTAAGGAATATGGGAAACCTTTAGGAGCCAGAAAAATTAAGGAATAAATTATCTCCAAGAGCACAGAAGAAATGCAGCCCTGCTGATTCTTCATTTTAGCCCGATGAGATAGATCTCATACTTACCTCCAGAATTATAATAAATTTGTGTTGCTTTAAGTCACTAGGTTTTTGGCAATTTGTTACAATAGGAAATGGATGAAAATTTTGGTACCTAGAAGTAAAGTGCAACTGTAAAAACAAACAAACAAACAAACAAAAAACTAAAAATGTGGAAGTGGCTCTGGAACTGGGCAATGGACAGAAGCTGTAAGACTTTTGAGGAGCATGGTAGAAAAGCCTAGATTGCCTACAGACTGTTTATAGAAATATGGATGTTAATGATTCTGCTAGTGAAGTCTCAAAAGGAGGAGGGCAGCCATGTACAGAAAACCTAAGTTTTCAAAAAAAGACTGTTGGTAGAAATATGGATGTTAAAGGTACTGCTAATGAGAGCTCAGGCAGATATTAGGAACATATCATTGAAAACTAGAGGAAAGCGGATCCTTGTTATATAGTAATAAAAAGTGTAGGTGGGGGCGCCTGGGTGGCTCAGTCGTTAAGCGTCTGCCTTCGGCTCAGGTCATGATCCCAGGGTCCTGGAATTGAGCCCCACATCAGGCTCCCTGCTCAGTGGGGAGCCTGCTTCTCCCTCTCCCGTGCTCCCTCTGCTTGTGTTCCTGCTCTCGCTATCTCTCTCTCTGTCAAATAAATAAAATCTTTAAAAAAAAAAAGTGTAGGTGAATTGCATCCTATGGTTATATAGAAAGCAAACTTATAAATGATGAACTTGGATATAAGGCTGAGATTTCTAAGCAAAGTTCTGAAGGTGTGGCCTGGTTTCTTCTTGCTGCTTATAGTAAAATGCTAGAGGAAAGAGACAGGTTGAAGGAAGAATCGTTCAGCCAAAGAGAAACTAGGACTAGATGATTTGAAAAACTCTTAGCCTATCCAAATATCAAAAGACACTAAAATTAGGAGATTCACTTGTTAGAAAGTCATGCTCTGGAGAGAAAGCTAAGGGTGTGGCTGAACAACCTTCAAAGGGATCAAAAAGCCTGAGCATTCAGTCCCAGAGAGTTCTTTGAGGAGATTGGGCACATAATTCATGGATCCTCTCAACTATCTCAGCAGAAGTCAGGAATGAGGGCCAGAGATTGGGTTATCAAGATATAGCTACAGAGAAGCTTCCTATCTAATGGAGTAAATCCCCATGATATACATAGGAGATCCACAAGGTTCGTGAGAATATTAAAGCAGTAGAAACACTGCCAGCTTGGACTAAAAGGGATGAAGAGAGGATGAAATAAAGCTGTCAAGATTCCCAAAATTCTACAAGCAGGAAACAGACTGATAACACTACTCATTTGCAAACACTCGCTCTCCTTTATGAAGAAGGGAGGATGACCAAGGCCATAACCTCCAGCCCAGGGGGTGAAGCTATGAACCACAGAGGTTTGTTTCCAGGCCTTGAAACCTAATGTTTGCCCTGCTGGACCTTGAAGTTGCTTGGGACTTGTGACTTCTTCACTCTTTCCATTTTCTCCCGTTTTGAATTAGAATGTCTATGTCTGTGTATCATATGACCTCACTGATATGAGGAATTCTTAATCTCAGGAAACAAACTGAGGGTTGCTGGAGTGGGGGGTGGGGTGGGATGGATGGGGTGACTTGGTGATGGACATTGGGGAGGGTATGTGCTCTGGTAAGCGCTGTGAATTGTGCAAGACTGTTGAATCTCAGATCTGTACCTCTGAAACAAATAATGCAATATATGTTAAGAAAGAAAAAAAGAAGAAGAAGAATGTAGCAGGAGGGGAAGAATGAAGGGGGGGAAATCGGAGGGGGAGAAGAACCATGAGAGACGATGGACTCTGAAAAACAAACTGAGGGTTCTAGAGGGGAGGGGGGTGGGAGGATGGGTTAGCCTGGTGATGGGTATTGAGGAGGGCACGTTCTGCATGGAGCACTGGGTGTTATGCACAAACAATGAATCATGGAACACTATATCTAAAACTAATGATGTAATGTATGGGGATTAACATAACAATAAAAAAATTAAAAAAAAAATAGAATGTCTATGTCTGTTACTTTGTGCTTATCCTACCATTGTATCTGGGGAGCTGGTAACTTGTTTCTAGAGTTCCACAGGTTCACAGATAGAGATGAATCGTGCCTCAGAATTACCCAGAGCCTCACCCATATCTGACAAGATGCAGGACTTTTGAGCTGATGAGATTTGGGACTTTCAGTTAATGCTATAATAGGTTGACACTTTTTGAGATGTTGGCATGGGGATGAATGTATTTTACATCTGGACAGAAGTAAATCTTCATGAAACAGAGGGTAGACTATGTTAGATAGAATAATGGACCCCAAAGACATCCATATCCTCATCCCCAAAACGTGAATATGCTATTTTATGTGGCAAAAGTTATTTTACAGATATGATTGTGTTCAAGATCTTCAGATGGAGGGCTTATATGGATTATTTGGATGGACCCATCATAAGGCTTACAGCCACAACAAAAATGAATACAAGTGTCCACCAAGGATATTTTTTAAAAATACTCTGAATCTGAGAGCCTTGTGTTAAATAGTACTGTGAGATTAACTGATTTCTGGAATATGAGTTACATTTTTTCACTGAACTGACTTTACACAGTAAACCATTAAAACTTAATGGGTGCATATGATTTATTAATAGATCATATCTAGACAGCCTGTGTATATCTGAGACTGCAGTTTCTTACTCCAAGTCAATTCTTGCCACCTCACCAGCAAGCACCATATTACCCCTAGAAGGAGGCTAATTGCAAAGCTGAACATCTCTACCGAAGGGGTTGAAATCCAATGTCTAAGAGCAAAGAGGAATCAGAGGCCAATTCAACATGGAATCACATCAAGACCTCCCAGGAAAACAGAGTAGCGATTTAACTTCCTCTCCCATCCAGAATACCAAAGCCATAATGGAGGGCAGAAAAAGAAAAAAAAATTTTAAAGCTGAGTAAAGTAACTTTGCTTCTTCCTACAGTGGAGGAGAGAGACATGGCATTTGTTTGCATTTTCTTTTTACTCTGAGCAGAAGGTCTCAGCAATAAACATCTGGAAGCTTGTCCACTATAAATTGTTTGGTTTCTTTCTCCCTGTTTCATGAGGCCATGGTGATATTATACTCTTGGAATTCCTCCTTTCATCTGCTTCCTTTCCACTGACAGTTCATAAAGGATGGGTCACACTGGGAATGAAAGCTAACCAGTTGTTTCTTAAAATACCACAAGACTTTAGGCTCTATATAGCTAAGAGTGAATACCAGAGAAAGAATCTGTCCTAGGTGGTAGTAGTTTCAGTTTCCTGGAGCTGCACCCAAATGCCCATGAGGTCCTGCGAGACACTTGGGAAGTCCTAGGGGAAGGATCTATTAACCAGATGGAAAAATTGCAAATGGTCCTTTTTTCTGCTTTTGTTATTCTTACTAAAAATGGTTGCCATTTATTTTTTCTATACAAAGGGCCCAACTCTCTTTGTGCACTTTCACATACATAAATACATAGATACATTTTAGATATTACTGCTTCTGCTTTATACATAAGAAAATTAAGGTTTAAAAACCTTAACAAATTTGTACTTGATCCCCACTTAAAGAACACAGAGGCAAAATTAAAACACTGGTCTATCTAAGCCCAGAACCCACATTCTTTTTTTTTTTTTTAAAGATTTTATTTATTTATTTGACAGAGAGAGACACAGCGAGAGAGGGAACACAAGCAGGGGGAGTGGGAGAAGGAGAAGCAGGCTTCCCGCGGAGCAGGGAGCCTGACATGGGGCTCGATCCCAGGACCCTGGGACCATGACCTGAGCCGAAGGCAGACGCTTAAAGACTGAGCCACCCAGGCGCCCGCAGAACCCACATTCTTGACCACCATCGACCTACTGCTTACCTAGTTCATTTCTGTATGAAAAGCAAGTGGTAAGTTTTGAATTTAAATTATTTGACTGGGGCTGGGGGGGGGAGGGGGGTTTCGCCTGGATGGCTCAGTTGGTTAAGCCTCTGACTCTTGATTTCTTTTTTTTTTTAAGCTTTTTTTTTTTTTTTTGGCAGAGAGAGACACAGCGAGAGAGGGAACACAAGCAGGGGGAGTCGGAGAGGGAGAAGCAGGCTCCCCGCAAAGCAGGGAGCCTGATGTGGGACTCGATCCCAGGACCCTGGGATCATGACCTGAGCCGAAGGCAGTCGCTTAACCGACTGAGCCACCCAGGCGCCCCTGACTCTTGATTTCTGCTCAGGTCATGATCTCAGGGTCCTGGGATCAAGCTTCGAGCTCAGCGGGGAGTCTGCTTGAGATTCTCTCTCTCCCTCTTCCTCTGTCCCTCTCCTAGCTCACACTCTCTCTCTCTCTCAAGTAAATAAATAAATCTTTAAAAAATTAAAATTAAAAATTACTTGACAGAATAACATTTTATTATATTAATTGATGAAAATGTTTCTTCAAAATTCCTGTTAACCCTGACCCTTCTCTGCATCCAGAGTTCAGAACTGTGGGCATGTTCATGCCATAAGCAATCATTATAGATTACCTACTCGGCCTATCCACCAGTTCAAACAGAGACACAACAAGCTTCAAGAAGAGATGATGGACATTGTGATATTTCCTTAAGAAGGTGGCTATGGGGATGCCTGGGTGGCTCAGTCAGTTAAGCATCTGCCTTCGGCTCAGGTCATGATCCCAGGGTCCTGGAATCAAGTCCCGCATTGGACTCTCTGCTCCACGAGAAGCCTGCTTCTCCCTCTGCCTCTGTCTCTCATGAATAAATAAATAAAATCTTTAAAAAAAAAAAAAAAGAAGGTGGCCTATGTATGTCCCTCTCTTTTGAGTATATCCCAAAGTCCCAGATTTGTAAAGGAACTTGAAAGCAGAAGGTACCTGTACCTTTGTCACCAAATACAGCCTAGGCAAGTGGCAAATGTCCTAGAGAAGTCCTCCAGGGCCTTCCATAACAAATGTGGTATGGGAATAGAGAAGAAATGGTTAAACAGGCAGGGCTGAAAAAGCCAGAGTGGCATAGGAAAACCTCTGGATGTTTCCCCTACTCCAGGAGAGGTTTGGCAATACTGAACAGAAGACTTGCAGAGGGGTGTTGGACAACGTGGCCATCATTTGCATGACAAACTGACAGGAAAGAAGATCAAAGTTGTCTTTCTAGACTTCTAGACATCTGACTACAGAGATGACAATCATGGACCAGTTCCCACCTCACCACCACTCCTTCTCACTCACTGGCTTTCACTACCAGATTTAGACCCTGCTGTGCCAATGGGGGTGGTAAAACCCAGAACTGACTAAGACTATCTTGAATTAAGATTTTGACTTAGTGCAACGTGAGATTATTCTAAATTAAATGATATTTAATTTCGGATATCTACTAGAATAGAAACTCAAAATATAGATTAAATTATGGGGAGGGCCGTAGGGGAGGGAAATTAATTTTCCATTTACCCTTCTGACTTTTAGCTTAGACCCCTGTAATAAAAGACAGATTAACAGGGGAAAAACAAACAGAAGTTTATTAACATGGGATCCATGCTCAATACCAGGAAAAAATAAGTAATTCCTCAAGGTGGCTTAGAAACCAGGATTAAATACCATATTAATCGGGAATGGGGAGGAGCCATGGAGAACCTTTAGGGGAAAGTAAATTATTTTTAGGAGAGATAAATGAGTCCTTAGAAGAATAGATAGGAAGTATGAATGATAGTTTGTGACAAAGTCCATCTGGATATGGTGACAACTTCTAGTCCCCTCTCCTGTGACAAGTGTCAATCTTCCTAGCTGATGAAACTCCCAGGGAGGGGATTTATGATTGAGTTCCTTTTGGAGAATGCCTCTTTAGGCAGCTAAGGGAGTTCAGAGAAAGTCTTTCCCTGGATTTGGTGCTTTTCAAGTGCCTTCAGCTCAAAATAATCAATATACCATAGCAGCATATTTGGGGTGGAATGTCCTGAACTCCAACAGTCACATTTTGGAGTGGCATAATCTGCTACCCTTCAGGGGAAAAGAATGATATTTTCTTGTATGCTTGACTTCGAAATCTAAGAAATACACATTAACAGTAAATGATCATAAACTAAACCATAGGGGCGCCTGGGTGGCTCAGTCGTTAAGCGTCTGCCTTCGGCTCAGGTCATGATCCCAGGGTCCTGGGATCGAGCCCCACGTCGGGCTCCCTGTACAGTGGGAAGCCTGCTTCTCCCTCTCCCACTCCCCCTGCTTGTGTTCTCTCTCTCGCTGTGTCTCTCTCTGTGAAATAAATAAATAAAATCTTTAAAAATAAATAAATAAATAAATAAAAATAAACTAAACCATAAGTAAAAATTGTAAGAAAATGCTGTCTGTGCTTTTCTTTTTCACTTTTGATGGGAAATTCAAACACTCACAAAAGTAGAAAAAATAGTATAATGAACCCCAGTTCCAGCAATTATCAAGATGTTATCAATCTTCTTTCATCTACTAACACACACATACACACAATTTCTTTATTGTAGAATATTTTATAATGAATTATAAGCATCATATAATTTCATGCAAAATTCTTCCATATGTATCCTTAATAGCATTTAAAGAGTTTTTTAGCATTACCAAGGTACCATTATCACACCTAATAAAATTAACAGCAGTTCCATGATATAATATTTAGTGCCTGTTCAAATTGCCCTAGTTGCCCCAGAAACATCTTTTTAAAGCTGGTTTATTTGAATCAGGATCCAAACAAGGTCCCATAGATTGTATTTAGATAATAGGTCTTTTTTTTTTTTAAAGATTTTATTTATTTGTGAGAGAGAGCATGAGAGGAGAGAGGGTCAGAGGAGAAGCAGACTCCACGCTGAGCAGGTCTCTTAAGTCCCTTCTAATGTGTAACAGTTGACTCTCTAAAATCTGTGGTTTTTAAATCTCAGGTACCCACATAATCACGTCTGTGGACTGAGATGAGCACTAAATTCACAAGTTTATAAGCTGATCTAAATGTGGGCGAGGGGTTGTGCTCCCTCCAGCTCGAGGACAAAGAAGAATTCATCAGACAGGGGTCTGGCTCCCTCTAGTGCTTATTCGAATAGTAGCTGTCTCTGAACTCAAACCAACTATAACAGAAAAATAATCCTGATGTAAATAGTTCCATGCTATAACCTTGTAGCTATGTATTTCTTACATCATACTACTCCAACAGTAAAAGGGGAATTATTTTCTTCCTTTTAATAATGAAACATAACAGTTATTGAATGCCAAGTAGGGAGTCAATTCCTCATGATATTTTCTTTCATGGAATATGTCATAGTCCATCATGCAAAGTAGCATTACCATCATTTATTCCAGAATATTTTGCTGCTGTTTCCAAGATATCCCTACTGTTTTAATAGCTCCTTTATTTTAAACTGCTACTGTTACATCACATTCATTACTGTATTGGGGAGTAACCAGGGGTTTCTCCAAAAGCAATTTGATGTCATAGTTGCTTTTGTCATTGCATAGGACGATGAACGACAGAACAGAAGAGATAAAATGAAAAAAGAACATATACACAGATAACAAAAATTCTTAAGACTAGGACATAGCACCAGGTAGCAAGAAAAGGAGGGCATAGACACTATTATGTGTAATCTACATATATTAAATTAATATATTTAAAAATAATAATTGGTTATATAAAATGTTGTGACTGGTATTTTAAAAAAGAAAGCAAGGGCAAGTAAAGACATACCTAATTAAACAAGACTTGTTTGCCTTGAATAATTTTCATATCTATGAGTATATGGATATGCATGCATTTCCTGCCAAAACTCTTTAAAGATATTTTTGTTATATACGTTCAAAAATTCTTTTTTTTTTTTAAGATTTTATTTATTTATTTGACAGTGAGAGAGAGACAGCGAGAGAGGGAACACAAGCAGGGGGAGTGGGAGAGCGAGAAGCAGGCTTCCCGCTAAGCAGGGAGCCCAATGTGGGGCTCGATCCCAGGACCCTGGTATCATGACCTGAGCCAAAGGCAGACACTTAACAACTGAGCCACCCAGGCACCCCAAAAAATTCTTTTTTTTTAAGATTTTTTATTTATTTATTTGACAGAGAGAGATGTAGTGAGAGAGGGAACACAAGCAGGGGGAGTGGGAGAGGGAGAAGCAGGCTCCCTTTTGAGCAGGGAACCCGACGCGGGGCTCGATCCCAGGACCCTAGGATCATGACCCCAGCTGAAGGCAGACACTTAACGACTGAGCCACCCAGGCGCCCCTGTTCAAAAATTCTTACTGTTCTGTCACAGACCATTTTTAAAAATGCATTCCTGAAAGAAGAAGCAATGCTGAATTAAAGTGAAAAGGAGGCAGGGTATAAATTGAACCCCATCTCTTAAATACGGGGTGAACACCCCCAAAGTCCCTCATACAGAAATTCTCAGGGTAGCAGTAACTTAGTTATTCAAGACTGGTCTCTTACACATGTGAGGAATCTTTTTGACTGTGTCAAAAGAATACCAAATTTAGGAAAACATTGCCACCTTTGAATTCTTCACTAAAAGCTAAGGTTCAACAACAAAATCCAATACACTTTTGATTAAAGACGAATTCAACCTCCAGCCCAGCTCAAACCTGACTTGACTGTGGGCAGTGTTGATTTACTCCTCACTCCTCAATGAAGTCTCAGGTTTTATTCTAGGAATGATATAAACAGGACCTAGAGAGAACTGTTTTTAGTGTTTATATCACTCTCTATCAGGATGACCTTGGCAGAACTGGACAGCTCAGATCTTAGGAATGTACCAGTGTCAGATTGTTTTATTTTTGCAATTATATGTTGGAGGGATGAGAGCTAGACTGTAGATATTCCCACTACAAATCATTCTGAAGCCAGAATGAGGAATGTTCTGCGTATCTGGGGGCAAGGAGACACCACGGGGTGGGGCTGGTGGAAGGCTGCATGAGAGAAGCAAGGGTGAGTTGCACCATCACATCCCCCCTGTAATTATCTCCCCATGCCGCACCCCTGCCGCACCCGCCAGCTAGTGCCAGTGACAAGAAAGACAGAGACACCCCACCCCCACCAAAACGGTGCCAGCGCCCTGGAGAACAGCAAGAGGGGCAGGGCTTTGGAAACGAGGAAGTCTGGTCCTTCCAGGCCTCACAGAGGGACAGTTTCTGACTCATCCTTCCTGGCATCATGGGCATATCCGAAGGAAACGGCTGTGATACACAGTCGGTTCTCCTTACTCGTGGTGGTTATATCTTAGAAAGTCACTTAGAAAACACCGATTCTCAGATAGTAATAGGGAGCCATCGCTCCAAGGCGAAATGCAGGGTTGGATTCCCGCAAGCCTCTGGTCACCACATTTTCCTCAACCCATCAGGACATAACCTTGTTTTATGTGGGTTTCCGCTTAAAGATGCTCTATTTCATGTCTACTGTTGATTCATTAACATTGAATTCATGTCCAACAGCACCGTAACTCACTCCTGAATGAAGTTTATCACCGCGGTATTTTCTCGGGAAAGCACATCAGCCTTCTCGCACTCACGCACATTAGACAGGACTTCAGCACTGCACTCGGGGCCACTTTCAACAGCAAAATCAGCCCCACGATGCACAGAAATGTGAAAAACGTGGCACTGAACACCACGAAAAGGACACTTGTTTACAGCAAAAGCACTGAAATAAGATGCCTCACCTTGTTCCAGAACATGCTGAGAGCACGCTTGTCACGCAACTCAAATTTTTTGACCTTTCGCTGAGGTCCGGGAATGGAGTTACAAATAAACGTTACCGAGTAGGTGAATTCACAAACACAGAATCCAACGAATACTGACACCCGACTGCATCTGTGAGGCGAGAGCTCTGTGCCTCGGAGGCGCATCCCGGCGGGCTGACCTACCTCGGCCTGAGTACGGCTGAGTCTTCTTTCTTCACCTGCAGAAACTGCTACCAGATCGGAGATAGTCACGGGCTTGAGCACCTGGCGGGTACAGACCCGGTTCGTGAAAGGGTTTCCGTCTAAAATGGAACCGAGCATACGGAAGAGTCTCACGCATGCGCCCTCGGGAAAACAGAACAGAACTGAGACTGATTTCCCGCCAATGCCTGATTGACAGAAGACTGAGACTTATCCCCCGACCAATGAACAGCCACGAGAAATCTCTTCCCATCCTCAAGCCAATACCCGTACTGCTTGGACTCTGGCTGGACTTTGTCCTCTTTGCACCCCTTGCGGGTAAATACAGCCCACCCCAAACCCACAAGAGACTGTCCTGCAGCTTCCTTCAGCATGCATTTCCCAAATTGCAATTCCTCCACTATTCCAGAATAAGCTCAATTTCTGGAAATTTGAGTTTGCCTCAGTTTCCCTCTTTATTTAGGGTGACATACTGAAATGACACCACTAGAGGCAGCTTGTTAACCAGGATGGGTTCCCACGGCAAACTGAGCAGGTTTACCAGGTTTCTTTCCTTCAGCCCTGACCTTTCTGCTGAGTAAGTATCCCTAGGGCTTTTAGAATTAGAGAAAGAGAGGACCCCAGGAAAAAAAGCAAGGCCTTCTCACAATGGGTAAAAATAAGGATAGGAGTCATTCATTTAAATATTTAAATGGAATGTAACCTTACCTTATACTCCAAGGTGATAAAACATAATAGAGTACTTAAAAGGGTTTAGAGCAATTTCCTGTGTGGCATTGTTTACCACATAGAGCTACCTATAGAAGTACACCCCACCCCCACCCCGCCATGCTGCCCCAGCAAAAAAATCAAGGATGGAAGTTGAAAACTACAAGAATCTAATCTAACCTGGTCCAAGTCATCCTGGAGGCAGAAAGCTACAGAGTCAAGTGTGTCCTTAACATAAAGGCAGAGCTCAGCCCTTAGGGGATTAAGAGGTAGGTCACCTATTGTCCCAAAAATCACTGAACAAAAATCACTCCCTCTTCCCCCAGAGATGAGAAACATCAAGACAAAATTCTGATATCCCCTCCCAAAATTAGGCAGTGAAACGATGAACCCTGCTTTAGTTCTACCTCTGTACAAATGGGGAGACCATTTCAGCGGGCATTCTCTTTTACGAGAGATGTTTTGTAACATCAGGCAGTATCTTCCTTACCATGCTCCTCCTATTATTAATAAAGGCCTGAAGCAAAAGCAAAGGTAGTGCCATAAAGAATGGAGAAGAGGAAGCAAATACAAGGAATGGTATGGAGATAGAATCCAAAATGCTTTGTCATTTATAGACTGAGAGAAGGAAATTGTGTTACTCTTGTTACAGTTTATCTTTTTATTCCTTTCATGAAATCATTTATTAATTTAAACAGATTTCTCCCATAACAACAAAAAAGCCTTTTTTATATTCTATATATCTCTTCCCACCACCCCCTAAAAGATTGGGTCCTTTAAGTTAATACTCTTGTAATATCTGAATCCATAAAATACTTGTTTAGACTAATTTCCTCCAATACTAAATTTCATAGAAAATCAAAAGGAGGCATATTCTACTTCTATTGTTTTTCTCAGTATTGCTAGAAATATGTTAACTGCAGGAGTCTTGACACACGTACATATGCTATATAGTATTTTTCTACTGGTTAAATGTCTTAATATCTCAAGCATTAATGGGTAAACTGCTTATAAACATTGAGAAGTCCCCCCATTGACCTCCTAGCGCTGACAATAACCAGATACAAGAGTAGACAGACCCAGCAAATCTTCATAACTATCTAATTAAATCACAAGGGACTTTTTGTCTCACTGGTGAAACCCAGTCAGGAACTAGGCAAATGGAAAGAACTATCCCAGGCACTTTCAGGGAATATGCTTAGTGCCTTCCTGCTAGGAGCAATTACTGACCAACCTGCATGAGAAGAATGTAAAAGAGAAGGATACCTTGCTGCTTGAGTTTCTCTTGCCAGAATTCCCTACATTGAAGTAATTTAACAAGTAGGAACTGAGGACACATTCTAAAGGGGTAAAAGATCAATATAAGTATTCTGATGTTGGCAAGTGGGAAGACTATAAAAAGAAAATTCCTGGACCAATGAACACACATTTATGAGATGCTTATTTCAGTACAAAATCCTGTATAAATTCTGTGGGAGCACAAAAATTGTTCATATATTTCATAGGTATTTGTGGAATGTCTATGATGTGCCGGACACATAGTATTATAAACAGAGAATAAATAAAGTAGAAATAGACAAAATTCCTGGCCTCAAGGAGACCACAGAGTCAGAAAGGAAGAAGAGAAACCAACAAACAAAATGTACTGTGAAATGCTGTCACAAGAGAGGGGCGTATAGAGTATACAACAGGGGCCCACACACAAAACCAACTGTAAGGATCAGAGGCTCCCAGGAACTTTTTTGAAAGAAATCCATGTGTATTGGTTTCCTAGAGCTGCCATAACAAATTACCACAAAGTTGGTGGCTTAAAACAACAGAAATTTATTCTTTCACAGTTCTGGAGGCCAGAAGTCTAAAATCAAGGGGTTGGCAAGATCAAGCTCCATCTGAAGACTCTAGGGAAGAATTCTTCCTTGCCTTTTTCAGTTCCTGTTGGTTCCCATTCATCCCTAGCATTCCTTGCCTTATAGCTGATCGGGCCACCCTCTGCCTCTGTTGTCACGTGAAATTTATCCCATTCTCCTCTGAGTCTCAGTGTCCTCTCCCTTTCTTATAAGGACACCAGTCCCTGGGTTAAAGCCTCACTCCAATCCAGCATGATGTCATCTTAATGAATCACATCTGCAAAGACCCTATTTCCAAATAAGGTTACATTCTGAATTTTGAGGGGATACTATTCAACTCACTAACCCAGGCAAGAAATGACACAGGCCTGATCTAAGGTAATAAAAAGAAGAGGAAAAAGTCCAAAACAATGCTTGGTTTTCTACCTGGAGTTACATGTTTGTGCCCACCCTGAGATGAGGCATTCCAAGCAGAGGGAGCTTTTCTTGGGGTGTTGGTATTACTAAGTTCTTAAGAATAATGACTACTATTTTTGAACATTTACCTACCATGATTTCTAAAACTCACAATAACCCTGTGAAAATAGGTACAATTTTCAGGTTACACATAAGCACACTGAAGCTAGAAGGGTTAGGAAATTTACCAGAATCACTCAATTTGGAAGAAGTGAAAGATGAAAGAGAAGGGATGGGTGGAGAATATGGAAGAGAGTCCACTGGAGTTGAAAGAGTTTTTATTTTCCTAGACCAGTATTTACACCAGGAAATGATCCTAGAGGAATTAAATCTAAGCACTGATAGGTAAGTTTCTTAAATTACTGTCTTTGGGAAAATCCATACATTGCCACCAACATGATTTATATGGAGAGATTCACAAAGGAAATTAGACATTTCTTTCCCTCTATACTTTTGTATCTGTGTCTCTCTTATTGAGGAATCAAATAATCTTGTCCATCAAATAAAATTTGTAAAAACTAAGCTGTCAAAATTCAGCCATCCCTAAACTTGGCTTTCATCTACCAAACCAAGTGCTGTTTTGCCCTCCCTCCTCATCTCTTCACTGAGCTAACACCCATCCATCAACTCATAGCCTCTGGGAAGCTTCTTCTGACCCTTGTTAAAGAAAATTACTCAAAACACAGAAATAAGGCAACAAATAATTATGTGACCTTTTAATGCCTTGCTAGACATGCTCCAATAAGCCCACTAGTGGGTCATCTCTTTTGGGGAATGTAACTTCATTTCACTTAATATCACAATTGATTGGGGCACTGACCTTTTACAACTCAGTACAGTTAGAACTTTAACTTCTAAAAAACATGATAAAGTGTGATTATTTTTTTCTGTCTAGCAGAGAAAACAACCCCCCAAAACACAGTCTTATAGCCTCATTGGACACTGATCAGCGTTGTTTCTAGTTTAGCAATCTTTATGAACATGCTTTTCCCTACTGATTTTTTTTTAAAGATTTTATTTATTTATTTGACAGAAAGAGACATAGCAAGAGAGGGAACACAAGCAAGGGGAGTGGGAGAGGGAGAAGCAGGCTTCCCGCAGAGCAGGGAGCCCGATGCGGGGCTCGATCCCAGGACCCCGGGATCATGACCTGAGCCGAAGGGAGACACTTAACGACTGAGCCACCCAGGTGCCCCATCCCTATTGATTTTTAAATTCTATTTCTCATGTTCTTTTTCAACCAGTATTGTCATTCTGTTAGTTTACTCCTCCATAAGGCAAATAAAACTTTGACACATGCTCATTATCTTTTTCTATGAAAATTATGCAAATAATTTGAAAATGGTTAACATATCCTAGGTAACAATTGACAGTCCCGTCCACCTTACACCAACTACTTCTGTAGCAAGCACTAAGGTAATAGCTTGTTTGCCTTCTCTGCCAGACTAAGCAGTGACTTCTAGGAAATCAGTGAACATTTCTGTCTTAACGTCCCATCATTGTCTCCAGAATCCTGCAGAATGGTTGTCCCAGAGGATGAGCTCAACAAGTATTTCTGAAAGCATTTCTTAACTAAATGCCTTGGAACCCTTTCTCCCACTCTACTCCTTTGTCTGTCTTGATCTGAATCTCTTACGTCCTCTTTTTTTAACTGGATAATGGCCCTCTTCACTACCAGCAGCCTCTTTGAAAAGTATCAACTTATTATCTAATTAAATGATAGGTTTTTCTCCTGGTTGCAGACATACAACAGGGTTTAGGCCTGGAATTCACATCATCTGCCTGGGCATCAGTAACCCTCAGAAATAAATTTTAATGAAAGTCACTACTGCCACTTTGGAAAAAATATCGGTTTTTATTAAAGATAGAAATTGATTATACAACTAGCATATTATAAGGAAAGTGCTGTTAAACAAATCTAAAAGGCACAGCAACATGTAAAAACATCTGAAATACATAATGTCAAGCAGAAGATGCTATATCCATACTTGTAAGTCAATGTCTATCTGATCATGGAATGAACATCATTTTTCTGATCCAGCTCTTTGTTTAAAGACTATTCTGTTGGTGTTAAATTTGTGATAATAATGAAAGCCTTAGTAGGTATCAAATTAAACTCTGTCAGTCATCAATTTATTGACTCTGCTTTAAATTCATCCTATGTGCCTACTCTGTGAAAATGAATCTGGGACCCTTCAATATTTTTCCTCTGTAGCTGATAGGATGTTAAGTTTTCTCAGTAGAGGGCGCTGGAGAGACACTGCAAGAGGAAAGTCTTTTCCCCACTTCAAATTGTTAATTGGCAGGCTGTTAGGGATCCAGTTTGTCCGCAGAGGAAGCTTCTCCCGGTACCCAGCTTCTGCAGCATGGGCAGCTTCTCCAACATTAAGCTCACGCAGCATGAGCTCAGCCCCCGGCACACAAGGCCTCCCCAGCACTCAGGGCCTGTAAGAGCATAATGGCCAGCTTCCCACAGCAACGCCCGAGTACACTGTGTAATGGAATGTCTCTGGTAAGACACTTCCTCTAAGCAGTTTCCTCCAGCAACCTAGAGGATGGATTTCCAGCAAGATATTTTTTAGAGTTCTCTTTATTTCTTACTAGCCAATCCCTCATTATTCTAATCCCCTATTATAATTAACAATTCTTTATATTAAACTCTCCCTATTCAAACTGCCATGTGCCTTCTCTCTCCTGATTGGACCCAGACTGCGACAAACTCCTAGAAGCAAAATAAAAATGAAGCATCTTTTTAATTTAAAGACATCTTATTGGGTACTTGATATAAACAGCAGCTTGCCATGACAAAAAAAAAAAGTTTATTCAAACAACGAAATACCGTATTTTAAAAGACGGAAATATTTGGGATTTAGATGGCTAAGAAAAATGAAAGCATAGAGAGAGAGTTGTCTTATGTTTCCTTTTAATATAAACAGTTCACACCATCATGATCACATTTATTTACTTTGAGATGAGCAAGATGTATACATTTTATTATCCTAGGATAATATGCCCCAGGCACTTAAAACTATCCTAAAGTTAAATTCAGGGGAGTCATAGACAACCAAATAACTTACAAGCTCTTGTTTTCCCTTCTTCAGCAATGAATTGTCTTTTTTTTTTTTTTTAAGATTTTATTTATTTATTTGACAGAGAGAGACACAGCGAGAGAGGGAACACAAGCAGGGGGAATGGGAGAGGGAGAAGCAGGCTTCCCGCAGAGCAGGGAGCCCAATGCGGGGCTCGATCCCAGGACCCCGGGATCATGACCTGAGCCGAAGGCAGATGCTTAATGACTGAGCCACCCGGGCGCCCCAGCAATGAATTTTCAAATCCTTCCGTCATCTTTAAGGAAGCACCCATGATTTTATTCCTTAAATGCTATTACTTTAACCATACAATTATAAAATAAAGGGGGGAATAAAGAAAAAAGACACTATACTTTGTAATTCTTCATAATTCTAACAGAACCAACATTTTCTGTATGTACTTAGGCTAAATAAGCAACAATAAAAATGTCCCATATGGTCCAGCAGCCTCGTACCAACCAGATTTAGTCAAGTAATGATTACCTGCTTCAGAAGTACTTTCAATCAAAGTAGCTTCTCAAGAGAGTTTTGCCAGCATTTTGTAGTCAGATAGGCTGAGTTTAACCCCAGCCCCATTCCTTGCCCACTGGATAACTCCAGACAAAAGTTTTAACCTCTCCAAGTCCTAGGTTCTTCCCCTACAACATGAGGATAGCAATGCCTACACTGAAGGATGGTTGCGAGGATTAAATGAGATCATGTGTGTAAAGCCAGCGTCAGATACAGCATCGTCACTACTCAGTAAGGAAAAGCAACTGCCATTGTCATTATTACAGCTGAGATCTCATCGCCTGTCTAACCTTATTAATTTCATGACCTCTTCTTTAAACAAGTTTGTGTCAGAAGAAGATCCTATAATGTCAATGTGTGTCTCATAAAAATTAATCAGAACCTGAGGGAACCTCGAACTTAGCTGTTCACATGCCAACTTAATATTTCTTTTATTTCGACTCTCCTTTCCTTTCAAAGTAAGTGTCTCCTTTCTAAGCTCGAAGTGAAGAGCAAGTGAATATTCCTCAAAAAGTGCTTTTACAACCTTTGCATTGTTTGGCTGAGAACATTCTTGAGCATTTTTTATACAAATTGTGGTAATTGCACCATCCACTCTTTCCTCACAGAAAACATGACAGGTTTTCAATATGCTTTCATAAAATCTGCTCTTTTTGAGGTAAAGGAAAATATCTGTGTCGAGAACAAGGGTTTCTCCTCTCTTGGTGGCCTCGGGTACTGAGGACCCGAGTGACTCCAAAGAGCTACTTCTCTGGAGCTGCCTTCTGGAGTTCTGCCTATTCCATCTTTTCTCCTCACTGATAAAATTCCTGTTTTTTTCTAAAAGAGAACTTGCTTTTAATAGCAAAGATTCTTTGAGTTTCTGCATAGCCAGAAATGATCCTTGGATAGAGATTCTTCCATTGGGTTCCAAAGGACTGAAGCATAAAGTTGGGTTTTTCCTTTTCAGGTCCATTACCAGACTTTCTAGAGGGACTTGACTCCGAAAAACAGAAAGATCGAGAATAGCTTTTACAGAGCTGAAGACCTAAAATTAAACAGAGAGAAATTAAAACAGCACTGGCTAGTGGAGCAGACTGCATAAACACATGCTTTTCCTGCCACGTTCTCTGTCTCCACATCAGTTATCCCAAACCAAGCCCCAACTGCCCAGCACAGACTGGTTTCTTGCACCATGGCAGCCCATCAAAGGGTCCCACAACCCCATAAAGACCACAATGTTCAATTTGGGTTCACAGTCCCTCATTGCATATCCCAAAACAGAGAGAGTCAAATATTTTTTAGAGACAGAATGTTATTTGAAACAAAGCCTTAAGCAAAACCCACACATTGTTATGATGTACAGATAACACTCTGTTCTGGTTCTTCTCTGTGGACAGGGGTCCCCCTAGAGAGCCCTTCTAGTGAAGTTCATCAGAGGCTGCCCAGAACCCTGAGTTTCTTAGTGAATAGTTTTAAACTAATGAATTTTAACTCTTTCCTCTTATTTCTACTTCTCCTGCCTCTTTGAAAGCTTCTTTTTAATGTTCATCTTAATTCGGTTTTTGTCCCCAAATAAGTCTTTAGGTAGATACCTGACATCCTCCATATGAGCATAAAAGCTCCTTGTCACTTTGAAAGCGTCAAGAGGAATACACAGAAACATAAAATAGACCAGGCAATAAGCAAAAAATTTCAAGACACACATTTGGCATTTAACACTGACTCAGGTTAGCAAGCTTGCATTTTCTTTGGTAGGAATCATGAGATGAGAGTGCTTTGTGTCTCCTATGTAGGGAACACACAGAAGAAACAGGATCCAGGGGGCACCTCGGCAGCTCAGTTGGTTAAACGGCTGCCTTTGGCTCAGGTCATGATCCCAGAGTCCTGGGATTGAGCCCTGAGTCAGGCTCCCACTTTGGGCTCCCTGCTCAGTGGGCTCCCTGCTCAGTGGGGAATCTGCTTGTCTCTCTGCCCCTTCCCCTGCTCTTGCTCTCTCTCTCTCACTCTCTCTCTTTCAAATAAATAAATAAAATCAAAAAGGAAGGAAGGAAGGAAGGAAAGAAAGAAAGAAAGAGAGAGAGAGAAAGAAAGAAAGAGAGAGAGAAAGAAAGAAAGAGAACGAATGAAAGAAAGAAAGAAAAAGAAAGAACGAACGAACGAAAGAAAGAAAGAAAGTAAAAAACAGGATCCAGGACTGTCAGTGTCACACCTTACCTTTTCACTGAAATGAGAGTCTGTGAACTGAGAGGGTCCAAACTTTTCTGCCTGACAGTGTTCCTGTTTTCTGTTGACATTCTCTGTACCTAAGTGGAAACACTGCCATCAGAAGTGTTTGTGGGATGACACACTAATAATTACTTTAATTATTAATAATAGAAATCTTCAACTCTTGTTATTTCGCACACCTGATTTTTTTCTACATTTTTCCTTTAAATGCAACATTTAGTTTTTCCTTCTACTTTAAAATTCATCTTATGTGTACATATGATCCTAATCATATTTTTTAAAACACACGTGTATACATATATATAAAATATATATAGTGTGTGTATGTATACATATATATATATATGTATAAAACGAAAACCTAAAAGAAAATTCTCCCTTTGTTAATTATGGCCATGAGGAGACCACCTTCTTGAATCCAGGATACCACACTATCCTGGTTTTCCTCAAAATTCACTGTACCCTTTGCTAATTCTCTTTCTCTTCCCATTCTCTAGATGTCGGCATGACTCAGGCCTCAGGCCTTGTACCTCTTAGCAAACATACACCCAGCCAAGGGTTGACCTCGACAATCCCACAGCTTTAGATACTACCTCTAGATGCATCACTTGCAAATTCTATCTTTGGCCTTGACTTTCCTTTGTTTTTGGAAATCTCTACTTCATTTTCCAAGTAAACATCTCAATGACTGAAATTCAACTCTTGATAACAATCTCCCCTCCCAAAAGTACTCTTCCTCCAGTGTTCCACATCTTAGAAAATGACACCTAATCCGTCAGCACATCCTGAATGGCCACCAGTTCTCAATCACCAGCCCTGTTAACACCCTAGCCAAAACCAGCAATGATTACGAGCTCCTGCTCTCCACACCGCTGCCAGAGTGATCACCTAAGAGAAGGCAGTCACACTCCGTCAGTCACCTGCTCAAAACCCTCCTTCTCACCCAGAATAAAATCCAGACACCTTGCCTTGACCTATAGGCTGCTTAATATAAACTGGCCCCCAGCTACCCATTTGACCACATCTCCTTTTACTCTCCCCCTTGCTCACTCTGCTCCGGCCCTAGGGCCACCTTGCTATCTTCAAAATGCCCAGCGTGCTACCCTCTCAGAGAAGTTTTCCCAGTCCTTCCCTTGCCCTAGAATGTTCTTCCCCCTTATCTGCACATTCCCTTACCTCAATCAGGTCTCTGCTCAAATGTCACTAAACAGAATATTTCCCTATCCACTCTATCTAATAAAATAGCCCTCTCCATCACATTCTATCCCTTTATTCTGTTTTATGTTTTTTCATAGCACTCACATTATATGTTAATATACACAAATAAATATCTAAATACAAATAAATATAAATATATAAATAATTTATAAATATACAAATTAATAAAACTCCCAATGCAATATATATTCATTTATTTGCTTTTTTATTATCTGTCCACCTGCACAGATGTGTGCTTCAGGAAAGAAAACATTTTGCCTATTGCACTCACTGCTGTATCCGGAAGGCCTAGAATGGGGCCTGGCAAATCATAAGCACTCATAAATATTTGTGAACAAATGAATGAATGAGCCTTCTCTTTCTCTCTCTGAGTTACCAATTCAACGTTTGAAATATTAACTTCCAAAAACACCTCAATCCCCTGAGAGAAATAATAAGGAGCCCTTCCTGCCATCCCTACCTGAACATCCCCATCGGGAAGGATTTGACTGAATTAATGGTGACAGATGAAGGCACCCTGATAATCCATAGTCTCTTAGGTCTCTCTCTAAATCCTATCTTCCCTCAAGCAAAGCAAGGTCTTTTCTTCTGCTCCCAATACCATGTGGTATTTTACCTCCAAGATGCTGGCATGGAGACTCATCTTTCTCTGGCAATTTATTTTGCCAGTCACTGAACTGTAGAGAAGGCTGCCCCCCTCCATGAGCCTGAAGGGATGAATTTGTTCTGCAGACCCCATGTCCTCACCTATGTCAGGGGTGGAGGTGAGGAACAGAATGGCTCCATCTGAGCTCAGATCCAAGCCACATTTCTCCAGTCCAACCTTACCAGCGATAAAGCCAATGCTATATTAAAATATCCTTTTGTTGGTTTGAACAGAAAGCAGCAAATGGTATGATTATATTGCTGAAGCCACTTGAAAATTCCCAAAGCAGTCATCTTGTTTGTGAGATTATGGATTATTTTTGTGGGGATTTTTTTCTGTATTTTATAAGTTTTCTTTTTTTTTTTTTAAGATTTTATTTACTGGGGTGTCTGGGTGGCTCAGTCGTTAAGCATCTGCCTTCGGCTCAGGTCATGATCCCAGAGGGAACACAAGCAGGGGGGAGCGGGAGAGGGAGAAGCAGGCTTCCCGAGAGCAGGGAGCCAGACACGGGACTCGATCCCAGCACCCTGGGATCATGACCTGGGCAGAAGGCAAATGCTTAATGACTGACCCACCCAGGCGCCCCACAGGTTTTCAACAATAAAATGTATCACATTTTTTCCCAAGATCTAGACAGATTCCAAATATAAAAGGAAAGAAGTCTTCAAGAATTTGGCAGTTATTACCAACTTTATCATGAACCATTTTCACATATATTCTTGTTAATGCAATATTGTACCACTTTCATATTCAGAATAGAGGAATATTTTCAAAAAGCTACTTTAAACTTTACCAATCCCATGAATCATTTTAATGAAATTCAGTTTTTAATTTCATTGTAGAAGTATTTCTAAGATTACAAAATTTGATTTGGAAATACCTTTTTTTCCTTTGAAGGTCACATTTTCAACTCCCCTGGTTCTTGTTGGATATATCACATTTTCAACAACTCTGCTTTCATTCTTAATATCCTGGAAGTGAGTCTTCACTACTGTGGTCAGTAATTTATCATTAAAAAGGCCAACCGAATGACCAGCAACTGCAGCTGTTCTTTCAGAAGTTTTGCATTCCTTGCCTTTCAAACCTGATGCCTGTAAGAGAAACAGGATGCTTTTTAAATATAAAAATAAGATTCAACTTAATACAGGCACCATCACACACCAGTGGGGGAGAGGCTATTTTATTCAATAAAAGTGCTAGTACAATTGATTAGATACTTGAAAAAAAAATTAAGGATAGATCCTTGCCTCACATTATATACCACATGAATTTGAGGGTTAAATGTAAAAAGTGAACTCTTAATTTTTTTATAAATGGAAAGCACTGGCTAATATTTGTCTGATTTTAGAAAGGCCTAAAAGTAATGGCAGTCACAAAGGAAGAGATCAGAGATACAAAATTTTAAAAATTTAAATTTAAAAACAAATCAAGCTAACCACAAAATATGGGAGTTTGGAGATGGCTGTATGTTTTGTTGATTGTAGAGTCCCAAAGTACATAAGCCAATAAGAAACATATCCCTTACTTTTTTTGGTCAGAATTAGAAAAAAGACACCATAAGAAATATAAAACCCTGGCAATAATACTGGGGCTGCAATGGAGTAAATCCTACCCTCCTGCACCTATTTGAGATGGAATTCAGCTCCTGAGACCATATGCTATTGCAGACCCTGCCACCATACTGAGCACAGAGTACTAACTACAAGTAGCTCCTTCCCTGAGCTCACTCTCTTGAACTTCTTCTATTATCCAGGTAAGGGGCTTCTATTTCAATGTTTTGATTTGTTCCCCAGCCCATTTAGGGAAGTGGACTCATAAGCTGCTCCCAGTGCTTACATAGGTAGTCCAACCTGATTATACCAAAGCTCAGACTTAATCTATCCTAAATTACCCTCAGGGAGGACAGGATATCACATGAGCCTGAGTAAGGGTTAACAGATCACAAAGATGTTTTGGGCTCTCAGCTCAGAGGACTCTGTACTCAGAATAGGAATTCACTGGGGACAAGCAAGCTACTTTTGACCTCCCAGGTCAAGAAAACAGTCTAGGTACACAACACCCTGTTCATCCCAAAGGCACCTTAAAATGAAAGTATAAGAATAAAAAAGGTTGAGGTCAAATTTTAATTAATGGTCAAATTTAATTAAAAATGCAAAAGAAGAGTTCACAACAACAGGGGATGAAAATGGCTCATGTTGAGACATACAAAACAAACGGAGAAAAAAAGAAAAAAATATATTAAAAAATAATAATAAAACAAAGGGAGTGTCTCCTGAAAACGAAACTCATTATAATCTATTGAGTATTTGTTACAGAAGATACTTTTAATGGAGGAAAACAGAGTTTCTTAAAATATTCACAACTAGATTGTGTAGGAAACAGTAAAAATATATGCGTTCCTCCATCCTAGTCCCAAATGGTATGATGTAATAATCCCCAAATAGTTCCTCCTAGCAGAGGAAAAGAAATGACAAGAGATTTTTCAGATTTTTCAGGAATTCTACTTCCCAGACTTGTCTCTATACAACACTGGCTATAATAACCCACACCAATCCCAATGGTTACGTGGCTAGTCACTGAGCTTCCTTGTTGCCTTTCGTCAACCTCAGAAAAACTTCCAATCAATTTAAATTCAGAAAATGTTACTGCACCTCTGCCCTCATCAATTCTAATGCCATATTTCTTTATTCAAGTGTCTGCATTTAATTTATCTTTGAATTCAAAGGAATTCTCCCTGATGACTACTAATCTCTTCTATCCAGCATTAAGAAAAAGAGATGTCTCAGAAATAACCCTTCAAGAGTTACCACAGAGATACAGGATTTTGAAACAAGAGCAGCATTTTGGCCAAGAGTTATTATAATAGGTGAAAGCATTTTCCCAGTATCAATAATATATTTTAAGACACTTTCGACCATAGTGTCAGAAAGCAAAAAGCTATAAAGAAAAACTGTGAGTTTGTAAGTAAGGCACTAGAGAGAAATAATTAGATTCATTCCCTGTGTTCGTGTATATTTCTTTTTAAAAAATTGAGTTGTTTATTGTCATTGACGTTGCCTTTACTGCTGCCAGTAAACAAAATCGTACTGGAACCTCACGACTGCTTTGGCATTTCCGGGACCCTAGCACTTAAAGACACGGCTTTCAAGCGCTTGATGGAAAGAACACGGAAGGCTAAATCTTGAACTTGCTAACCAGCACAGATGGTGAAAACACAGAGCCCTTTGTGCCTGGAGAAAGAACTAAGGTCACAAGTGAATTCCCACTAATGCAGACAAGACATGAGGATGCCTTCACAACTCGAATCCTTGGCTCGAATCCTTCTTGCTGGCGCTTTTCAAAAGGAAACAGTGGCCTCGGTTTCTGGCTAATTCTCTCCGCTCTTGTTCCCCAAGAAGTGGGAGGCGACAGTTAAGCCCAAACAGCCTGTGAAGGGACTCCTCGACGAGACAGCTGTGTCCCCGACCATGAGATACCGGGTGCGGGAGGTGGCAAGGCGTTCCCTGGAGTTGCCTACTAGGAATTGCAGGCGCGCGCAGCACCGCCCCAGGAGCAGGTGCCAGAGAAGTGAGGCCCAGGTCTGCCGGCGGCTCTTTCTCCGCGGCAGGTGGCTCTCCGCCAGCGCCGGGCTCCTCCGCGCGCCGCCCGGGACAGCTCCGCACCCCCCGCCCGCCCCGCTCCGCGCCCTTCTGGGGGACCGTGGTAACCGGGCGGGAACGACCCTGCCCCGCAAAATCCAAAACGAAAGCAACTTGCCATGGCGGAGGAGAGACGCGCCTTCGGCTGCCGGCAGGGCCCAAATCTAGCACGGCGCGGGCCACGAGGCGGGGCCCGGCAGGCAGGTTTTGCTTTCAGTTTTTGGCGGCCGCCAGCTTGGAGACAATGCGAGGAAAGGACGGCCCCTCCACCCCATCCTGCTGCTCTGCGCCTCTTGGCCGCGGGGCGGAAGCTCCGACCTGGGCCGGCTGCTGCCTCGGTAGTTTCACAACTTCTGCAACCGCGCTGGAGGGGGGCCGCAGGAATCCCCGGCAGTAATCCCGGGACTCTCCGGGGGCTGTGTCTGTCCCGTGCTCAGTTCCTTCTGCGCCCTCAGCTCCCCAGTCGTGGGACTTCTCACCACACCACACCTGTTTCTCCTCTTCCTCACCTGCCTGCCCAGGGCCAGTCGCGCGGTGGCCAGGTGCACCGGGCACGGGTTGAAAAGCGCAGGGTCCCTGTCCACAGAGAGCTCACCATCTTGTCCACGGTGTTCAGACTCCAGAGTCTGGCACCCAGGGGGACACAGGTCATCTACCTACATGGCTTCGAAGTCAAAGAGAGCATGAAGAAGAAAGGCAAATGGCTGGCAAACATGAAGAAGCTTGGCTCCACTCCTAAGTAAAGAAATACAAATTGAAATCATAATGAGATCCCTTTTTGCCACGATTAGGTTGGTAAAAATTAAAAAGTGTAGTAATAGCCAGTGTTAGCCAGAGTGTGAGGAAGCATCTGTGTTGCTGCAAGCCTAGATAGGTGCAAACATTTCTAAGGATTTTGACCACTTTCAAAAATGCAAACTGAAAAAGAAGTGTGAAAATGCATAGACTTGGCAGTTCCACTTTCAGAACTCAAGTATAACTTATAGTGCACAAGTGGACTTGTAACTTATAGTGCATAAGTGGAACGAAGATACGGTACACTAATTCCAACTGTGCATTGCTTTAATATGTGTAATTTATTTAAGTTTTTTCACTCAGTCCATGAATAGAGCCACTTATTATATGGCTGATGGCACATCTATAAGGCCTAAGACTATGACGATTTTAAATCAGGATGAGGTAAATCTACATGTAATTCCCCAACTCAGACTTTTCTTCAGATTCCTATATCTAAATGCCTGCTTGGATGTGTGATAAGTGTGTGAAATTTAACAAGACCAAGCAAAACTCTCCTTCCACCCTTTCTTCCCTCTCAGTAAATAATAACACTACCCACCCAGGAGCCCAAGCTCATGACTCACGTCTTCTATGATTCCTCTTTTCCTTAGCTCTGTTAGTATATCCCATAAACACACACTCTCTCCAACCCTACCTTCGCCAGCCAGATCGTCCACACCCAGCCTTGTTCCCCTTCAATTCATTCTGGATACCACATACTGAACAATTCTTATTTAATGTAGATCAGATTTGTTCCCTGTTTAAACACTTTGTTGTTTTTAGGGGCTTCTGGGTGGCTCAGTTGTTAAGCGTCTGCCTTCCACTCAGGTCATGATCCCAGGGTCCTGGGATTGAGCCCCACATCGGGCTCCCTGCTCCTCAGGAAGCCTGCTTCTCCCTCTCCCACTCCCCCTGCTTGTGTTCCCTCTCTCGCTCGCTGTGTCTCTCTCTGTCAAATAAATAAATAAAATCTTTAAAAAAAAAATAAACACTTTGTTGTTTTTAATACTGTACATTTGTTTTTTGTTTTTTGTTTTTTTTTTTTTTTTACTTTAAGTTCCATTGCACTTTAAATAAAATTCACATTTCTCACCAGGAAACCAAAATGGCCTTGATCTGCTTTCTCTAGCTAGACCCCCATTAACTTTCCTCACTCCCTCTTTTCTGACCACACAACAAGCCATCTAACTCGTGTCTTTTCTTCCCTTGGTTGTTGTTTTGGGGGGGGAGTTGTTTGTTTTAATTTATTTGACAGAGAGAGAGAGCGCGCACAAGCAAGGAGGAGCGGCAGGCAGAGGGAGAAGCAGGCTCCCGCTGAGCAAGAGGTCCAATGCGGGACTCGATCCCATAACCCGAGCCGAAGACAGACGCTTAACCCACTGAGCCACCCAGGCGCCCCTTACCCTTGGTTCTTTGTCCAGGTCTGGATAGCTCCTCCCTGATCTTCACTTAATGACTCCTTGCTGGGACTGGAGTCTTAGCTCAAATGACCCCTCTTCAGAGAGACTGCTTCTGATTACCCCATCTGAATTTGTCCCCCCAAGTTGTTACCCTATCACCCTGTTATTCTGTCTTAATAGTATCACCCCTTTCTAAAAATATCTTCATATATTTATTTTTTTCTCACTTGTCTGCCCCCACATGGTAGACATTAGTACTGCTCACCAATGTTGCTTGATCTTCTCAATTCAGGCACTGGACGGATTGCCCTTCCTCAGCCTTTGATTTATGCAAGGCCATATCACTCATTCAGCCAATGAAAGTGAAGAGAACTGACATGTCTCGTATTTGGTGAAGGTACTTCATTGGCAGCACAAGAGTCTCCAATGCTCTCCTGTTGGCCTTGGTGCTCATGGAAGAATGCATTGAAGGAAATGTGCACCGCTGAGCCAATACGCAGAACACATTTGCACTAGAGAGTTGCCTGGACCCATAACAAAATATATGGGAATGAAAAATAAAGCTCTGATGTTTTAAGCCACTGAATTTTCTTCAGCAATATCACCTAGCATACTAGAATAAAAGAACACCATGAAAATATTTGCAAATTACACATCTAATAAAAGATTTGTATCTACATTATACAAAGAACTATTACAACACAAAAATAAGAAGACAATCCAACTTAAAAATGGACAAAAAAATCGAATAAACATTTTTCAAAGAAGACACATGAACGGATAATATGCTCATGAAAATATACTCAGCATCATTAGTCATTAAAGAGATGCAAATTAAGGGCGCCTGGGTGGCTCAGTCGTTAAGCGTCTGCCTTCGGCTCAGGTCATGATCCCAGAGTCCTGGGATCGAGTCCCACATCGGGCTCCCTGTTCGGCGGGAAGCCTGCTTCTCCCTCTCCCTCTCCCCCTGCTTGTGTTCCTGCTCTTGCTCTCTCTCTCTGTCAAATAAATAAATAAAATCTTTAAAAAAAAAAGAGAGAGATGCAAATTAAAACCACAATGACATACCACTCCACACTGAATAAAATGGCTATAATCAAAAAGATAATAACATGTTGTCAAGAATGTGGAGAAAGGAGAACTCTCATACATTGCTGATGGGAAAGTAAAATGTTACAGCCATCTTTTAAAACAGTTTAGCAGTTTCTCAAAAAGTTAAGCATAAATTTACCACATGACCAGGAAATTTCACTCCTACATAACTACCCAAGAGAAATGAAAACATATGTCCAAACTAAGACTGCCAGTGTTCATAACAACATTATATATAATAGCCAAGAAGTAGAAATAACCCAAATGACCATCAATTGCTCCAAGTATAAACAAAATGCAGTATATACATACAATGTAATACTATTCAGTAATAAAAAGGAATGAAATACTAATACATGATACAAAGATGAAGCTCAAAAACATCAAGCAAAGCGAAAAAACCAGACACAAAAGGTCATATGTTGTATACTTCTGTTTAACCAGAAAAGACAAACATATGAAAAGAGAAAGCAGAAAAGAGGTGCCTTGGGCTGGAGGTGGGAACAAAGATTAACTGTAAATGGACATGAGCACCATGATCCAAGCTGGGACCCTCTCCAGGGAATAACGAGAGATCTAGGATTAGAGTCAGGAAGGCAGGTCTACCCATGTGTGCCATGGAACCTGACTTGTATGCCCCAACTATTCCAGCTTGTACATGCTGACAGGGCGCAGGACAATGCTACCCCCAAAATATGGCCATTTGGCATACTGTATATTTAAAACTGGGGGAATAAGAGAAAGGACATGTGCAAGAAGGACTTTCTGACATTCCCCTGAAGCAGGTTATAAAACCATCCTGTGTTTTATGTAACCCTCATTCCTCCCTGTATCCAGAAGAAAGGAATAGCCTTACCTCCAAAGACAAAAGGACACAAAAAGGAATCTGAATGAAAAGGTCTTGCTGTTTCCCTTTGTTTATTACACTTAGCTAACATTCTTTGTCCTATCATCTCCAACTTTTTATGACTTTATACTTTTCATCAACTTTAGCATAGAAACCCTCAGGTTTAAGTATTTCTTTGGGTCTTCATCTCCTTATGCAGGCTCCCATATCACATAAAATTTATACTAAATAAATTTCTGTGCTTTTCTCCTGTTAATTTGGTTGTATCAGTTTAATATTCAGGCCCAGCCAGGTACTCTACGAGGGTTAAGGAAAACTTTTTTCTTCCCCTAATGTGCCAAACAATCCTTGAGGAAGCATAACTCCAAATGTGGTCAAAATAATTCTAGCAGCTTATTACTGAAACTGCATCCAAAAAAATATTTTAATCTCTTACAGCCCCAGTTATGAGGCCTCCCATCTCACTGTACTTTGCTCTGAATCATAGCTTAAGTAAAATCAAATTGACATTTTCCTGGGTGTTTTTAATTTGTGATACCAAAAAAAACAAAAATAAAACCCATTACTGGATATTTCACCTGTATCTTGTTAATTATTTAATTTCATAAGATGTGGCATATATTGTGAAGATTTCTAAAAATAGCATAAGAAGAAAATCATTTTTAAAGGAATAGTACTCAATGCTGAAAGGGAACAATGAAATAGTCCTTATTGTACTTATAATAAAAGTTCTGAGGGGTGCCTGGGTGGCTCAGTCGTTAAGCCTCTGCCTTCGGCTCAGGTCATGATCCTAGAGTCCTGGGAGCCAGCCCCACATCAGGCTCCCTGCTCGACGGGAAGCCTGCTTCTCCCTCTCCTGCTCCCCCTGCTTGTGTTCCCTCTCTCGCTGTCTCTCTCTCTGTCAAGTGAATAAATAAAATCTTTAAAAAAAAAAAAAGTACACACTGATGCCTACCTTTCCGGAAAGCAACTGTAGCCATACGTATCAAGATCCTTAAAAAGAATTTGTATCCTTCACCGTATCCTAGTGATTATCACCTTGAAATAAGATTAAACTTGCAGAAAAAGATTTGTATTCCAGGATATAAAACGGTTTATATACATCATAGCACTTATAAATGTGAAAAATTGGAAACAATCTTAATGTCCTACAATAGAGAAATAATAACCCTAGAAATAGTTTATATTCACAAAATGAAATGTGATACATGATTGGGAGAAAAAGTTGGAAAGGAGGACTTAAAAATGTTACCACTATCTGGGTGTGGATTTTTTTTTAAAGATTTTATTTATTTATTTGACAGAGAGAGCACAAGTAGGCAGAGCGGTAGATAGAGGGAGAGGGAGAAGCAGGCTCCCCGCTGAGCAGAGAGCCCGATTTGGGACTCAATCCCAGGACTCTGGGATCATGATCTGAGCTGAAGGCAGACGCTTGACTGACTGAGCCACCCAGGTGCCCCTGGGTGTGGATTTTTGATGATTATTATCTTCATTATAGTTTGTGTATCTTTCAAGAATGAGCATCTTTTTTTTCAATACCAACCAGATATCATTAATGCTATTCATTGTACAGTTTTGGCTTCCTGCCTTCCACGCATGTGGTAGGATTGAACATCCAAGCTCCTTTATCGTTGGGTGGGGCCACATATTTAGTTCTGGTTGAGTTGTGAATGAAAAGCACATTTCTGGACCAAGAATTTAATTGCTATTTCAAGACCCTTCAAAGCTCTTTTCCTTTGGCATGATATCCAGCAATAAAGTTGATGGCTGCTGGGGCACTTGGGTGGTGCAGTCAGTTAAGCCTCTGACTCTAGATTTCCACTCAGGTGGATCTCATGGTCTTGAGATGGAGTCCTGCATCGGGCTCTTGCTGAGCACGGAGTCTACTTGGGATTCTCTCTCCCTCTGCCCCTCCCACTCGTGCTGTCTCTCTCTCTCTGAAATAAATAAATCTTTAAAAAAAAAAAAAAAAGTGGGACGCCTGGGTGGCTCAGTCGTTAAGCATCTGCCTTCAGCTCAGGTCATGATCCCAAGGTCCTGGGATCGAGCCCCGTGTCGGGCTCCCTGCTCTGCGGGAAGCCTGCTTCTCCCTCTCCCACTCCCCCTGCTTGTGTTTCCTCTCTCGCTGTGTCTCTGTCAAATAAATAAATAAAATCTTTTAAAAAAAAAAAAGTTTGTGGTTGCTGTTAGTCTGGGTCCCTCTAAGCGTCTACCCTGAGCATTCTTTTTGTTGACCCATCATGGACATGTAGCATGACCAAGGAGTAAAATTTTGTTGTTTTGGTCTCCGAAATTTAGAGATAATTTGCCATACCGGCATCATATAATCTATCTTGATTGATACAGAACTGGTATTCTTGAGCATTGCTATAGTCTAAAGAAAAAAAAAAAAAAAGACAATCCCCAACACAATCTAAAATACATGGCTTTGGTTTAGGGGCAGGTAATTAGAAAATAATTATCAGAGATTAGAAGGATGGTGATCCATATTATGTAGCGGTAAAACTGTCACATGTGATAGCTTGGAAGGCAGATAATGTACCTAATTAGCTTGTAGTTTTTTTTAAAAAGGGTGTGAAAAACAAAATTAGTAGCATATGTCTGTTACTATTGAGTGCATTTGACAAAGTAATATAAAAAAGGAATGAGCCTTTGGCCAGTTGGAAAGCCAAAATGAAAGGGAATAGAGAAATACAGAAATATGGGAATTTATAGGATGGAAGAAACAATACTTCTCATTCTCAAATAACAAAACCTTTGAGTAACAAAGGCTGATTAGAACTCTGCTTTATTGCAAGGATCAAATCAATAATCAAATCAAGCTTTGGATCTCTGAACAGATTAAGGTCCCTCAGAACAACAACAACAAAACAATAATTCAAAACAGAATTCAATAAACCCTTTCAGTTAGACAAACTGGCTCAGAGAAAAGAAACTAAAAGTGGTCTGATAGACTAAAGTACCTACAATTAAGTAAAGAGAGGGAGAGAAGAATAGGACCAAGAAAGCAGAGAATTACAGCAACTCTAAAAAGTGAGTCTAGAAAAAACTGTCAATCTGGCTATTAGCACATGTAAACTGACCAAAATAAAATAGATCAGAAGCCTATTAAGTTTTTGAAGTGTAACAGCTAACTAGCTACCAGCCAGAGTAAAGAGACTGTGATGGTTCAAAACTTTAAAAATTTTGGTACCAAACATTGATCATAGATAGTGTGCTGAATGAATAAGGTTTTCAGCCTCCAAGAAGATATATTCTAGATATGGAAAAGGAGAATAATGGAAAAAGAAGAATGCCCAGGAGCTATACAGACAATGAGCAAGAGAAGAATTTCCAGAGTGGAATCATGGCTTACCCAAAATTCCACACTCAAGGTGTATGAAGCGTATATCTACTCAGCGAGATTTCAGAATGGCTTTGGCCCGGACTACATGTCCCCCATTCATCCCCTTTTCCAAATTCAAGTTTACTGCAGTTCTCTTGTTCCAGTTCCACTACTATCTACCATGGGGTGGGGGTCTCTGGATAAAGGGGAGTAACATTCAGACTTGATATAGAAACTACCACGTACCACCTAGAGTTCACACACTTTGAGTTTGATACCACGACTTAATGGAACTTTTGGGTTTTCCACACTAGGGTATGGGTGAGTGTGTGTTTTGCGTGTGAAGAAGAGTGATCCAAATATTGATGATCAGTAGGACAGGAAAGACTACATTCATTAATATTCTGGCTCAACTGTATCTGGTTCCCCTCATTTTTACAAGACTGAATTTTCCAGTCCCTTTTTGTTTAAATGAGGTCAGATGACTATTTCTGGCCAATGAGATGTGAGACAAAAGACATCATCACTTCTAAATTACAGCATTTAATTCCTGGTGCAAGACTCTGCAGACTTCATTTTTCCGCACCTCCATGTTTCTGGAAGTGTGTCTCAAGATGGGGCCTTAAGTGATTAGGACAAAAAGACTCCCCTCCCAACCTGTGTTGGACATTCAACATGAATGAGAATTAAACTTTTGTTTTGTTAGGCCCCTGAGATTCGGGAGGTTGTCATTACAGCATAGCCTAGGCTATCTTGACCGATAAGTCCACAAAGGGCAAGAGGGACTTATGATTCTACATATTCATCTTTCCTGACTTATAGGCTGACAGTGTCTAGGCTTTCGAACTTAATATGCAGTAGTCAACACAGTATCTTCTGGTAAATTTTCAAAGGCAACTTTGCTCCTACAAAATCTCTAAAACTCTAGAAATAAGCAGGGTAGCCAGTACTTGATTTCTGAGACCTCGCCAGATCACACAAGGGCGGAATGGTGAAAGGAGCCTAAGGGAAAAGTCTCATTTTCTACAATAAGTAGTATTTATAAAAAAAACCATTGTGTATATTTAGAATTGAATGAGATTATCTATTTTACGGCCTGAAGAAGGCCCCCAGAGGAAACAAAAGTGACTATTTCAAACCTTGTCCCAAATGTTAGGAAAAGATTCTTCCTGATTGGCAGTCTGCCACCGACTAAAAATGACAGCTTCTGTGTCAGTGAAGCCATACCCATCAAGATTAAATAGGTTCTTTAAATTTTTCTTCATCTTTTGAGGGGCTTGAAATAATCTTGCCGTTCCCAAAGAACAACTGACATATGATTTTTTTCCCTAAAACAGTGAAAATGAAGAGTTATTATACATTGCCCAGTTTTTAGGCACCATCTCTCATTCTAAAGAGAAATGTGAATGCAATGAGTACTTCTAATGGTAGCATAACAACTTTAAAATCTAAAAATAAATAATCAGAAGCGAACCAAGTTTTGTTTTGTTTTTTTTTAACTTTCCCTTTATTTTAGATGGCAGGCAGCACTGGGTAGGTTTAGGTTTAGAATCTTTTCTAAAGCATTTCATTTCTGCTAGCATTTTAATATGAATTTACTTCTGCTGTTGACTCTTTATGGAACACACGGTATAGGATAAACGCTGTTCCAACGTTTGTTTTTTTTTTTTAAAGATTTTATTTATTTATTTGACAGAGAGAGAGAGACAGCAAGAGAGGGAACACAAGCAGGGGGAGTGGGAGAGGGAGAAGCAGGCCTCCCGCAGAGCAGGGAGCCTGATGTGGGACTCGATCCCAGGACCCTGGGCTCATGACCTGAGCCGAAGGCAGACGCTAACGACTGAGCCTCCCAGGTGCCCCTGTTCCAACGTTCTTTACCAAAGAGAATTTTACCTCCTCTGAACAGGAACCTCACCTCTCACTGTTTAGTTTCTACAACTTAAAACCGTGGGATGCTAATGGACTGGGCGTCTCTCAAACTAAAATGTAAGCCCCTACAGGGCAGCTCCTCTGCTTTCAGCCTCAGGGGTTCCTCAGCATCTAGCCTGACGAGTGATGAGCCACTAGCTTTGCATTTACTTCTCCCTTTATTCCAAGGATGTCATTCTGTTAAACATTCTTTCCATCTTAAGTGTAAAAGAAAGAAAATTATGGTCTTTACAAGTTCTATTTGGAGAAGATGTTTTGGAAAGAATTGGGACACTTGGCACTCTGGGCGAAGAAAATTTTACGTAAAAAGACCACACTCAGCTCTGAAAAATACCTCTGGGGCTGTGGAGGAAAATGCTATAATGGGAAAGTGGGAAATGATTGCTCTTGAAGTCCCTTGAAAGTCAAAGTCTACAGAAATCACAAACAGCTGAATGTAACATTTCTTTTGGGAAATGTGAGGAGTCAAGTCTGCATATTGGTGGAGTTGGGGCCAAAAGAGAATTGGCCCACATGCTCATAACCAAAGGAGCCAACACAGCAGGGGGACAATTGCATCACTTATGGTTGATTTCAATGGACATGGCACCAAGCCACATAATTTTTGAACAAATAAAACTGTTTTTAATGCAATGCACTTACTGCATTTATAAGCATGCAGCAGAGTTTGAAACAAAGAACAATTCAAAAACAAGGAAATATATTTTGTATCTAAGAATAAATGGCCACTAAAGAATTAAAGTCTTCATTCTTTAAAGGAAAAATGATATTCATTTTTGTCAAACTGACAGTGATTTGGGCTCAGAGGCTCTAATATTCAAACCATTCCATTCCTCTCTTCTTCAAAGTATGTGATGTAAGGTTGACCTAGAGAACATTTGACCACTTCCACCTCTCCACCTCCGTTCGTCTTCCGTTGAAAGTGAATGTTAACTAAATCCTGTAAAAGTTCTTCATCTATCATCTGAAGATCTTCCATTCCAGTCAGAAGCACTGTCCTCTCCGATATTCCCGAAAATACCTAAAAAGGAAAATTAAAAAGATAAATAGAAAATTTTCTAAGAGCTTTGAATTGCAAAACTTTAGACTTATAAAGCTCTGCTTCGTATCTTGGACCTTATCTTAGAAGACACCAGGAGCCTCAGCAAGATGTTTCACACAAGAGAATATCCGAGTCAGATCTGAATTTCAGAAAGATAACTCTGGTGGCATTATGATGAATAGCGGAAAGACAGGCATCTCTATGGACAGAAAGACCAGTGAGAGAGGTAGCCAGAGGGGCCAGTGACAAGACTGAGTGACCAGATGAATGTGGGAGGTGAAGCAAAATGAAGAATTCAGCATGAGTTGTAGCTTTCAGGATGGTGAACTAGGTAGATGGGGGTGCCACTTAATACCTAAGTAGGAATAGAAAAAAAGGAATAGGTCTGGGGTAAAGATAACGAGTTCAGAGAAAATGAGCGGGAAGAATTCTTTTTAATGCCCAAGGATAGTAGACACATAAGAGAAATGTAGCTATGTCTCCACAAATAAAAATATTATACCATTACCTGAGTAATTTCAGGTTTTACAAAGTATGTAAGAAATTAAATAAGGTACAGTTTTGCATTAAAGTATTTTTTTAAAAGACAAACTTATTTTGCACCAAGCAGATATGAAGAAACTATTTTTTGAGATTGCTCACTAATAAGATTCAACAGGAACAGACTCACAACTTTTTCTTTATTTTTTGTGGGGTGGGGTTGAGCTGTAAGTTCCCAAAATGAAGGAAAAGAGATGACTTTACCTGAAAATTTTTCAAGTGTGTTTCTGTGTATGGAGAAACAGTAACTCTATAGCAGTTTTGATTTATATAAAGCGGATAGTCTTTCTTTTTCAAAATCTTGTCAGCAACTAGAAGTAAATTTTTTTAAAATTATTTTCTTTTTTATAACATAGACATTATCAACCAAAGTTAAAACTTTCTTCAAACAGAACATCATAGTAAACAGTGAACTGAGTGTTTTTAAAAATTCTACAATCCACTTCACAGTACATAATTTTGAAAAATACAAGACCCAACAATAATGGGGTTTAACAGATTCTTCTGTCTTGAACTATCCACTGCAATCAGTGCAGAGAGCTGTGATGTCCTTAGACAGATCTATCTTGAGCTACACAAAATGCAAAATAACCGTCTGCAAAAAGTAACCCGCCCCCCATCATCCTAACTAGACTGCGAGTTTCCCAGTTGCTCAAGAAGTATAACTGAAAATTATGATTAGAATACTATACCTATAGGGACACCTGGGTGGCTTAATCAGTTAAGTGTCTGCCTTCAGCTCAGGACATGATCCCAGGGTCCCGGGATCGAGCCCCGCATCGGGCTCCCTGCTCCTTGTGAAGCCTGCTTCTCCCTCTCCCACTCCCCCTGCTTGTGTTCCCTCTCTCACTGTGTTTCTCTCTGTCAAACAAATAAAAGAAGAAAGAAAGAAAAGAAAAGAAAAGAAAAAGAAGGGGAGGAAGGGGAGGAAGGGGAGGAAGGAAAGAAGAAAGAAAGAAGAAAAGAAAGAAAGAAAGAAAGGGAAGGGAAGGGAAGGGAAGGGAAGGGAAGGGAAGGGAAGGGAGGGAGGGAGGGAGGAAGGAAGGAAGGAAGGAAGGAAGGAAGGAAGGAAGGAAGGAAGGAAGGAAGGAAGGAAGAAAGTCTTTAAAAGAAAAAGGGCGCCTGAGTGGCTCAGTTGTTAAGTGTCTGCCTTCGGCCCAGGTCATGATCCCAGGGTCCTGGGATCGAGCCCCGCATCGGGCTCCCTGCTCCGCGGGAAGCCTGCTTCTCGCTCTCCCACTCCCCCTGCTTGTGTTCCCTCTCTCACTGTGTTTCTCTCTGTCAAATAAATAAAAGCTTAAATAAATAAATAAATAAATAAATAAATAAGTAAGTCTTTAAAAGAAAAAGGGCGCCTGAGTGGCTCAGTTGTTAAGTGTCTGCCTTCGGCCCAGGTCATGATCCCAGGGTGCTGGGATGGAGCCCCGAGTCAGACTCCCTGCTCATGGGAAGCCTGCTTCTCCCTCTCCTGCTCCCCCATGCTTGTGCGCTCTCTTGCTCTCTCTCTCTCTGTCAAATAAATAAATAAAAATCTAAAAGAAAAGAAATGGCAGAACATAATTTAAATGGTAAAGTGTTTTTTAACTGCCTAAATGGGCAAATACCTCCAGTTTCCACAAATGTGATCACGGCACTCCGGGACTGCTTATCATACTGCACGCATCGCACTTCCCCCCCTCCGTTTATGGACTTAGAAAAGCTCAGTTCTAGCTTGTCTCTCATCTGATCTTCAGGCAATCCATCAGGAATGTCAGTAACATTGATCTTCACTGTAGAGTATTCTTCATGAACCTGGGAAATCATTTCATATTCAACAATAGGGGTGAGACAAGTGACACCTCACAGAATTCTAAAAAGCTATAATCAGCATGTTACCTGGAATCTGACTCCTGAATTTAATGGAACTGGCTTGGCCAAAACCTCCACATCTACATCCTTTATCTTCACATAATGCTTCCCCATCCTGATGATGTTTTGGGCAACTGAAAAATAATTTGGGAGTATTAATTGCCAATATTTTAATAAATGTTTTCACTTTGGGTTTAAGAACAAATTATCCTAAATATTTTAAATTTTCTTTAATGAAGGATCTAATTTTTAAAAATTTCCTAGGACTTCCAAGTGTTATTGGTCTTGCCACCAAAGTGGCAAATAAATATATTAATGTCAAAAATGTCAAAATACATCAGCAAAAATTACGAAGTAGCCAAAAGGTACAAACTTCCAGTTATAAGATAAATAAGTACCAGGATTGTAACGTACAACATCCTGTGTGATATACAGGAAAATTGTTAAGAGGAGTAGGATCGTAAGCGTTCTCATTACAGCAAAAAAAAAAGTTTTTTCCTTTTTATTTTTTTTCCTTTTGGTTGACTCTGTGGGAGTCCTGTTTATTGTACCCATATGAGAAGATGGATTTTGGCTCTACCTGCTGTGGTCCCTGTTTCACAATATACATAATCAAACCGTCATGCCATACACCTTAAACTTAGTGACACGCGTCAATTATTTCTCAGTAAAACTGGAAAAAAAACTATAGTGTAGAAAGTCTCATCAAGTTCTAGATTCATCCCTTAAGAGAGAAGCCTGGTGATCCTTCAGAAATTCATATATTACTTCAGCACAGCCACACACCCTTTAGAATTCCCCTGTTAACAGAATGATGAGAGAATTCCCTTAGTATATTAGTTGAAGTACAGCCAGAAACTTCTCCCATGTTGAGTAAGTAGGAAAAAGTTGTATGGGTCAGTGGCATTCTGACAATCTTATTTATCATTTGTCACTTCTCTTTAATGTTATAAACACCAAAGAAATATTCATTTTTGTCTTTCCTAAGAATGACATATTAAATACCACATAGGTTTGAATATCAAAGTGTGAGTCTTTTTTATTTTTTTGCTGTATTTAATGAGGAATTCTACTTTTCCTAAAATGCTCTTGAGATCACTTTATTAAAAAGATGATAGCCTATGCCAATCACAAAACTACCAAATCTAATTTATTTGTGCAAATGGGAGAGGCTCAGTAATGTAATTATGCCAAAAATCATTAAAACTCCAGATAGCAATTATATTTCAGTTTAAAATGCATGTGGGTGGTGCATTTATTTTTAATTGTGTGACATGAGAGTTTATAACACTTCAGTTGTTAATACAGAGCCATTTACTCTAATTTGTCATAAAGATAAGAGATGCCCACTCTGGTCTTATAAATCTCACGTGTGGGGGCGCCTGGGTGGCTCAGTCATTAAGCGTCTGCCTTCGGCTCAGGTCATGATCCCGGGGTCCAGGGATCGAGCCCCGCATCGGGCTCCCTGCCCTGCAGGAAGCCTTCTTCTCCCTCTCCCACTCCCCCTTGCTTGTGTTCCCTCTCTCGCTGTGTCTCTCTCTGTCAAATAAATAAATAAAATCTTTTAAAAAAATAAAAAAAATAAAAAAATAAATAAATCTCACATGTGTTTATGACAACCAGACAGCACACACATCACAGTTGAAGGAAGAGAGAAACAGGCTAAAAGGCAGGGCGTTGTCATGTGGGAATTCACACTCATTGTACCATGATATGACTCGATAACTTGAATATCAACTTTTTTTAAATTAATGACAGCAAGCAACAATAACAGAAAATGTCAATTAGGTAATACTCAGATGATGCCCTTTCCCTCCCACACCCCCCACCCAAACCTCCAACATCTGGTGATCTGATGCAGCTGAGAGGACCACTTGCATTTCAACTTTTGTGACTCTACCAAAAGCCAACTTCTGTTCAATTGTGTATAAGCCCAAAGTTGTCCCAGGAGAGCAAGACCTCAGAGCCGTGCCCAGAATGGAAGCAGCGATGCAGCTGTTTCTGAAGACAACCCTGGTCCCAGCATTCCCGGGTAATTGCTGAGCAGAAGCCTCCCAAATCCTCGCTTCTGTCTTTCGGTTGTATCCCCATTACCACTGCCAACTGCCAACACACACAGGGCTCCTGGCCTCCTCCTCTACCCTCAGCTCAAGAGTAGATCCAGGGTGGACCCATGGTGAACCAACAGTATGTGCATATGCTGACCTGCTAGAATGCCTTTCTTTCTAATATTTATTTTCAGGCTATAGTGATAGACCAGGTGTAAGGAGATACAAGTTATAATCCTAGATTCTCAGAATCTGAGCACCAGAAGGGCTTAAGACCATCTGGTCCCACCCCAAAACTAGACATATATAAGACTGAAGGCCTGGAAGAGTGGTCTGCTCCAAGGACTGTTGGTCCAGTACAAGGCACATGGGTGCTCATGGGTTTGGCTCTCGGCTTTGCAATTTTTAACTGTATGGACCTTGAGCAAGTTCTTTATCTTCTTTAAGTTTCAGTTTCCTTATCTGGAAAATTCCTAATGAGTAGCAATAATGGCAGCTAACATTTATTAAGTGTTTCTTATGTGTCAGACACCATGCTAAGTATTGTATCAGCATTTCTCATTTAACACTCAACCCAAACCCAAGAGGTAGGGACTACCACAAAGCCTGTCATAAAAATCTGAGATTTAGAAAGAACTCAACCCAAATCCACACCTAGAAATGGGCTAAGCTGGCACTGAAGGCCAGATTGTCCTAACGTGCCCCCAGCTCTGAACAGGGTCCTATACCATGTCAGACTTAGCAGACATCAGGTCCCATTCCCAAATCTCTGACTCTTGGGCTCTTTCCATTCACTGGTCATGTACCCTTAGGTAAATCACTTAAACACCCGAGAATCTGTTTTCTTAGTAATAAGACGTAAACCACAATTCTCCTATCATATTGCTTTCAGAGTCATGTGAGTATAAAATGAGATGTCTGAGAGAACTGTCTGAGAACTGTGTAGAGCTCTACTAGCTTAAGACATTATTACTAGTATCATTTGGAGGTAGCAGGTGGAGTAGAAAGAAGAAAGACGCTGGTATTAGCTGGGCTTGAGTCCCAGAGTCGTCATGTTCTGAACAAGTGATCTTATTCAAGGCACTTAATGTCTCAGTTTTCTCATCATAAAATGGGGATAATCCTATCTGACCCAGGGTGTCACTATGAGATGAGATGAGACGATAGATATAAAAATTGTAAAGCAATAGCCAAATATCTAAGAAAGCTCTTTGAAAGTCTCAGTGCTTTCCAAAAGTAACATGGTCAAATTTTTGAACATTATTCATACCTTCTTCTTTTTCAAAGGTGATAAGAGCTTGTCCTTTCTGTAGCTCATAAGGAACTTGCGAGCTCACTTGAAATGAACAGGAGATATTTAAAAACTGGCTGTCATTCTCAGGATTCTCTAAAGATGTGAATTTCACCTTTGTTTCAGGAATATTCTCTTTAATCTAATTTAAACAGAAATGTTTGATTAAAATCAAGACAAGAAATAACTTAAGCCCTTCTTGTGATAATGTGATTTGATCATCCAATAATTTATTCTCCACTGATTTCAGAATCCCTCCAAACACCGAGTATGGTCTTATTTAATATCTTTAGTAATTACTTCTTCCTAGGTAAGTACTCAGTAATGTAATCAGATGCTGATCCTTTAATATTATTTCCCAGATAAACTGTAAATATATAATCTCTCACTTTTTCTTTTTTTTTTTTTTTTTAAGATTATTTATTTGACAGAGAGAGACACAGCGAGAGAGGGAACACAAGCAGGGGGAGTGGGAGAGGGAGAAGCAGGCTTCCTGCTGAGCAGGGAGTCCGATGCGGGGCTCGATCCCAGGACCCTGGGATCATGACCTGAGCTGAAGGCAGACGCTTAACGACTGAGCCACCCAGGTGCCCCCTCTCTCACTTTTTCTAATCAATGTTTAAACTAGCCAATATTGTATGGTGTTCGATTCTAAAGCCTACATCACTCCTACAGATACGTACCTTTTAAACAAATGTACCAAAAATAGGCTATCTTACAAGGGAATCATTAGACAGTACATTTACTCTCACTACAAAGCAGTATAAATTAGTTGAATATATACCATGTTTATTCTGATAGCAAACCCAGATAATTTTATCCAAAAAGAAAAACTCCTGAATCATATCATTTAACATTTATCAAGTTTAAATTCCCCCTTCCCAACACCTACCCATCAACTTTTTAACCATTATCAAACTTAGGTTTATAAAAATGTAAGGGACACTATCAACAAAATTCATAATCTGAAGGATAAAGTTACTGGCTATACTTATCTGTTTAAAATCATTGGGATTAACAGGCATATACAACGGTACATAAATGCACAGATGAAAATGTTGTTTGCATTTCTATTTCCCATAATTATTTTACATGCTGAAAGAAAATGTTTGTTATCACAAAGGGGTTAGAAATATTCAATGAGTTATCTGACCTATTCTCACATTTGTTCTGTATCTTCACACATAACCTCCACAGAAATTCTGATTACCATAAGTCCAATTTCAAAACAATTGGCAGTGTCTGAGAAAAGGCAGAGTGTTTCCCAATAATGTGGAAATACCCAACATAATGCTGAAAAGTCGAGAGCTTTTAGATGAGAGTGCCTGATTCTGGTCTTGGGCACACTTGGACAGGAGCAACTCACCTATGCTCTCTAGACCACAGTTTCAGTCCTCTGTAAATTGGATCAGCTGAGCTGGCTGGGTTCCCAAGGCCCTTTGAGTTGTAGGACTAAGTGATTCCTCTCCAGTCTGAGAAGTAACCAGAACCGTAACAGAGTGTTCGCTAAGTCCCATCAACATGGGGAACTCCACTTCCTGATATTCAATATCCTACCCCCCATTTCAGAAACAAAAAGTGACAATGTTTTAAGCACTTAAATTGTTTAAAGACAGAGTTTTTTTTTAACAATATGAGTTGTTATGAAGAAGAAAGGGGTGAAAGTCATATCTAACTCAAATACAGGAAAATTTAGGAGAGAACTTAAATGGTGTAGATATATATCCAATTGTTTTAAACTGTGAAATTCATTTAAATTACTTGGATGAGAAGAGAAATAAAGGAACTTAGTGAGAAGACCAAGAATTTGATCCAAAAGTAACTGATAATGACCATCATTTTTTTTTGTTTTTACATTAACATACACACATAAAAAATAAAAATATATGGGTGCCTGGGTGGGTCAGTCGTTAAGCGTCTGCCTTCGGATCAGGTCACGATCCCAGGGTCCTGGGATCAGGATCCTGGGATTGAGCCCCGCATCGGGCTCCCTGCTCTGCAGAAGCCTGCTTTTCCCTCTCCCACTCCCCTTGCTTGTGTTCCTTCTCTCGCTTTGTCTCTCTCTGTCAAATAAATAAATAAAATATTTAAAATAAATAAATAAATAAATAAATAAGTATACATAAATTTAAAAACTGTATTATCAGAAATGTACAGCCAGATGAAATTTTACTAAGTGATCACACACATGTGAGCAGAACCCTGATCAATAAACAGAACATGACCAACATCCCAGATGCCTCCTTGAGCTCCCTTCCAGTTTCTACCTGCCTCCAAGGGTAACCAGGATGCTAACTTCTAACACCCTACTTTTGTGCTTTATTTAAATGCAAGCATATGGTGTGCCCTCTTTTATCTTTTTTGGCTCAACATTGTATCTATGAAATTCATCCATGTGGCTGCATATAGTTGTAGTCTGTTCATTCTCATTGCTGTGTAGTATTCCATTGTGTGAATACACCCCAAATTAATAATTCATTCTACTATGGAGGGACAGTTGAGTTGTTGGGGCTATTACAAACAGTGGTGCCATCAATGACCACAATGTTTTAAAAGTGAATTTTGTATAACCATATTGATTTTTCTGAAAAATGGTGTCAGTTAAAAATGTGATATATAAAATAATTAAAGAAGTACCTGGGAGTTTATGGTGGCCTCTTGTAACTCAGCTTCAAGCCTTTGGATCTCCTCCTTTAAATGAATATTTTCCTTTGCAATTTCATCAATTAACCTCTAAAAAAAATCAAACAACACCAAAAAATTCAACAGCCTCTGACCTCATTTTTCTAAACGAATTGAAGAAGCTAAATTTCTATCACCCTGATAAAGGCAAAGAAAGATATCATCACCTGTTGATTCTCCTACCTCTGATACGTTTTATTATCTCCTTTATACAAGCAGGGAAACTACCTTTCACACTAAACCAGAGTCACAGAAATTTTTGTAGTAGAGCAAGGACTGAGAGCCAGACCTCAATCTTATCAACTCCTTTCCTGGTTATTTGTGACAACAATATGACTTTTACGTTGCACTGTAGGGGAGCCTGGGTGGCAGTCGCTGGAGCATCTGACTCTTGGTTTCAGCTCAGGTCATGGTCTCAAGGTCATGAGATTGAGCTCTGTGTCGGACTCTGCGCTCAGTGTGGAGTCAGCTTGGGACTCTCTCTTTCTCTCTCTCCCTCTGCCCCTACCACCCCCCCACCCCGGCTCATGCTTGCGTGTGTTCTCTCACTCTCTAAAATAAATAAATATATCTTTAAAAAATAAATAAATAAATTGCACGTAATTGTGGAATATGGTACTTGGGGGCAATCAAAAAATGTTTTTGCTGTGATTCCCACAGTACGGCTGCCTTGACATGCCAGGTATATGGCCCTGGGTAAGTGGCTTAAGCTACCTGAGCCTCCATCCCCTCTTGGGTCTGATCAGATAATTGCTAACTAAGCTTTTAATTTCTGGGTGTAAATCAAAGAAAGGACGGAGGGAAGGAAAAAATAGCTAATATTGAAGCCTTGTAAAAGAAAGAATAGAAATATGATTCTTTTTGTAAGGCTTGAATAATGGAAGAAAAAATTTTGAAAACCTTAAAATCTTCCCAAATTCAAAGTAATGTTGGACAAAAACATATAAAACATGCCTCACTGTAAAACTAATAGATATAAATTAATTTTTAATAGGACCCAGTAATTTTTACCTCTCTTTGTTCATCTTTCATAAATCCTTCATCTGACCAAGGCTCCTTAAGAACTTTTTTGTTATCTTCATCAGCTGCCATGATTACCTAATTATTACAAAAAATAAGTATTTTTAAAAATAGTACATATACACAAATTCAAGAAAAAAGAAAAAACTTTTACCCTTTTACAGAAAAAGAAACATCTCTTCTTTGCTGTATCTTTTTTCCTATCATCAAAGTCTTTATTATCATGTGGCTTATATTTGAACAGAGTCTATATTTCAAATAACTTTCACACCTACAAATATATAAAAGGGTTCTAAAGATCGTTTGCTTTTCAACACAATAATAGAAAATGATAGGTATTAACATTCCTTTGAGGTTCACATCTTAATCATATTACGGTGCCCCATTTTAAAAGATTACTATTTTGGACTTTTCAAAGGTTTTGATTTAAACATCCAATTCTCCCTATTGTATTTCCCGAATGTAAATGGAGTAAAAAGTCCCCCCCAAACTCCTCTACATGTAGAGTAGTTCTTTTTAAATTTTTTTAAGTAGGCTCCACACCCAGCATGGAGCCCAATGCGGGGCTCAAACCCACGAACCTGAGCTCAAGACCCAGGCCGAAATCAAGTCAGATGCTTAACCAACTGAGCCACCCAGGAGTCCCTACATGTACCCAGTTCTTATCTGGAGTTTTCACAAATCCTCCCTAGTCCATACACCTGAATAGGAAAAAAATTACACCTTTACTTCTAATAATCTCTGATTGAAACTTAGCATTCTCTTCAAATATGAATATAGGCAACAAGCCACATAGCGTTTGCAAAAGTTCCCAATACGGCACAAATATTTTCATAAAATGTTTTAACTATTGCAGATATCCTGAAATTTTTTTTGTGTAAAACCTTCCTTCAAAATTATGGTAGTTACTGGGGCGCCTGGGTGGCTCAGTCGGTTAAGCGTCTGCCTTTAGCTCAGGTCATGATCCCAGGGTCCTGGGATTGAGCCCCATGTTGTCAGGCTCTCTGCTCAGCAGGAAGCTTGCTTCTCCCTCTCCCACTCACCCTGCTTGTGTTCCCTCTCTCGCTGTGTCTCTCTCTGTCAAATAAATAAATAAAATCTTTAAAAAAAAATTATGGTAGTTATTAAACTCACTACTAGGTCTTATACTATAACATATTGATATATATTACTGTATCAAAAATTTGTTTTTAATATTCTGATAATCATATTTCAATATAATTGGTTTCCTTTGTAATTCCACATATTTTATTTTATACATTTAAAAACTTTTTTTTTAAAGGCCCATGAGCTTTATCAGACTGGGAAGGAATCCATGGCACAAAAACAGTAAAGAACATTTGCCTGCATATGAATTTACTGAGATGGAGAGGTCCCAGATCAAAAATGAGACAAGGAATATCATAACTGTTTTTATTGCTTTAGAAGCACATTAATAACCAGTTTGTGATATAATCCTCTAAAATTTCAAGTAGCTAAATTCTCACTATTCCTGTAGAAGAAACAGGAAAAATATTTATTCCTCCTTAAAAAAAAAAATAGAAGACTGGCAAAAAATTAGTGTGAACATAAGCAGTGTCCAGAAACAGAGGGGATCATATAGCATCTAGATCTTGGTTTCTAATCTATCCTCCAATAAAAGGAACCAGGATTCCCTGGAGCAATGGCTGATTCTACCCATGGGCCAGGAAATATACAAGATAAGCCTGGAGCTTCCAGCGGCCAAAGGTACATGAAGGGGATTTTCAAGTAAGTAAATATACAGAGGATAAAAAAAACCAGGTTGTTCATTGCCAGGTAAGTTAATTATAAATATAGAAAGACAGAAAACTAGAATGAATGCTGTGGGTTGGAACTGGAACTATCGGTATAATCTTATGATTTCCAATAGAATGAGAGAAAGATACAGAGATATAAATATAGATGTGTGTGTGTGCTCACATATATACATACCTATATCTATCTGTATATATATTCCCTAGCTCTGTCTTCTCAGAGGGCCTAGAAGCAATGAGCACACCTAGCACCCAGAATTTGGTTTCTAATACCGTTTTCCCTTACAAGGAACCAAGGCTTTTCAGAGAAATGGTTGATTCCAGGACTGGGACAAGAAAAATACAAAATAAGCACCTTATAGTGCCAGAAAGCAAGAAAATGCTCAGTAAATGATGAGAGCATGTTAAAACAAAACAAAACAAAACAAAACACAGAATCCAGCCTGAGGAGGTTCTCACTAGCCAAGTCTAAGAATAAATTAAGCATAAAAAAATGACAGTAATGATTAAATCCACTGAGGAAAATAAAAAAACTATGAGTCCATACTGACATACATACATACATACACAAATTGAAATTTTGGTGAGAAAAGGACCATGTAGTTAGTTTCAAAATACTTCCCCACAAAATACTTATTAATTTCAAAGGGGGAAAAGTAGCTTTACATTGAAGAAGCCAGGCAGGCGCCACCATAATAAAATAATCAAAGTAAATAATGAGATAAGTCAAAATCATCTGCCATCTGATAGAGTGCACTTAGAACACAGCACGACTTCTATGATATTCCTGCCAAAGATACATAATCTGAATCTCAGCATGAGGAAACATTAGACAAACTGGCCTGTACTCTTCAAAAGTGTTAAGTTCACAAAAGCCAAGGAAAGGCTGAGAAACTCTTCCAGACGGGAGACTAAAGGGACATCACAATTAAATACAATGCATGACTCTGAATTGGGTCCTTTTGCTATATAGGATATCATTGGCTCAACTGTCAAAATGTGAATTGGATCCAAGGATTAGATGGCAGTAACGTATCAATATAATTTCCTGATTTTGATTACTGAATTTTAGTTATGTAGAGAATACCTTTTTTCTAGGAAATATATATTCAAGAATTCCAGGGTAATGGGTTTTGAAGTTAGAATCTTATTCTCAAATAATTCAGGAAAAACAGAAGCTGTTTTTATTGTACTTGCAACTTTTCTGTAAGTTTGAGATGGTTTCAAAATACATCAGTAGCTCCCTATTGCACCACCTGCAGAGTCCTTACAACGACACCCAATAGTCATCCAAGGTCTTACACAATCTAACCAAAACTTACTTTCTAGTCTTATTTAGACAACTTCTAGACTAAGTACCCTAACCACACTAAACACTCAAAGGGTCCCTCTTCTCCCTCCTGTCCCTTAATATGTCACATCCTTCCTCTCCTCCCAACCTTAATGAAATTCTACAGTTATTCAAGGTCTACCCCAAGTTTCCCCCAAGTTTTTAAAGCTTTTTCTGATTCCCCTACAGGACATTACTTCTCCCTCTTTTAGCTCTTTTGGAGAGCTTTAATTATTTGTGTACCCATGTCATCTTCCATGACTAGATGGTCATGACATTCAGGCGAAGGACCATGCCCACTCCTCCTTGCATCCATTCAGAGCATAATATAAGCACACACACTGAAAACACCCAATATTTACAGAATTGCATGGTATCTTGACTAGTATTTGTTCTGTTCAGGACATCCCACGCATATGAAGTTTTGTTATTACATTTCCAGAAAGCAGAAATGGCAACATTTTTTTATTGCTTTTTAAAAAAAAAAAAATCAATATTCTTGGGTGCCTGGGTGGCTCAGATGGTTAAGCATCTGCCTTCGGCTCAGGTCAGGATCCCAGGGTCCTGGGATCAAGTCCCACATCGGGCTCCCTGCTCCTTGGGAGCCTGCTTCTCCCTCTGCCTCTCTCTCTCTGTCTCTCATGAATAAATAAATAAAATCTTTAAAAAAAAAATCAATATTCTTAAAAGCTTGTAATGAAGACTCTCAATATATTTATCTCATATAAATGGTCTACTACATAATACTCCCAGAACTTTTTTTTGGTATATTTAGGGTCTGGATACTTTCCTTCTTCGCATGAGTGGGATGTACAGTAATAGGCTACCTTTTATGCCATTATATGGTAGGCAAAATAATGACCCTCTCAAACATACCCACTCTTAATCCCCAGAATCTATGAATATGTCAGATTACAATTAAGGTTGTAGATTGAATTAAGATTGAATTAAAGCTGACTTTAATATGAAAATCATCCTGAATTATCCATAAGGCCAATACAGTCATGAGGGCCCTTAAAAGTAAAAGAGGAAAGCAGAAGAGCAGAGTCAGAGGGAGGTGTGACAACAGAATAAAGGTCAGAGAGATGCAGTGTTGCTGCCTTTTTAGATGGAGAAAGGGCAGCACTAAGCAGAGGAAGGTGGGCAACACACAGAAGCTGGGGGAAAAACAAACAAACAAACAAACAAACAAAAAATAGATTCACCCCAGTAGCCTCCAGAAAGGAAGGCAACCCTGTAGACAAGTTGATTTTAGGCCAGTGGGATCCAGGTTGGACTTCTAACCTACAGACTGTTAAGATAATAAATCTGTGGTTTGTTGTTGTTTTTAAGATTTTATTTATTTATCAGAGACAGAGCACAAGCAGGGGGAGCGGCAGGCAGAGGGAGAAGCAGGCTCCCTGCTGAGCAAGGAGCCGAGTACGGGACTTGCTCCCAGGACCCCAGTATCACAACCCCAGCCGAAGGCAGATGCCCAACCGACTGAGCCACCCAGGCTTCCCTAACTTTGTGGTTTTAAACCACTAAGTCGGTGGTCATTGTTATTACCACCACCCACCTGTCACCTATTTTCCTATTATACTCATATCCCTTCGTGCCAGGTCTGACGGAATGAAATCTTTCCATGTCCATGCCTGGCAGCAAAAAGGAAACGAGGGGCTGAAAGAAAGGAGGGGGTGATTAATACAATGGTGATACACATATATAGTTAAAAAAAAAAAGTATCCATGTTCTATAGACAGAAAAACATCGTGTTCTCCTTTAGACGTCTCTTTTGAGAAAATCCCTGCATATTCCGGAAAGTGAAGCACAGCTGCCAAACCCTGCACCTGCCAAGGAGAGTAAATCTCCTTAAGGAATCAAGTTTCGCTAAGAACTATCTTGGGGGACACTACGGAAACAGTGGGGAAACACAAACCATTTTACATTTCAATTTCCGAAATTAAGCAAACCACTCTAAGAAGACGAGGTCAGAGGCGGCGGCTGGGGGCTGGGGGGAGGAGGGCCGGAGGGATGGGGGGGGGGACGACTGACGCAGCCCGCCTCTCCCCCGCCTCCACCCCAGCCCCGGCGGCGGCGTCCCATAGCGACCCGCTAGCTGCCCGCGGGGCGCTGCCCGCCTTGCAGTGGGCGGCCCCGCGGAGCGCGCCTCGCTCCCCACCCGGGCTTCTCTAGGAGCAGGGATGGCAGCCAGGGAACCCGGCAGGGCGTCCACTCACCCGCCTCGCCGGTGGAAGGCAGCGCGGCGAGCCCAGCGCGCCCGCCCTTCCGGGAAAGCGGGTTGGGCGGCGCGCCGAGCGAGCGCCCGCCGGAGTGGCCAGGAGCCCCGCGGGCTGGGCGGGCCGCCGGGTCCCCGAGGCCGGCGCGGCCTGATTCCCGACGGCCCGTCACTCCGATTAACATCTGGGTTCCTAAAACAAAAAAAGAAGAAAGAGGGAAAAAAGGAAGGGAAGGGAAGGAAAAGAAAGCTCTGCTCAAATGGGGATTTTCTTTCAAACTAACCACTGTTTGGAATACCAGATACGGTGTTTCCAATGAATAATTACTAACGAGTTAACAAGTATTTTCAGTTTCGATTTTTTAAAACACGGTTCTTTTGATGTAGAAGATAAACTGTTGGGTAACAAAGCCGGGAGGGGTTTGGGCGAAATAGGTGAAGGGGATTAAACAGGTACAAACTTCCAGTTATAAATTAGTAACAGAGATAAAATGTACAGCATAGGGAATACAGTAAATATTGTAATAACTCTGTATGGTGACAGATGGTAACTAGGCTTATCATGGGGGTCATTTCCCGGTATAAAAATATCAAATCACTATGACTACACCTGAAACTAATAGGATATAGTAAGTCAACTGTACTTAAATTAAAAAATAAAAGTGGTTTTTTGTTTTGAGAGAGTCTGTCCAAAAAGTATTCCAGAAGTTTGCATAAGCACTAATTTCAGGACATGTTTTTTTAAAAATCACTCTTTTTATGTGTATATTACTGGACATATTGTTGAAAAAATGGATAGAAACCAAATAAGGGGGCGCCTGGGTGGCTCAGTCGTTAAGCGTCTGCCTACCGCTCAGGTCAGGATCCCAGGGTCCTGGGATCAGGACCCTGGGATCGAGCCCCGCATCAGGCCCTGCTCTGCGGGAGGCCTGCTTATCCCTCTCCCACTCCCCCTGCTTGTGTTCCCTCTCTCTCTGTGTCTCTGTCAAATAAATAAATAAAAATCTTAAAAAAAAAAAAAAAGAAACCAAATAAGGTCAAAGTGGAAGTCTCTCTTCAAGATAGTAACTCTCACTGTAATTTATTGGTCATTATAACCCCAATCTACAAATATTTACAGCCAGTACAAGGTCGGTTTTTGTCTTTTGCAACATCTTCTAGGCTATGAAGTTGGGAAAGCTGTGGTGTTCACTTGGTTTCTATGACCCATGTCCCTTGAAAGTTTTCTTATAATCTTGTGAAGTTGTAAATAAATACTTCACTAAGTGTCATCTTTTCCTCTGAAAATAAAAACATCTGGCTTATTTCAAGAACTGCAGTGTTTCTTAATCCTACACGAAGAACCACCTCACAGCTGCCCTTGCTCATAAATACAGGTCAGGGAGGAGATGTACCAAAATGATTTCCAGGCATACATTCTAGGATATAGTGCTATGAGTTATATATAATAATCGATACAGATACACTGGTCTAAAATAACAGGTTAACAAAAGTCAAATTCATTTATATCAAGAATACTGATGGGAGGGGCGCCCGTGTGGCTCAGTCGGTTAAGTGTCTGCCTTCAGCTCAGGTCATGATCCCAGGGTCCTGGAATTGAGCCCCGCATCAGGCTCCCTGCTCATTGGGGAGCCTGCTTCTCCCTCACCCTCTGCGCTCTCTCACTCTCTCTTTCTCTCTCTCTCTCAAATAAATAAATAAAATCTTAAAAAAAAAAAAAAGAATACTGATGGGAATAAAGTTGCTTTTCTAAGTGAAAAAAATAAAGTAGTGCATGACAAGGACTTTTGTTCTCAGCAGCCCAGTTAGAAAGTACAGTAACTCCATCTGTTGCAGCTTGAGAATTACTTCTGTTCCACCTTAGAATTTTAGAAAGCATGAACTCTAGAGATTATCTAGTTCAACCTTACTTCTTCTTTATCTTATTTTTTTCATAAGATGATGATAAGCAGTAGGACCATAACCAGAAGAGGACTGATCTAATATTGACTCAGATCCTGTTAAAGAGCAAAAGATACAGGTAGTAGGGAAGCCTTTTTTGGCCACCTACATGCTAAAGCTGGGTCATGTGTAACAGTCTTCAGATCCAGTACTCTGCAAAGTGATGAGGGTTCTAACAATGAACAGTCAGCTGTTGGACATATTATTATTAACAATCGTAATTGTTCATCTACAGAGGACTCCTGGACATTTTATAACCTTTTGGTATTGTGTCAACAATATGAAATATAGGAATTACCTGCATGTGCAGATGAGGACACTAAGGCTTAAAGAGGTGATGAAAGTCAAGCAATTAATATATGATGACACTGATACCATATTTCACTCTCAACCATGAAATCAAGTATCTCCATGCTGTGTTCTGTGGTGCCCAGAGAAGAAAGAATTCCATGGCCAAATATGATTGGAAAACTGCATACTGGATTCACTTTTGAAGATTCACAATGCGCATCAGCACATTAAGAATTCTGAAAGGTACTGCAGGGAAAAAATTAAAGCACACGTTAAAAAGTTTAATTTTATTCAACCTCGAATTTATCAAACTAATTTGACCACTAAATTCTTTTTCTCACAAAGCAGCTATTAATACCTCAAAGAGTTTCTAATAGGGCAATTTGAGTGATGCTCCACTAATGACGGGGTTCAGGACATGCTACTTCAAAATATGGCATATTGAATATTTTAAACTGAAGGAGTTTGAGAAAACAGTAGAAGCAAGATCATTCTGACCTTTTCCCCTACCACCACCCTTCTCCTCTGAAACAGGTCATGAAACTCTACCAGGAGAGTTGCCTTCCCTATACCTAGAGAAAGGGAGCATTCTTATCTCTGAAGACAAAGGGACACTGAGAAGAATCCTAAGAAGCAGGACTTGCTAAGTTTCCCTCAGTTCACTATGATTGCCTCATACTCTCTGATCTTAACATATTTCTACATGACTGTTCAGTCTTCATTAAAACTAGCATACAAATACCCAGGCCTAACTGTTTCCTTGGGTCTTCATTTCCTTATGGAGGTTTCCATGTCATGTAAAACTTGTATTAAACACAGATTTGTATGCTTTTCTCCTGCTAATCTCTTTGTCAGTTTAATTTTCAGACCCAGCTAGGGACCCTAAGGACATACAGGAAAACTTTTTCCTTCCCTACACTAAATTATACCATCTCCTAATATAAAAATTATTGAATGTCTATAACACACTCAATGAATATTATGTCACACGAGATGCCTTAGACATCTCATGTAAATCTGCACTGCCATGATATGTTTATTACGTTACATATTTATCTCCCCCACCAGATGGCAAGGAACTCCTCCCAGACTTTTCTATAAATTCACACAAGCACAAGCACATGCGTGTGCACACACACACACACACACACACCACTTATGTAGTACAGTGTGTGCTATAAAGAGGTGACAGACAGGAACTAGCAAAACACAAAGGAGCGAATGGTCCCCTCTATCTCAGGAGGTCAGTTTCCTCTATAGAAGAGATGGAGAGTGAGTTGACTCTTTAAAGTTATAGGAAGCCAACTGAAACCAAGGGTGAGGTGAAAACCCCAGGGGCATGAAACAATTTAGGGAGGCACCAAGACTTTTGTGGCTTTGCAAATGAGGAAACTACCTGAAATCCATTATATTATGTCCTTCCTTTTAGAAAAGGTCTTGTACCTCAAGCTTATATTGCTGTTGCCAAGATTCTGGTGACCTGGTTTGCAGTTCCTGCTTGGGGAAGTTAGAATACTTACAAGGCTCCCAGCGTTGTGCCAGATCCTGAGGGATTCAAGAGGTTTGCAACTGAAATATATAAAAGTAAAGGAATGTTGCTAAGGAGGAGGATCTTAAATGTTCTCACCACCAAAAAAGAAATGGTCATTATGAGATGTCATGAAGGTGTTAAGGAAAACACTGTGGTAGTAATCATTTTGCAATATATAAGTATATCAAATCAACAAGATGTACACCTAAAATTTACACAGTGTTATATGCCAGTTTTATCTCACTAAAGCTGGAAAAAATAAAATAGTAAGCAGCTGATTTTTTTAAAAAGTAAAGCAAAAACAGTACCCCATCCCTTACTCTCTATCAAGCAAGCAACACTACGCAGCCAGAGCATGATTTTGATATCAGATGGGGGTTTCAGTACCAATTTCAAGTTACTGAAGTTCCCTGCCCTTGGTTTCCTCAGCTGTAAAATGGAGCTGTTGTGAATGAGATACATGGTATACGTCAAGGGCTAAGCACAGTGCCTGACCCACGGTAAGCTCAGTAAATAGTGGCTGTTACCATTTTATACACTGGAGAGATTTTCTTTTCCATTTTTTTTCTTACACATTTCTTCTCCTTTGTCTTCCCACCTACAGAACTACTTTTAAGACAAAGATTTTTTTTTTTTTTTTTGCGCCACCTACAGTTACTAGTCCAATAACTATACCTAGTACATGCTATACAGCTACTTATTTCTAACTAGTGGTAGGCTGCAAGAGGAGAAGTCAAATACTCTGGACCCAATGTTATAACCCCTTTGTCTGAGTTTTCATATTAGTTTGTATGAGTAAGTTCGTATAAGTGAATAAAATATTGTGAGACAGATCAAACATTTAAAAAAAGAAGTTAAGGGGAGCCTGGGTGGCTCAGTCGATTAAACGTCTGTCTGCCTTCAGCTCAGGTCATGATCCCAGAGTCCTGGGATCAAGCCCCAAATTGGGCTCCCTGCTCAGCAGGGACCCTGCTTCTCTCTCTCTCTCTCTGGCTCCCCCTGCTTGTGCGCTCTCTCTCTCTCTCTCTGTGTCAAATAAATAAAATCTTAAAAAAATAAATAAATAAAAGTTAATCCAAGGAAAATAATAATAAGGATAAAGAATAAAGGACATTATCTTCTTGAATCTTCCCTGGGCCACTCATTTATCATGTAAACACAATTGATCAGTTAGAAAATTCTGTTTTGTTAAAGTATTTGGAAAATGAAGCTACTGTCTTTGACAATGCTGGAAAGGGGAACAATTAAGTTAGAATCTTTGCTAATGAACTAGAGGCTCAAAAATAAACATCAATTCTTTCCAATGCTGGAACGGGGAACAATTAAGTTAGAATCCTTGCTCATGAACTAGAGGCTCAAAAATAAACATCAATTCTTAATATCCAAGCCTGAAAGACAGCAAGCAGTAAACCTCAATCATATATTAAGGGAATTAAAGAAATCTGAGAATATTGCTGATGTTTTCTTGCTTTGCTTGTCTAATTGCAAACTGAATACTGCTTCTGACAGAACTCTCTTAGGCTGAACTGATGAAAGGATTAACCAAACTGTTAGGCTTGAACTTAAAAATCACAGGAAAGAAAAAACTAAAAAAATCTTGAGATTCCCAAGGTGTTTAAAAATAACATAGCCTCAGAATGTTGGCAAAATCAAAATATTAAATTCTGATTGTGTTATCACCAAAATTCCCAAATGAGAAAGAATCAGGCAAAGCATTCAAATAAATTAATGTAGCTTCTCAGGGAGGTCAGCTGTTAAGAGAACATGCATAAACATAATGAAAACAGCTAAAAAAATGTTAGAAGAAATTTATTTTGATTATCATCTTTGTTTTTTGATTTGGGAATTTCTAGTTTGTTTTTGCCTGAGGGGCTATATGAGGAGTTGTAGAAATTACCAAAAAGCAAGATTTGGGTTGGTGCTTGAGTAAGTTGTTTTTGATTATTTTTTTGGTTTAAATAGTAATCCAAAAGAGGTGTCAAATCATTGCAACAAGGAAGTTCATTGATCTAATCGGCATATTAATAACATAACCAGGCAAAAGAGTTCAACTTCTTGTTCTAAGTTAAATTTGTTTTCTTGGTATTAGTGAACTTAGTTAGATGTAAGAATATTATTTTCACTAAGATGTATCTCAGTATAGTATATGGTATTTGTTGATTTTCCTTGCAGCACGTGCCAAAGTTGTAAGAAAGAAAAAACGTGTTTGTGGGCAAAAGGACATCCTGTGGACTAGTACTTCTCAAACTTTAATGTCCATTTGGATCTGAGGGTCTTGTTAACATGCAGATCCTGATTCCACAAGTTTGGGGTAAAGGTTCTGTATTTCAGACATTGCCTAGGTGATGCTGATGATGCTGGTTCTTGGACTATACTCTGAGTAGCGAGGCTGTAGACTAACCAGTTCACTAAAAGAGCAGAGAGTGACCAGAAATGGTCATTCCAGTGGAAGGGTACTGTATACTGTGGGGCTCTCCTTGTCCTGGCTTAGTCAGTGATCATAGGGCCCTTTTCCTGTTTGCCAGCCCGGTGGGTGGGTCCATGGATTGAAGGCAAGGCATTACCAGAAGCTCATGGTAGAAAGAGCAACAGCTGTTCCTGTCTTCCATGCCATCTCTTTGAGAGAACAAAGGCTCCTTATCGGCAGCTAGGCTGCCATCATAGTTATTCTAAAATGGAAAGGAAAGAATAAACCATGAGTGAACAGGTAAAGATGATGCAAAAAATGGAAAGAGGAAGTAAGGAGAAGTCAGCAGGGTGGGGCGTAAGAACAAGACTAGCGTATCTGGGAAACTTGAAAGAAACATTCTTTTCCCTTCATTAATTATTCATTTCAATTTATTCTAAATACTTTGTCCTAGTATACAATGTAATGAGATAGAATGCTCTCACACACAGCATTCATTTTAATAACATAATATCTACTGGGGCATTTTGATGATGTTGGAACAGAAAACCAGAGGTAATTCATCCCTTCAGCCCTTAAACTCCTCCAGAAAAATTACAAATAAAAACAGGCTTCATCCCCAATAAAAATAAAACAAAAAAGTGTCCTTTGGATCTTATTGCTTGGTTGATCCCTTATTGCTTATGAATTGGAATGGAAACATTAAAACCTTTTGGGAGGTTGACCTCAGCTGTTTTTCAACCATTTGAAGAATAAGAACTCTAGTTTTGGTGCCAATACTCAAAGCAAAGTTTTCTCAGGTGGATGAACAATGGCTGGTAGATTGCTTATCACCACCTTAAACCACCAGGAGAACCAGGCTGAACCCTTACTAGCTCCGTGAACCTGGGCATATGTAATGGGTCTGGCATATAATAGTTGCTCAAAAAATGTGAGTTCTAACCATATTCCCCTTTAACTTTCTGAAACTCAGTTTCTCAGTTTCCTCAAATGCAAAATGAAGATAATAATGTTTACCTAACAATTATAGGGTGTTTTGTGAGGATTAAATGAACTAATATACATTAAAACACTTTTTGAACAGTAAATGCAAAGTAAAATAATATTATTAATATTGTCTTCTGGTCTTAAGCTCCAATTAGAAGGACTGATTTTCAGGGGTGATTGTGGGATAGGAGAAAATAACTAGACAAGTTAAAAAAATTTAAGATCTCATGGGGTCACAAAGGCAATTGCATATAACCACACGGGATGTATACCATACAAGGCCTGCTGGTGTTCCCTAGGATTGCGCAACGTGTGCTAGGGAGGGATTCTGGGCTGCCAAGACTTGCTTCGTTGCCCATCTAGAATTGGATAGAACAAGTAAGAACAAGTCAACGATCAAATTATAAGCATAAGATCCATTCATTCTCTCTCTGTCTCAACTATTTTTGTCATATTATCTTATGAACTTTACATAGGAAAGACACAATTGCTGAGTGGCATTTTTGTGATATAGTCTCCATCCTTCTACCCTGAAGGTACCCCAAGCAACAATGCAATTTTCCCTGCTCTTCACAGAGCTCCCTTCTGTGGCTACCACCCTGATCTGCCCTCCACCAAGGGACAATGTGACGAGATGGCCCAGGTTTCTTAAGACTCCATTTCAAATGTTCTTTATTCATGTGCCATAGGCGGTGTCTCTTTTCCACCACACATTCTTGCATTAAAATTCACAGTGGATTGTTTCATTTCCACAAGGCTTTTCATGAGGGCTAATTTACATTTGGAATTTACCCTGCTAATGATTCCCTTTGTCCTTTCATCCTGAACACCCCTGCCAGATTATTCTCCTAAAAGTGTTACTTCCATCATGTCATTCCACACCTAAGCACTTGCAGATGCCATCTAACTTATACAGCCCAAGCTCCAGAGTGCAAGACCTACTCTCCCTTCCGTGCTCCCCACCCCAAACTGTTTGTGCAACAAGGTGGCTATAGCTCTTCTTTTTAACTTTAGGATTTATTACTCCCCTTCTCTGTATCCAACTAATTACTCAGCTATCCAACTCCAGAACGGTCTTATCAACAAACTGGGCTTCTTCTCCCTCTCACCATTTCCCCTTCCTGAGATGTTTTCCCTCTCCTTCTTATCATTTCAGTCGCACAATCATACAAGTGATCTTCCAACAAAAACACATTATAATTTAAATGCAGTGGCGATACCCAAAATATTAACAACTAATATTAATAACTGCAGTATGGACATTGAGCCATCAGAAAGGCTCTAGCCAAAGAGCTGGAGCAGTGTCCTAGAGAATTCTTTCTGAGCCAGGCATTTAGTCCTACAGTTGTTAAATCCGAGGAAGATGGGAGGAGAGAGGGGAAGTGGTGGGAATTCCTGATAGAGGGACAGGTATGGCCAGGGCACTGGAGACACTGGGGTGGGCATGGAGGAAGATGGCAATCAATTGGCACAAAAAATATTTCATTATTTAACATCTGAACACCCAGAGTATACCGGCTGAACACCAGAGTCAGGCTTTGTTCATTCATCTCCAGGCTCAACTTAAGCTCCTGTCCAACAAACCAAGGGACAGTGATACCTCCCCACTAAATTATTTTAGCATGTTTTGCCCATTCCACTTACTAGGCCCATTTACAGCCTTGCATCATTAATTGGACTACTATGCAATTTTTCCCAAGAAGTTGGAAATCAAGAATTGTACTCTATCTTTGTCTCTCCCTAAATGCCAAATACAGTGTCTCTCTTAAACAGTCACTTATCCTATATTTATTAATGAAAATTGGTTGACTGAATAATTGAGAATAATCGAGAACAAGAGAACTGAGTTATATACCTCCTAACTCAGACATTTCAAACCACTTAAGAGAGTGAGGGAGTGACAGACATCTTTGAGACTCTGATAAGAGCTAGGGACTCTTTTCCCAGAAACATCTATAGCCACAATAAATTGTGCATTCAAATTCAGGTATCTGACCTAACCCCCAAGCCATTCATAGATTCCTGGGAGTCCAGGGAACCAAGTTTAAGGAGCATGGTTTAAATGAAATTTTAAATGAAATTAGAACACTAACCTAAGGAAATAACTTTGTATGTGTGTGTGTGCATGCATCTTACAGTTACACTTATTCATTTCATGAAGGAAACAGCACTTGTACACATAAGTGTACAGTAATGTTTCATGTTCCCATTTAACAGAGCTTGCTTAAATGTACAGCCAGACTGACATTTCATCTGATCGGTGCTCCAAGTAAAGTTGTTCATGATGACCATGAGCAGGCTTTCAAAGTTTTCAAAGCTTTACTTCTTTTATCAGTACTCTCGACTTTATAAATTATGAAGACCATCAACGCCATTCCTACCCAAATCTCCAGGTAAACTTGAGTACAACAGGGCTTCATGGAGGAGCCAAACATTTTTAATAAGCATCTTGGCACAGGACAAATGGCTTAGACCACACCAAACCCCACAGCCAACTACTAAAGACTTAAGTTAGATGGTATCTTGGTATTCCAGTAGGGGAGAGACTTCAGGAGAGCTCATCCTTTTTCCACCCTTGTCTTATGGTATCTAAGGGTTTATTTCCTTACCTCTACCTGGAAGGCAGAAGAACAGCAGGACCCACATACTTGCTGTTGTGGACCAGTCTCCTCCAGAAACGTTATACTACTGCCTGAGGGTTTCAGCTAACGTGCACTTATTACTGGTTATACTTGTAGATGTCAAGTAACAACTGCCGTAACAATCTCAAGTCACAGCATCTTTGATTGGTTAAACTAATTAACAAGTACCACACGCCAAAGTGTGAAGAGTGTGATTCATCTCTAACTGGAAGGGAAAGGGGACATATGAAAATGCAAGATCAACTGTGTCTTAGACAGGACTTCGTTCATCAGGGAAAGCAAGCTTGGTACATAAATTAAAGTGTAGACATGAAGCATAAAATAGTGAGATCATCGTCACTGAAACCCTGTGTGGAATCGACTCCCACTGAGTTACGCACCATGACTCAAAGAGATGGACTTCCATCAATTCCCTAAGGTAGTTGAACTAGCTCCTTCTAATAAATCTCTCTCTGGAAGAAAAAAAAAGAACTATTCACAAGGGAAGCTCCCTGCTATGGTAGAGATGTGAAAGTCTAGAAAAATTATACTTTCTCATATTTCATACTGATTTGTTTCATTTCTTGGGAAAAAGTACGCAATCTTTTATATACTATTAGTCTTGGGATTGGTTTCTATTGTCTGAAACTTCTTGGAGCCCACTACCACTACAGAGACGTTAGATATGGATAGCGAGGAGAAACCTAGAAGAAAATAATAAGGGAAAAATAGTTCCATAAATGCTGATTAAAATTAGAGCCAAATTTTATGCTTTTATGGCCACAAACCAAAGTAATATTACTGGGAAACACCAAAAAGTCACTGTTTTCCAAAAAATCTTTGGAGAAATTACATCAGTTCTCTGGACTCATGTAGGAGAGGGTGTGCAACGGAGGATGCTGTGACTCAGCAGCAGCCCTGTTTTCCATCTGCTTTGACAACTGTGATAACATGTGGAAGTGTCTGAAAGGAGAAAATTAATTCTCACTGCGTCATTCTGTGTGGTGCAGTGCCCTGCCCAAAATATGGATAGAACCTTACCCAAAATACCATGATGGTAGCATGAGATTCAGGGGAATTCATGAGGTAAAGGGAAAGAACATCAGAAGAAGCAATCTTCCTGGTCCTCTTCTGCAGCTAATTGACGACATGCTCGCAAAACCCAAGCTATCAGAAGCGGGGGGGGGGGGGGGGGCGGCGCGGGGGCAGGGCGGGGGGGGGGTGCGCAGACCAAAAAGTTACTTGACCATCTTCTGCTGTTTCTTGATTTATGGCAATACCTGTGTATGAGTGAAATGCACAACTTCTCTTCAACATCTACTTGGCTATGCGGCACAGAGCCTCAGTAGTATTAAGCCTACTGTTCTAGCACATATGTCCACTCTCTCCACCAAGTGGGCATGTGGCCATTGTGGGAAGAGTGACCACCAGAGTGACTAAGGTGGTACCTTCCACAGAGGAGTGACCTGAGAATATTCATGGAACAAAGTAATATGAACCAGTTTATGGGCCTGACCTCACTCTTCCTATTTACACCACAGCTCTGGCCCTAAGATGCCTTACTTCCTGGAACAACAGCAGCTATATCTGAGAATAAAAAAAACAAAAAACACCCCAAGGAATTCTAGGCTATCAAATAAAATCTGGAAGTGTTGGGAAACTTTCAAGTGGAATGGTGGTAACTTTTCCTGTAATCTATAGGATTCCATCCAAAAGCAGATTACAGGATTATCATTCAAAAACTTTTAGTGAGATGAATGAATAAGCAAAAACAATATATATACATGTATGTGTGTATATATATATGTGTATATATATATACACACACACACAATGGAATATTATTTAACTCTAAAAAGGAAGTAAATACTGACATAGGCTATAACATGGATAAGCCTTGAGAACATTATGCTAAGTGAAATAAGTTGGTCAAGGAGTGCTTGCTTGGCTCAGTCAGTAGAGCATGAGACTCGGGGTTATGAGTTCAAGCTCACATTGGGTGTAGAGATTACTTAAAGTCTTAAAAAAGAAAGAAAGAAAGAAAGAAAGAAAGAAAAAGAAAGAAAGAAAGAAAGAAAAGCTCGTCAGAAATGAACAAATATTGTAAGATTCCACTTATGTGAGGTACCTAGTGTCATCTAATTCTTAGAGACAGAAAGTAGAATCATGTTTGCCAGGGGTGGGAGGTGGGGAAAATGGAGAGTTATTGTTTGATGGGTAGAGTTTCAGCTTGAGAAGATGACATGAGTTCTCAGGCTGGATGGTGATGATGGTTGCACAGCAATGAGAATGTACTTAATACCACTAAACTGTAAAGTGTAAACTATACACTTAAAAAATGGTTAATGGTAAATTCTACTTATGTGTATTTTACCACAATTAAACATTTTAGTCTTATTTGTATGTGAGTCTTTGTATAACATTGTAGAATGATGTAGGTAAAATCAGTGACTGTTTTTACAAAGAGTTGCTGTTTTCAGACTGATGGGAAAAGAGAAGACAGATTTGTGTATCTCACATTGAACTTCCCCTCATTATTTGGGAAGTGAGTTCCAGTCATTTCATATGGGAATCCAAGAAAGAGGAGACTCAGGAAGGTGAGAGACCTTGATCATTTTGTGTAAAAGTAAAGAAAAGAGGAAGAGGAAAGAGAAGAGGAAGAAGGAAGAAGAAAAGGAAGAAGAATCCTGGCCTGGCACTCTTCTTTTATGCAGATATGTTCCCACAAGTTTCTCCCAACGTACAACTACACACGCAGTCTTGGATCCGAGATATAGATGCAACCGGGCTGAGCCTCACTTTCCAATCTAATTTCCCACAATTCCTTTAAATTAGTCCCATCAGTCCCTTCCACCTACAAATTCCTGCCACCTACCATCAGCCACAGAATCTCAGAGCTGGAGAATTCGGAGGTCATCTAGTTCAACTGCTGGCCAGATGCTTGAGTCCTCTCTACATAGTTGCTCCATACAACTATGGGCTGACATCTTATTTAGTTGATTTTTCATTCATGTTTTCCAGTTGGGTCCATAGAATAGTTTTACAAAAAAATAATAAATAGATAAATAAATAAGCTACTCTCAGGGAAAAGAAAAAAAAGGAAATAAGCAGACTAACATTTAAAATAAAAGTTAGGGGCGCCTGGGTGGCTCAGTTGTTAAGCGTCTGCCTTCGGCTCAGGTCATGATCCCAGTGTCCTGGGATCGAGCCCTGCATCGGGCTCCCTGCTCAGCGGGAAGCCTGCTTCTCCCTCTCCCACTCCCCCTGCTTGTGTTCCCTCTCTCGCTGTGTCTCTCTCTGTCAAATGAATAAATAAAATCTTTAAAAAATTAAAATAAAAGTTAAAATTCTTCTCATTTATTAATTAAATTTTAAAATAGTATTTAAATACAACTGCAGAATATTAAGTCTGGAGTGATCCCATTTTGGTCCCCTCCCAAATGTGTATGTGTTTGTGTGTGTGTGTGTGTGTGTACAAGAAAAAAGCTTCTACATAAATATATAAAGTTCCTTTGCAAGTAAAGTCATCTCTTTATTTTCTACCTTTATTTATTTGTATTTTCTAATTTTCATTCAACTAAGGTTTATGATTTCTTCAATAAATGAAGAAAGTATGTATAAAGTATGTTTATTTACATATGCAAACAGAATTGAGGTGGAGATGAGTTATCAAATGATACAAAATTTGCAACAGAACTAAAAACATGAATTAATTTTGAAGTATACTTCAGAGAATTGGGCTTAATCAAGCAAATGGAGTAAAGAAATTGACTATGACCTCATGTTTCCAAGGAAAGAGAGATTTATTAATAAGACCAAAGCCAAACTATAAAATGCAAATTTGATGTTGAAGATACAGAGCACAGAGGGCTGGGTATCATCCAAGACTATGGCTATTTTTCTCTCTGCTTGAGCTGTTCATTCAATACATGTTGAACCTTAGGGTTTACTGTATGTCAAGTATAGTGCTAAACCTTGAGTAGGAATTCAAAGATGACTTAAGACATGATCCTTGCCCATAAGGCACTCATGCTTTTCCTATTTGGCTAGAAAAGTGCTCTGGTAGACAACGTGATGCTTCTCTTAGAAGGTGTTTTCAAAAATACTTTCTTTTTTTTTTTTTTAAGATTTTATTTATTTGACAGAGAGAGAGAGAGCACAAGTAGGCAGAACAGCAGGGAGAGGGAGAGGAAGAAGCATGCTCTCCGCGGAGCAGGGAGCCTGACGTGGGGCTCGATCCCAGGACCCTGGGATCATGACCTGAGCCGAAGGCAGCTGTTTAACCGACTGAGCCACCCAGGCGCCTCTCAAAAATACTTTCATTAGTCATGTCCCATTGTCTCTCTACATCTCGGTCACTGATGCATCTAAAATAAAGCCCAGAAGTTCTTTTTGTGTTGGTATCTTCAACTTCTGGTGTTGCTGGCACAGGTAGATTCTGTGTACCTTCTGCTGGTCTGTTTTAGTATCTGCCCTGGACATATTAAGTATTAGTAAACAGGGCACTCCCTTCCTCAAGGAAATACTCAATGTTTCCATGGACAACCTCCATCCAAGGACACAGCATTCTCCACCTTCACATTCTACTCAATAGCTATAAATAAGACCTTTGAGTCTGTTTCTACACCCTTTTCTTTGACAAAGGCTTAGCTGATAACAAAGGTGAATAAAGGACTTGGACTCATTCAATTATCGTTGAAAGCTCATATCTCTTCCTTCTGCTTATCAAATTCAAGAGCAAACCTCCAAAAAGTCCCAAATCAGTACACTGCTTCTTCTTCTTCTCCATTGTTACCACCATTGTCCATGCCACCATCCCATCTCCTCTCCCTGGACAACTGTGGTAGCCTCCTTACATGACTCCCTGTTGCCCCTCTTAACCTACCACAAGTTATCCTCTGAATAAACTCCAAAGGGATCTTTTAAAAACCTAGATGAGATCATGATATCTCCTGCTTAAAAACAAATAGGGGGAGACGAACCATGAGAGACTATGGACTCTAAGAAACAAACTGAGGGTTCTAGAGGGGAGGGGGGTGGGGGGATGGATTAGCCAGGTGATGGGTATTAAAGAGAGCATGTATTGAATGGAGCACCGGGTGTTATACGCAAACAATGAATCATGGAACACTACATCAAAACTAATGATGTAATGTATGGTGATTAACATAACATAATAAAATAAAATTAAAAAAAAAAAACACCAATAGCTTCCCACTGCACACAGACTAAACGCCATACTCCTGAAATGGCTTACAGAACTACACAATACTGGCCATGGCCTGCTTTTCCTTCTCATTAGCTCCATCTTCTTGGTCTCCTTTTTGTTCCTGAAGAACAGACCAAGTTTATCCTTGCCCCATAATTTTTATTCCACTCTTCTCATCTGTCTGGCACACTTTGCCACTGATCTTTACAAGGCTGTTTCCTTCACATGATTCAGATCAAAACTTAAATATTACCTCCCCAGAGAGGCCTTTCCTGATCAGTTTGTTCTCCATAGTTAAGACTCACCCTCACTACATTTCTGAGTTCACAGTGCTGACTGTTGGCTAGAAAGCACTATTTCTCCTCCATGAAGTCCTGCATTTTTCAATAGGTTAAACTAGGTGCCTTCATAGTATGATGGTCAAGGCCAACCCTGGTTCCAGAGGGTGGAGAAATAACTCATTACTTGATGAAGTGAGTGCAAGGTTATATTACACAGGGACAGAAGCACAGGGGCATGATTCATTGAAGGCCATTATTATACTGATCTCGTGCACCCCTTCAGCCCTATTAAAATAGACCGTTGCGACATCTGTCATGATTGAGAAGTTTGTCACAGCAGCCGGCCCCAGAACAACACTGCTTCTGCTTAGCTTTGTGGCAGTAAAATGGATGCTCCGTGTCCTGCCTCTTTTACCAAGCAGCTCATTTGTGTGCCTGTCTCATGGGATGCATCTGACTGGCATAATTTACATCACATATCTGCACCCAGCAGCAAGGAAGCTGGGAATTACGTTTTTTAATTCTCCACTAAAATGGAAAGATTTCTACTGTTATCAAAATATGAAGAAGGTATTCAAAAAATCCTGATTAGTCACAAATGATAATTGTCAGCTACCTACCATATCCTTCAGTAAAGTCTAAAAACCTTTTATAACCTTAAATAGTAGTGTTATAGAGAATAAAGGAAAAGAGTGGTGTGTGGAAGTGAGGCTTAATGCATATTTACCTGATTCTCAAGTGGAAGGAATAACATACTATTGAAAGCCTGCGCCCAAGAAGCCCAGAAATTGCAGCAAAGTAAGTAGTCCATGTGCAACTTGAAGAAGCAGACAGAACAAAAGATTTCAGACTAACAACATCCTAGAGGAAGGTGACCCATGTTAAAAGAGAATTTTTATAATGGGTATAGTCACAACTCTCAAACATAAGATGAACAGATATCAAAGATTTTTATTTAACTCATTAATTAATCAGGAATCCAGTGAAGTTTTTAAAGAGAGGGGAAAAAAGCTAACAAGAGTTCAAAGGCTAGGGCGCCTGGGTGGCTCAGTTGGTTAGCGTCTGCCTTCGGCTCGGGTCATGATCCCAGGGTCCTGGGATCGAGTCCCACATTGGGCTCCTTGCTCTGCGGGGAGCCTGCTTCTCCCTCTCCTCCCCACTTGTCCTCTCTCTCACTATCTCTGTCTCTCTCTCTCAAAAAAAATAAATAAAATCTAAAAAAAAAAAAAAATTTTTAAAGAAGAGTTCAAAGGTTAATCCAAAGAGCAGACACAGATATAGGCAATTAGGAACGTGGAAATAAAGTAATTCACACACACAAAACTGACCAATATCCACAGGACAATAACCAATTGCATCTCCATTGGACAAAACTAATTTGCATCTCTACTGACAAGAATAATGTGCATTATTATCAATTTTATTTAATTTACAAAGTTGTGAAATAGCTCAAAGACAATAAAAAGCAAAGATAACTTTATAGTCAGATTAACTCAGAGGGTGTACTAGACAATACCTAATATTCCATTGACAATGCCACCAGGAAGCTTTTGCCCAGTTTAACATCCTTCACAATTTTTCCTGACCTTCTAAATGGAGAGAAAAACTGACTTTTGAGCTACATAAGTCCACATTTGCCTATCACATGCACAATTAAATATATTAAGAAAAAAAGAGGAATTCCATTTCAAATTAAAATTTAGAAAGTCTTTTTCTAATTTTTTTGAAAGATTTTATGTATTTATTTGAGAGAGAGAGAGAGCACATGTAGTGGGGAGAAGCAGAAGAAGAGGAAGAAGCAGACTCCCCACTGAGCAGGGAGCCCCATGTAAGGCTCAACCCCAGGACCTGAGCTGAAGGCAGATGCTTAATGGACTGAGCCACCCAGGCACCCCTAAAATTTAGAAAGTCGTAAGAGAAACTAACTCCAAATCTACTGGTGAAAACAAGATATTAGCCACAAAGTCATAGCTTTAAAAAACGTATTAGAACATCTGAAACCAATATAATTCTGTATGTCAAATATACCCCAATTAAAAAAATCTGAGAACCAAGGACACCGCCCCCCCAAAAAAACCCTAAGTTAAATTCCAGAAAGTGATAAGCCCATCCTAGAAGATGAGACCCTCAGCTGCTTTCATTACTAGCAGAGCAGAGGGGAGAAGTGAAATCCATAGATTAGATTGACTCCACCAACCAGACAAGCAGCATGACAGAGAAAGCAATATTGTTTATTTTAGTCTTTACTGTTGTTTTGCACAAAATGTTTGGTGTATGATAAAAAAATTACAAAACACATAAAGAAGCAAGAAAACGCCACCCAAGGTCAAGATAGTCAACAGAGGAAGCCCAAAGATGAAATTACACACCAAAGGTCAGAACTTTAAAGTAATTATTTTAAATATATTCAATATTTAGTGGAAAAAATAGAGAATGTGCACGAATAGATGGAAAATTTCTTCAGAGAGATGAAATCTATAAAAAAAAAAGAACTCACTGGAAATGCTTGAAATTTAAAAAATATGAAATATCAATCTGATGGGTTCAACAGCAGTCTGGACATAACAGAGGCAAGGATCAACTTGACAAAAGGTGGAAACACATAAAGAAAAAAAGACTTAAAAAAGTGGAACGGTGGATCCAAGAGCTGTAGGACAACAACAAAGAGTCTAACATATAAGTCATTGGATCCCTATAAGGAAGGGAGAGAAAGAATGAGACAGAAGTATGTGAGGAGTTAGTGGTCAAGAATTTTCAAAGGAGCTTCCAATTTGAACACATGGAGGTGCAGGGAGAGCGCCTCACCTAGAGAAGGAATGGAAGCTCCACACACCTTTCTATATATTTGCCCTCTGCAGCTCTTCCATCTGGGTATTCCTGAGTTACACCCATTTATAATAAACCAGGATTCTAATTACATTGACAATGATTGGCCATGGAGACAAAACTCTAACTTGGTTGGAAAGATTGCTTTCTGCAGGCTTTGCACTCCTTGGCATTTCTTCCTTTGTGATTTCTGCCAGCATTCTTGGCTCAAATATTGCATTAAAGTACAAGAACAGCACCTCCATCAAACCTGGAGCAAAGAAGAAACCCAGGTGCCAGCCTTATTCAGAACTATGGTTTCCAACCTGTGAATGCAGAAGTTACTCCATACATACCTTGTTTTTCTTTGGGCACCAAGTCCTGTCTACATATGGAACCAATAATACACCTTACACACATCTAGGCTACTTGCCCTTAGGAGACTGGAGATACTGTTGTCATGAATAAAGCTCAAATTTATTTAAAATCCTCTCAAAAAAAAGATTTTCTAGGGTGCCTGGGTGGCTCAGTCGTTAAGCGTCTGCCTTCGGCTCAGGTCATGATCCCAGGGTCCTGGGATCGAGCCCCACATCGGGCTCCCTGCTCCACAGGAAGCCTGCTTCTCCCTCTCCCATTCCCCCTGCTTGTGTTCCCTCTCTCGCTGTGTCTCTCTCTGTCAAATAAATAAATAAAATCTTTAAAAAAATAAAATAAAATAAAAAAATAAAAAAAAAATAAAAAAAAGATTTTCTAAACAAATTTTTTTAAGTAGGCTCCATGCCCAGTATAGAGCCCAACACAGGGCTTGAACTCACGACCCTGAGACCAAGACCTGAGCTGAAATCAAGAGTCAAACGCTTAACTGACTGAACCACTCAGGTGCCCCTGTAAAATTAAAATTTTTAAAAAATTTTATTTATTTATTTGACAGAGAGAGAGAGCACAAGCAGGGAGAGTGGCAGGCAGAGAGAGAAGCAGGCTCCTCGCCGAGTAGGGAGCCTGATGTGGGGCTCGATCCCAGGATCCCAGGGATCGTGATCTGAGCCAAAGATGCTTAATCAACTGAGCCACCCAGGGGCCCCTAAAATTAAATTTTTTAAAAAACCTTACAGAGCCTGGGCGCCTGGATGGCTCAGGCGCCCAGGTGCCTCCCTTCATCCTGCTTGTGCTCTCTCTCTCTTAAATAAATAAATAAAATCTTAAAAAAAAAACAAAAACCCACAGATCCAAGAAGCTCAGTAAAATTTAACAGGATAAGCACAAAGAAAACACACCTAAGATCATAGTCCAATTGCTAAGAACCAAAAACAAGAAAATCTTAAAAACAAACTATAAAAAAGACATATATACAGGGGAAAAAAATGTGAATTATGACTGATTTCTTACCAAAAACAAAAAACAATAAAGGCCAGGGGCGCCTGGGCGGCTCAGTCGGTTAAACATCTGACTCTTGGCTTCAGCTCAGGTCATGATCTCAGGGACATGAAATAGAGCCCTTTGCCCCTCCCCCTGCTTGCACTCTCCCTCTGTCTCGCTCAAATAAAATAATTAATTAATTAAATAAAATCTAAAAAAAAAACCAAACCAATAAAGGCTGGAAGACAAGGGAATGACACCTTTAAAATGATAGGAGAAGGAAGACTCTCAACTCAGAATTCTAAATATACAAAAACAACCTTCAAAAATGAAGTCAAAATGAAGACATCTTCAGGCAGACAAAGATGAAGAGAATTTCTCTGCAACAGATCTGCAGTACAAGAAATGCTAAGAGAAATTTTTCAAGGTGAAACTGAGGAAAATGTTATCACATGAAATCCTGGATCTCCAGGATAGAATGCAGAGCACCAAAACCTGTAAATATTTAGGTAAATATGAGATGTCATTTTAAATTATATATATTGTTATCATGCTTGCTATATAGATCTATATCCCATGATACACTACTATTCTTCTTGCTTTAAGTATACTTTATGTATTTAAATATATTTAACACAAAAAAATGTAGCAGTATATTGTAGAAGTAACATATGACAACAACTGCACAAAAGATAGGGGTAGTAAATAGAAGTACACAGTTGTAGAGTCTCACATCGTTTGTCAAATAGCATAATATTATTTGAAGTTAGTGACAAATTAAAGATGGATATTATAATCTTTAGAGAAACTGCTAAAAAATAACACTAAAGAGATACAGTTAAAAATGTTAATAGATGAAATAGAATGAAATATTAAATAGTGATCGATATTGCCCAAAAGAAGGCAAGAAAAAAGAAACATAAAAGAACAAGTGGAATAAATAGAAAACAGATGATGAAATGGTAAAAAATCCAACCATATGAATAATTACATTAAGTTCAAGTAGACTGAACATTCGAATTAAAAGGTAAAGATTGAAAAAAAAAAAGGTAAAGATTGTCAGACTGGGGGTGGGAGGGAGGAAAGACCCAACTACATGCTGTTTTCAGGAAATACATTTTGAATAAAACAAGTTCAAAAAAGACACAAGAATGTTCATAGCAGTCTTATTTACAATAGTCAAAAAATTAGAAGCAACCCAAATGTCTATTGCAACAGTTACCCGTTGCTACATAAAACAAATTATCCAAAACCTTAATGGATTAAAACAATATTTATTATTTCATAGTTTCTGTGAGTCAAGAATCTCAGCAAAAAAAAAGCAGTCCCTTCTCTCATGAGGCTTCAGTGAAGCTGTTGATTGGGGCTGCTGTCATCTCAAGGCTCAGCTTGGGGAAGGATCTATTTCTAAGTTTACTCCCATGGTTGCTGGCAAGACTCAGTTCCTCACAGGTTATTGGAAAGATGGCCTGAGTTCCTCATTGACTGTTGGCTGGAGGTCTCCCTCAGTTCCTTGCCATGTAGACCTCTCCACAGGGTAGCTCACAACATGGCAGCTTGCTTCGTTAGGGCAAGCAAGCAAGAAGAACATGAGAGAGAGAAAGAGAGAGGGATGGAAGTCAAGTCTTCCACATCCAAATCTTGGAAGCAACATTCCATCATATTTGCTATATTTTGTTCATTAAAAGAATGTCATGAAGTCCAACCCATGCTCAAAGGAAGGGGATTCCTCAAGGGCATGGTTAGCAAGAGGTGAGGATCACTGGGAATACATGACAGAAGCTGCCAACCACATCTATCCACAGGAAAATAGATTTAAAAACTGTAATGTTTTCATACAATGGAATACTACTCAGTAATTATATATTTTTTAAGATTTTATTTATTTGAAAGAGAGAAATGGAGAGAGAGTGCGAGTAGGGGGAGGGGCAGTGGAGGAGGGAGAGGGACAAGCAGAGTCTGTGCTGAGCGTAGGGCCCACCAGGGCTCAATCTCAGGACCCTGAGATCACGACCTGAGCTGAAACCAAGAGTTGGAGGCTTAACTGACTGACTCAGTAATTTTTAAAAAAGAATAAACCACTAATACACACAGAAACATAGATGAATCTCAGGAAATCTTACTCAATAATGATGGGCAAAAGAACGTAGCTACAAAAGAATACACGCTATATGATTCTGTTTATATGAAGTCCAAAACAGGCAAAACTGGCCTGTGATGACAGAAATCAGAACAATACTTAACTCTGGATGTTTGAAGGGTATTGCCTGGAAAGAAGCACGAAGAAAAGTTCTCAGGGGCTGAAAGTGTTCTATGTCTTCTTTTGCCAGAACTCATTGAACAAAACATGTAAGGTCTGTGCATTTTATGTAAATTATACGTCCATAAAAAATAATAAAGAAATAAAAATTAATGCTTAAAATATATTAGTCTAACATCATCTTCCAACCCAAGAACATAGACATCCTGGAGTAATAAATGAGAAAGATGTTGAGTCACCAGAGAAAAGCTGTATTTTAAAATGCAATCAGTTTGCATGATATCATGTCTGACTAAAATGTAAGGATGTTAAGAAATCATCCCATTTTTCATTAGTAATAACAAATAAACCTAAGATTAATTAGCTACCCAGAAGAACATACTGCTATTTTTCTTTAACATTTTCGTATTTTAAAAAATCAAAGTTATATGATACACAGAAGATCTTTTCTGAAAGGGTTCTAAAAGCAGAATGAAAATTTTTCCACTCTCAATCTTAAAGGCATGATGTTTTGTTTTAATGAAATATAAAATCACTCAAAGAAAAAAGTTATTCTTCATGAGTTCTCTTTCCTTTTTTCCTTTCTTTTTCACCCTTCCTCTTTATGGCTGTTCTCATATCCTTGACTTTCTTAACAAAAATACTGTTGTTTATTATGTAAGAAACTGGTTTAATGGCAGTAAACCAACCAAACAAATAAAAAGCAGTAAGAGGGGGGCGCCTGGGTGGCTCAGTTGGTTAAGCGACTGCCTTCGGCTCAGGTCATGATCCTGGAGTCCCGGGATCGAGTCCCGCATCGGGCTCCCTGCTCAGCAGGGAGTCTGCTTCTCCCTCTGACCCTCCCGACCCTCCCCCTTCTCATGCTCTCTCTCTCTCAGTCTTTCTCTCTCAAATAAATAAATAAAATCTTTAAAAAAAAAAAAGCAGTAAGAGAAATCTGCACAAAATTGATATGAAAGTTAATTTCTCTCACACACCATTTCCCAAACACAAGGATGTGACAGCCCCACAGTGTCAAGGATTTGGATTTCCTACCTTGTTGCTCTGCCATCTCTCGGGAACATCCCTCACCCACGTTATCCATGACTATGTTCCAGGTAGCAGAATCAATTCTCTATATTCCATTGGCTAGAAATTAGTGGAGAACAATTAGCAGACAGTGCCACAGCTGTCTTCGGACATCCTAAGAATACAGATGCTTGATCATCTGGAAGTCAGCACCATTTATATTTATATTAGAATACAAAAGGTTACTGCCATTCAAGTATGAAAATGTAAAACATCTGTTTACCCTCGTTGCCATTACCCAAAACTCACTAAACCGACAGTAAAAAAACTTTATTTTAAAGAAAACCTAAAAAATCCACAAGCAAAGGGAGAGGAGACAATAGCAGGGGAGGGATGTCAGCCCAACAGACAGGACAACTGACTTAGCAGACTAGAGAAAGGGGAGATGAAGTCTCTACAGTAGGGTGAGGGTGGAGGATGGCAAGAAGCGAGCGGATTAGGTTGCCAAACCCTGCAAAACCCAGACATGAGAGTCACAAGCTGTCTCTTAATGCAGGAAGCAGATGAGGCTGAAAACAAAAGGTTCCAGATTTCACCACCCCTACACAGCCCAGTGACTGACCCTCCCTCTTCTGCAGGGGGCTTGGGGAGGGATGTCTCCAAGCAAATTTGGCTAGTTTAGTTAACATGTTTGCCTACAGCGAAAGCCATTTTATAATTCTGTGGGAAGTTTGGAGCTGAAAGAGCAATACAGAGAGAAAATTAAGCAAATTTTTAAAAAGGCAATTATTATCTTCAGAGAGAAACAAAGACTTCTACAGGAATGGATATTTAACCACAGCATATTACCTGGCTCAGCAAAGAAGAGTATTTACATAGTCATAATAATGCAAGAACCTAAATAATTTGTCTCTATTTCTGATATAACTATATTGGGAGGATGGGGGTAGGGAAGTGTGAAGATGGTAGGAAGGAAATAAAAGAGCTAAATTACGAGTTATTATAATAACTAAAAGTGAACAAACTAAGAAATTGCAGTATAGGGTGATTATAACAGAAATACAGAGGTAGGGGCACCTGTCTGGCTCAGTCGGTGCAGCACAAGCAGGACTTTTGATCTCAGGGTTGAAAGTTTGAGCCCCACGTTGAGTGTAGAGATTACTTAAAAATAAAATCTTTTAAGGGCGCCTGGGTGGCTCAGTTGGTTAAGCTACTGCCTTCGGCTCAGGTCATGATCCTGGAGTCCCGGGATCGAGTCCCACATCAGGCTCCCTGCTCAGCAGGGGGTCTGCTTCTCCCTCTGACCCTCTTCCCTCTCGTGCTCTCTGTCTCTCATTCTCTCTCTCTCAAATAAATAAATAAAATCTTTAAAAAAATAAAATAAAATCTTTTAAAAACATTTTTTTAAAAGACATACAGAGGTAAATACCTGAAGAAACTACTGAAAGGCTAAAATCCTGACTCTGGAAGTAGGAATTGGAAGGAGGACAGAGTAGATTAAAGAGAGGTCAGGCAAGAAGCTGCTATATTTTAAGTCTTATACAACTGTCTGATTTTTTAACTGACAAAAATTTAAAACTAAATTAAAAAAGGTGTTTCCTTTCCAAGAAGGAACTTTTCTGAATATAAAGCTGACTTGAAGATATCTACCATAATTTTTTCATTAATTGATTTTTCTGTTAAATATTCAACAAAACTCTTGCTCTCATTGTGCTGGTTTTTTTCCCCTTTAATTAAACTTTTAATTTTGAGAAAATTATAGATTCATATGCAAGTTGTAAGAAATAATACAGGAAATTGGATGTGTTCTATACCCAGTTTCCTTCAATGATAACATCTTGCAAAATTATAGTACAATATCACAACCAGGATGCTGACGTTGATATAGTCAAGATACAGACAATTCCTTCACCAGAAAGTTTCCTAACATTGTCCTTGTACAGCCTTACCCACCTCCTTCTGCTTCCCGCACCTCCAGCTCTGAATCCTGGCAACCACTAATTTGTTCTCCATTTCTATAATATTTTCGTTACAGAATACTTCATAAATGAAATCACATAGTATGTGAATTTGGGGGATTAACTTTATTCACTCAGTGTGACCCCTTGGAGATTCATCTGAGTTGTTGTATATATCAATAATTCATTCTTTTTTAGGGGCACCTGGGTGGCTCAGTCAGGTAAGCATCTGCTTTCAGTTCAGGTCATGATCCCAGGGTTCTGGGATCGAGCCCCGTGTTGGGCTCCCTGCTCAAGTGGGGAACCTGCACGTCCCTCTGCCTCTGCCCCTTTCCCCACTTCGTGTGTTTCTCTCTCTCAAATAAATAAATAAAATCTTAAAAAAAAAAATTCATTCTTTTTTAATCCAGAGTAGTATTCTAAGGTATGGATGAATCACAGTTTGTTTAACCATTCACACTTTGAAGGACTCAGGGTTGTTTTTTTTTGGTTTTTGGCTATTACAAGTAGAGCTGTTATGAACATTTGTGTACAGGTTTTTAAGTGACGTACATTTTCCATTTCTCAAAGATTAATGCCCAGGAGTCCAATTTTTGAGTTGTACAGTAGTTGCATGTTTAGGTGTTTTTTGTGACAGTCTTACCAAAATATAATTCATCCATTTAAATGTATAATTCAATGGTTTTTGGTATATTCACAGACTCGTGTAACCATTACTATAATTAATTTTAAAACATTTTCATCACCTCAAAAAGATAGTCCACAGCCCTGAGCCATCACTCCCCATCCCCACAACACTCCAATCCTAAACAAACAACCAGAAATGTAATTTCTATCTTTATACATCTGCCCACTCTGGATATTTCATATAAACGTAATCATGTAATAGGTGGTTTCTGTGACTGGCTTCTTTCCCTGAGCATAATGCTTTCGAAGTTCATCCATGTTCTAACATGTATCAGCACTTAGTTCCTTCTCATGGCTAAATAATACTCCATTGTGTAAATATACCACCAATGCATTCATCTGTTGATAGACATTTGGGTTGTTTCCACCCTTTGCTATTATGAATAATGCTGCTATGAACATTCATGTACAAGTTTTGTGTAAACACCTTAGGGACATATCTGAGACTAGAATTGCTGGGTCATGTGGTAACTCCATGTTTAACTTTGAGAAACTTCCAGACTGTTTTCCAAAGTGGCTGTACCATTTAACATTCACACCAGCAGTGCATGGAGGTTTCGATTTCTCTGCATCCTTATCAATACCTGTTATTATCTGATTTTTTGATTCTAGCCATGCTGGTGGGTTTGAAGCTGTATCTCATTGTGGTTTTGGCTTGCATTTCCCTGTTGACAAATGATATTGAGCATCTTTTCATGTGCTTATTGGTCATTTGTATATCTTCTTTGAAAAAATGTCTATTCAGAACCTTTTCTGAATTTTTAAATTGGGTTGTCTTTTTACTGATGAGTTGTAGGAATTTGTTATATTTTTTGGATACTAGATCCTTAACAAATATATGATTTGCAAATACCTTCTCATATTCTGAGGATTGTCTTTTGCATGTTTAGTTTTATAAGAAACTATCAATCTATTTTTCTGAATGAGCTTACCATTTTATATGCCTACCAGTAATGTATAAATGTTCCAGTTTTTCTGCATTCTCATCAGCACCTGGTGTTATCATTATTTTTAATTTTAGCCATTCTGATAGTTGTTTGGTGATATCTCATTGTACGGTTTGAATTTTGCATTCTCTAATGGCTAAGGATGTCGAACATCTTTCTCATGTGCTTATTTGCCAACTGTACACTTTCTTCAGTGAGTTATACATTCTGTTTATGTATTTCCCCCATTTTCAAGTGGCGTTATTTGTTTTGTTTTTTTTACCGTTGGGTTTTGAGAGTTCTTTATATATTCTAGATATTAGTCCTTTGTCAGATCTATGGATTTCAAAGTTTTCTTCCAGTTTTTCATCCTGTGAACAGAATCTTTCACAGAGCAAAGTTTTTTTCATTTGGGTGATGTCCAATTTATGAATTTTTCCTTTTATGAATAGTGTTTTGGGGTCCTAGTCAAAGACCCAGTCTTTCATTCTGAAATCTTTGCCTACTCCTAGATTTTGAAGATTTTCTCTTTTGTTTCATTCTAAAAGTTTTACTGTTACATTTTACCTTGAGTACATGACCCATTTTGAGTTATTTTTTAATTAGATATGAGGGTTTTTTTTAGTCTTGGTTCATTTTTTGGCCTAAGGATGTCAAATTTCTCCAGCACCATTTGTTGGAAGTCTATTCCCATTTTTCCTGAGTCAAATTACTGTTTCATGTTTGTCAAAGATCAGTTGGACGAGGGGTGCCTGGGTGGCTCAGTTATTAAGCGTCTGCCTTCAGCTCAGGTCATGATCCCTGGGTCTTGAGATCGAGCCCTGCATTGGGATCCATGCTCAGCGGGAAGCCTGCTTTTCTCTCTCCTACTCCCCCTGCTTGTGTTCCCTCTCTCGCTGTGTCTCTCTCTGTCAAGTAAATAAATAAAATCTTAAAAAAAAAAATTAGTTGGACATTTTTGTGTGGGTCTATTTCTGGCTTCTTTATCTGTTCTATTGATCTATCTATTTATCTCTCTGGCAGGGCCATGTTGTCTTGATCAGTATAGCTCCACAGTAGGCCTTCATATCAGGTAGAGTGATTCCTCCTACTTTATTCGTCTTTTTTGAGATCATTTTAGCTACCCTAGGACCTGTGCCTTTCCATATAAATTTTAGAATAAGTTTGTCTAGGTCTACAAATACCTTCTTTTAAATTAATTCAATGTATATAATTTAAAAGAACTATCTAGAGAATGTTCAGTTAGTTCAGTAATTTATTTATTTTTTTAAGTTATTTTGAGATATATAGAACAAATAAGACTAATGCATATGGCTGGCATTGATTGACTCCTTGGCACTGCAATTTTAAAAGCTAAATAAGCCATTAGGCTCTCATATTGCTTCAGTTAAAGAAAATGGGGGTAATGAGGTGAAACTGCCATTTGTTTATAGACTTCTACTGCATAGCATGAAAGTAGTTTACTATGAATATGCTATTCAAGCAAATCAATAAGAAAGAGATAACCAACCCAACAGGAAAGTGGACAGATAGTATAAGTAGGCAATTTCACAATAAGGCATGAGGAAAGATGCTCAAATGCTCTAGTAAGCATAGAAATACAAATTAAAGTCATAGGAAACTTTTTGAGGGGGCAGGATTGTTCATGTTAAAGTTGCAGCCATTCACCAACAATTCTATTTCTGGGAATAATTCATCATACAGAATACTTAAATGCATGTATAAATACGTAACACAGGATATCCATGTTAGCATTGTTTATAATAGAGAAAAATCTAAACAACTTAAGTTTATAAATGTGGGACACACCAAGTTAATTGTGTTTAACACCATATTACATAATACCATGTAGCCTTTAAAAAGAATGAAGGAGATCTGTATATATTAACATGGAAAGATCTCTAAGATATATTGGATAAATGAAAAAAGCATGTCACAGAGGAAAATGTATAATTAGGCTACAAATATGTAAAAATGCAGATCTATAAGTGTATGTTGACATATGTAAGAACAAAAAGTCATTGCTAGGTCTGGAAGAACACATACATCTGTTAACACAAGTTAAGGGGAAAGAATGGAATTGAGGATAGGTTGGGTAGGCTGAGGTTTAGAGAAGAAGTCTTTCAGGTTTTACTTTATATTTCTGTATTGTTTGAAATTATTTTACAATAAGCATTTTCATCATCTTCTGTAGTACTTATGATATTTTAAGATATGTTTTGTGTGTGCATGTTAGATTGCTGCCCAAATCATATAACTTGTACCATAAGTGAAATCAAACCTATAGATTTAACTGAGTATATAGGAATGACATAATATTGACAGCCTGAAAATCAATTTAATTTCCCACCTAATTTATCAGCCTCTTTTAGATTTGTGCTGTTTTTTCAGGGATTGCTCCCAAATATTACTAAACAACTCCTTTAGCATTTGAGACAAAGGCAAATCTGGTGCTCATTAGTGAGTCATTCTCTTTGGCTCTGATTAAACAAACATTGGATTTCAGAGGCACTGAAGTAAGCATTGCCCCACTCCCAGACTGTAAGCAGCAGAGATTGTAAAAAGTCGACTATTGTTTTCATAGGCAGAGAATACTGGTAATCAATTCGTAATGGGGCAAGCATTTTAAATTTATTTTCTGAAGACTTGTTGAATTTGTATCTATCCATTCTAGCTGCCCAGGCTCCTGTGGCACTTGCAAATTGCCTTCCTATGGTTGCTGTGTTTATCAGTCAAGGCTTTTGTCTGCAAGCAACTGAAACATCACTGGCTATCTTAAGCAAAAGAACAATTTATTAGAAGGTCATCAGGGCTGACCGAATTGATGGGAGGCCAGATGGCCAGGCTTGAGAAATGGGAATAATCTCAGAGAGGACTGTATGACCAGGATGAGCAATAGAAACCCCGGCAACCGTCATCCAACAGGACAACAAGGCCTCTATGATAAATCTGGCCTACATCTCTTTCTACAACCTTACATGACAAAGTGCAGGACAGAGTATCCAATAGGAGGGTCCAAAGTCATATGTCCTCTGAATTTGTCAAGGCCAAGGTGGCTACTATCCCCCATTGGAGATACATGTATTGGGAGATTACTCAAACGGTAGATGAGAGTGCTAAAACAAAATGCCAGTTTGCTTGGTGGCCATGGTCAAGGGCAAAATTATCCAGCCCAATTATGGACTCATTATTAACTTGCTAATATGGCGCTTTAACAGCGATATTAGAGCAGAATTCTTGAGTCTCTCCTGCTTTTTCACAAGATTACTCACTTCCTTGTAAGAATAATATATTGTACCGATCTCAACAATTATAAAGTGGTCTTAGAGAAGGGAGTGCTTTAAAGTATAGGGAAGGCAAAACAAATGAACGAACAAACAAACAAAAACAGAAACAGACTCAGAAATATAGAAAACAAAGTGGTGGTTGCTGGGAGGGTGGGGGTGGTGAAATAGGTAAAGGGGATTAAGAGATACAAACTACAGGTTATAAAATAAGTCAGTTACACACACAAAAATAAAACAAAAACAAAACAAAGCAAAACAAGTCAGTCATGGGCATGAAAAATACAGCATAGGGAATACTGTCAATAATACTGTAATAATTTTGTGTGGTGATACATGGTACACTTATCATCAGGAGCATTTCATAATGTATATATAATTGTCAAATCACTATGCTGTACACCTGAAACTAAAAGAATATTATATGTCAACTCTACTTCAATTAAAATTTTTAAAAAATTGTTAATAAATTGTTAATAAAATAAATAACAAATAAGTTGTTAATAAACATCATTAATAAAAACTTGTTAATAAATAAGTCCTTAATAAATAAAATTGTTAATAAAAGATGGCAAAGAGCAGGCTATTATAAGATCTCTTTTTTTCAGCCATAAGAAGTCATAATCAGCATTAAATAGGTAAAGATGGTGGATTTAACAAATGCTTTAATGTTCTCTCTCCTGAAATTCCTCTAAAAGGACACTATATAGATGTTTTTTAAAAGATCTTTATCTAACAGGAAGATTTTGGAAGCTAGAAAGCATATGTGAAAGTGGCAACTACCTTAGCAGAACAAGAAAGCTCAAGAAACTTCTATCCTAGAAGTGAGGGAATCTGAGAAGTAATCATTACACCGTGGAGAAAAAGGGGAAAAATCTCAGGAATTGATAGTACCATTTACTTGTAAATGTAGTAAAAATGTGAAGATTGATTGAAAGTGCATTAAGGAATCATCATAACTCCCAGATCCATGCCCTAACCCAGATCAGCTTGGCCACTGCTCTTCCCCTCCCCCTACAGAAGACTGGTTTTTTTTGTTTGTGGTTTTTTGTTTGTTTATTTGTTTGTTTCTTTGAAGGGGGCAGATCTCCAGACAGGACAAAATCAGTTACAATGGAGAGTGGAGGCAATGTATTAAAGACAGGGGGATTAAGTGAATATTTGCATAATGAATGATGAGGTCCTGGTCTTCTTTCCCCCATACAGTTCCCAGATATGGCAGCCAGGCTATACCTTCCAGACAAGTCATTGGAAGAGCCTTATCTGGAAAACAGGACCAGTCTAAGAGCTCAAACCTAAAGATACTGATTTGACGGGTTTCCCAACACAGCCCAGCCAGATCACCCTAGAATGAAGATCATCACCTCCAAAACTCACACATGAACTCAGGGCTTCCATTCATGTTTTTACTTCCAATCCTTAAATATGAGCAAACACTCGGGGCGCCTGGGTGGCTCAGTCGTTAAGCGTCTGCCTTCAGCTTAGGTCATGGTCCCAGGGTCCTGGGATTGAGCCCCGCATCGGGCTCCCTGCTCGGCGGGAAGCCTGCTTCTCCCTCTCCCACTCCCCCTGCTTGTGTTCCCTCTCTCGCTGTCTCTGTCTGTCAAATAAATAAATAAAATCTTTAAAAAAAAAAAAAAATATGAGCAAACACTCAAGGGTTACCAGAAATTGAGGAAGTATTTGATACAAAAAAACAATGATGAAAACAAATGAACAAAAGGAACTTGGAAGAAACAGAGACTAAGCAAGGAAAAGAAAACTTCAAAATCCAACATAACCAATATCCTCATACAGTCCAAAGGAGCTATTACATCCATGAAACATAAACACCTATTTTTAAAATGGTTTTTTCCAGGAGAAGAAAAAAAATAGAAATTAAAAAAAAAATGATGGCAGAAATGAAAAAGTAGAAGTGTTGAAAGATAAAATGAGGTAGATTTCTCAGAAAGTAAACAAAAAAGACAAAAGAATGTAAAAGACAGGAGAAAAGATGAGGAAAACTAGAGGGTAAAACAAGAAGTTCCAATATCTAATCTATAGTAATATGAACCCTAGAAAGAGAGAACTTGGAAACAGAGAGGAGAAAATCAGCAGCAAAATAATAAAAAATTCCCAATATACAAGATCATAAACTTTCAGATTCTAAGAACCCACTGTTCAACATAGCGGTGGAAAGTCTCTCATTAAAGACACAGGGGTGCCTGGCTGGTTCAGTCGGTAGAGTGTGCAACTCTTGATTTTAGAGTCATCAGTTCAAACCCCACACTGGGTGTGGAGCCTACTTAAACAAATAAGTACAATAAATAAAATAAAATCTTTAATAAAAAATTTTCTAAAAAAAAAAAGAAAGATACAACTTTGTGCAATTTCTCAACACCAGGGACAAAGAGAAGATTTAACAAGATTCTGGGGTTGGGAAGATAGAAATTCAGGAATCAAAATATTACCCGGCTTCTCAACAGCAACACTGGAAGCTGGAGTAATAAAGAGATGTCATCAAAATTCTGAGGAGGATTATTCGAACTGAAAATTCTATAAATTATCAATCAAGTGTATCAATCAGGATCTTGGCAGGAAAGAGACAGTGAACCCCAGGAGGATAATGGTGGAGGTTTAATAAAGGGACTGGCTATAAAGGTTTGGACAGAACACCGTTATCACAGGGGCACAAAGGGAAGAACCAGTTACCAGCACCCAGAGAGTAGCTGCATGCACAAGGCCCCAAGTCAAGGGTGTATCTTTTTTTTTTTTTTAAGATTTTATTTATTTATTTGACAGAGAGAGACACAGCGAGAGAGGGAACACAAGCAGGGGGAGTGGGAGAGGGAGAAGCAGGCTTCCCACTGAGCAGGGAGCCCTATGGGGGGCTTGATGTGGGGCTCGATCCCAGGACCCTGGGACCATGACCTGAACCGAAGGCAGACGCTTAATGACTGAGCCACCCAGGCTCCCAAGGGTGTATCTTTTAGTAAAGGATGCAGGGAAAGAGGCCAGGAAATATATACCCCAACTTCTCTCCTCCTGCCTCCCTCCAGTCTCCTGCTCATGTTTCCCACTGGCCAGACACCCTGAAGGCCAGATGGCAAGTGACTGCAACCATGCTGTCTATAAACCTCAGGCTCCCAGGACACTGAGTAGGGTAGAGAGGGTGGAGTAAGTAATAAAGACTAAATTTGTTAAAATGTGTAATGCCTTTAGAATAATGCCCATCACCTTTTAAACACTGAATGTAACTTAGCTATATTGTTGTTGGTAGTTTCATCATCATTATTGTCATTAAGAGGAAACTATTAAAATTCACATGAAATCAAACATTGACAAATAGCCTAACTGGTTTTTTTTAAGATTTTTAAAATTTATTTATTTGAAAGAGAGTGAGAGAGAGAGAGAGAGCGCACGAGCAGGGAGAGGGAGAAGGAGAAGCAGGTTCTCTGCTGAGCAGGGAGCCTGATGCGGGGCTCGATCCCAGGATTCTGGGATCATGACCCGAGCAGACGCTCAACGGACTAAGCCACCCAGGCACCCCAGCCTAACCATTTTCTAAATCCCTTTCCTCCTTCCCTGATAAGACTCTTCAACACAGATATACAAAACATATTGTAAAATTTTACTAGCATAAAAAGTAATTTTCTACTGACTCCCAGGGACTTTTCAAATTTTCTCCAGATCTATTAGTGACAAGTCATCTGGAATAAATTTTTATTGGACTTACTTGTAGTGATGTGTAATTCAGAAGTGGTGTGACTGGGCGGAAATAACCATGAAGAATTGATTCTGCGCTACCATTTTCCAGGAAAACGTGGCATTGATAGTATCTTCCCACAAGGTAATTTAGTCAGATTGCCATAGCTCAATGTTCTGCAAAGTAAGCACCATAATCCCCAGATGTACTGAATAGGATGGGATAAGAGGGTGGGGCACATCATAATAAAATAAGAGAATTGGATCGACCTTAAAATATAATTTAGTTCAAAACACAAATAGTCACTACTATACAAAATATATTGTTCAATGTTTCATCTCAAAAGTAATCAATGTGATGTAAATTTAAATAATAATGAGATGCCAATTTTGGTCTACTCAATTAGCAAAGATTTAAAAAATTATGCTTCCCAGTATTTGTTGGACTAGAGGAAAAATGGAACTCATATGGAAGATGGTGTGCCTATTAGTGCAAACCTTTTCAGAGAAGCTGGCAGTATGGATTAAAAGTTCTTAAAACATTCCTACCTATCACAGTTTACATGGAAGACACAGGTAAGTATAAGGATACCATACTGTGTAGAGTAGAGATGTGTCCATGTGCGCTCTGGCAACACAAAGGCAGAAATAACTCAAGTGATTAATTGTTCAAGAGAAGCAAAGATCACTTCACAAAAGAGATGGCACTTGGATAAGATTTTGAAGTAATAAAACTTCACATGGCAGCGTGAACAATTCCAGTAATAGTCACACCTCTTCTGAATCACTACACAAAAACAGAGACATGTTAAGGCAAAGCATTTTCATTAACAGTGAAACCTCTGATATAGCTGGAGAGGTGAGAAATAGTGTCTGGAAGACAAAGTCTCATCACTTGCAATGGACAACAAGAGGAGAAAAGCATCTGGTTTTTAGTTAGGTAGGTGAACATTGCTTTGAAAATCATAATGTAGAGAGAAGTTAAGCAATTGCCCACCTATAGCACTCCCTCCCCACAGCCATCAAAAAAACCCCAGTCTGGCAAACAAACAAACAAAAACGAATGAGAAGAAGAAGAAAAAGCAAGAAGGCTGACACAGAGACAAATATTTAGGAATATAAAGTAGAATTCATTTTAAGCAAAAGGACAGCCAAGTTAGCAAGGAGTGGGAGAATGGGTATGAGGTGGTCAGTGGCAAGTAGCCTAGGATGCCAAACCACCACTTATAATTATATTAAGTATTAAAGAATAAAATAATCCTATTTCCTTTATAATAACTATATTAACTATTTTGAGAAAAATTAATTTTAATAAAGGAGTAATATTTGCCACTTTTACAAATGAACTTCTGTAACCATTCATCTGCAAGCACACCAGAAGAGTGACAGAAATGAGAATTTGGGATTAAAAACAAAAACAAAAACAAAAACAAAAACAAAACAGCAAGATGTGAATGCAGCAGGTAGCAGTTGGCAGTAAGTGGTATTAGGAGTAAGGAAATTATTCCTTATACCTTTTTAAAAATATTAGGTATAAGGAAAAGGAACAGCAGATGTCTGCTGGCATTCTGAGCCTCCTTTCCTCCTCTCCCTGGTTACTGTGATTTTACCTTTCCTTCAAAAGCCTCTTCTTCCATCCCTCCATCTCTTCTCTTTTAGGGAATCTCTGAGAGAGGGGACCGGCTAGTGGTCGGAGTAGAGTGCCCTACAGGACACTCCCTCCCCTCACATCCTGCCATGCACATTTCTCTGGCTTGCTAGGAAGGACAAAAACCCAGGAAGGAAAAGAAAGAGAGGAAAATCCACATGGAGAGTTGCTAAATGCATTAATGTCTCTTGGAATGGTTTCTTTCTCTTTATTTCCTCAAGCAGTGTGTGTGTGTGTGTGTGTGTGTGTGTGTGTGTGTGTGTGTGTGTGTGTATGAGAGAGACAGCCAGGGAGAGACAGAGACAGAGAGAGAAAGAGAAGAGAACAAGGAGAAGAGAAGAAGGGGAGGCTGAGGAAGAAGAAAAGGAAAGAAGCAGAGAGAGTGGGACAGTGGGACAGTGGAGAGAGGGAGGGAGAAAGAATTTGAAGTTATTCAGTTGCCAATTGGTCTGCAATCCTGCTGCCATCTCCACCCTGCTCTTTGGGTGAGGAGAGAGATGTAAGGATAATGAAAACTTAAATGGAAGACCTTTCAAAATATGAATTCAGGGGCACCTGGGTGGTTCAGTCCATTGGGCATCTGCCTTGATTTCAGCTTAGGTCATGGTCTCTGCGTCTCTTTGTAAGATCAAAGCCAATGGTGCTCTGCCCTCAGCGGGGAGTCTACTTCCCTTCTCCCTGCGTCCACCCTCCTTTCTGGCTCTCTCTCTCTCTCAAATAAATAAATAAAATATTTTTGTTTAGATTTTATTTATTTGAGAGAGAGACAGAGTGAGAGCGAGAGAGAGAGAGAGAGAAAGAGAGCATGAGCAGGGAGAGAGGGGCAAAGGGAGAGGGAGAAGCAGGCTTCCCACTGAGCAGGGAGCCCGATGCGGGGCTCTATCCAGGACCCCGGGGTCATGACCTGAGCCGAAGGCAGATGCTTAACTGACTGAGCCACCCAGACACCCTAAATAAATAAAACCTTTAAAAAAATAGTAATAAAATAAAATATAGATTCATGTTTTACTCTACTTTGTAAGTAAAATATTCAGGGACTAGTTGTGCTGGACCATAACTAATTTTCCAAATTAAGAATGCTATCTGGATTATGATACTCCGATGTAACACTCAATGAGAACTTCTTTGGAAAATGTGCTATAAAGCAGTAAGGGAATTAGCATCATTGGGTGCGGGTTGCATACCTGATACTGGAAGCCATTCTCATATGTTAGTGCACTTAAACCTCACAAGAACCCTGCAAAGATGGGCACCTGGGTGGCTCAGATGGTTAAGCATCTGCCTTCAGCTCAGGTCATGATCCCAGGGTCCTGGGATCGAGTCCCACATCGGGCTCCCTGCTCAGCAGGGAGCCTGCTTCTCCCTTTCCACCCCGCCCCTGCTTGTGCTCTCTCTCTGTCAAATAAATAAATAAATAAAATATTTAAAAAAAAAAGAATCCTGCAAAGAGCATATTTACCCACATTTTACAGACAAGTAAATTGAAGTTCAGTGAGATAAAGCAACATGCTTATCTGACTTCAGATCTATTTTCTTCCCAGTATCATACCATCTCATTCTTACAAATTATCATTATTATTATGATTGGTATGCTTCTCAGGTTGAAGGTGCTATTTTTCTTTCTTTTTTTTTTTTTTAAGATTTTATTTATTTATTTGACAGAGACACAGCGAGAGAGGGAACACAAGCAGGGGGAGTGGGAGAGGGAGAAGCAGGCCTCTGGCCGAGCAGGGAGCCTGATGCGGGGCTCGATTCCAGGACCCTGGGATCACGACCTGAGCCGAAGGCAGACGCTTAACGACTGAGCCACCCAGGCGCCCCGAAGGTGCTATTTTTCAAGCCACACCTATGAATTCAATGGAATAACTGTTCTGTTTGTGCAGAACTTTTCCAGAACAGGGTTGTTTTCAAAGAATATGTGTACTCATTTGCTCATCAAACCTTAACGTGTCAATGATATGTCCTGAATTCATTTTTGATTCATAAAATGTTGTTATCATAAGAATGAACTCTTGTAAAAGAAAGTCTGAGAGGGGCACCTGGCTGGCTCGGTCGGAAGAGCATGTGACTCTTGGTCTTGGGGTTGTGAGTTCGAGCCCCATGTTGGGTATAAGGATTACTAAAAAAATAAATGAACTTTAAAAAAAATAATAAAGAGGGATGTCTGGGTGGCTCAGTTGGTTAAACGCCTCCTTCGGCTCAGGTCATGATCCCAGGACCCTGGGATCGAGTTCCACATTGGGCCCCTTGCTCAGGGGGGAGCCTGCTTCTCCCTCTGCCTGCAGCTCTCCCTGCTTGTGCGCTCGCTCTCTCTGACAAATAAATAAATAAAGTCTTATTTTTTAAAAAAAGAAAGAAAGTCTAAGAGAAATTAATTCTACCTGGGCAGGATAAAGGAAAGTTTCATGATGAGAGAGGGAGTAAAATTTTGAATAATAAATAGGTTTTTTTCTGGTGGAGGGAAGGGAAACATAGACATATGTGGTATGTTTAGAAATGGCAAATATCAATATCGAATGAAAAACAGCAAAGGTTATATGAAAAGCAATGTGCAGGTCTCTAGCACTGAAACTCTGAGTGGGTCCAAGGGCACAGCAAAAATGAAACATATATCATTGTGATATTTGAAATCCCTTTTATGATTATAAGATGAATACATGAGTGCTGACATTTCTGACCTTTATTTCCTCCTCCCAAAGCATAAAGGCCCACAAACTGGGATATCCTGATCTGAGGAATTCCACATTCTTATAGGTAGCCCAGATTACTAAACCTTGGACATGCTTCCATAACTATGAGGAGCACTGGAAAGAAGCATGCCTCCAATGTTGTGTCCTTGACCTTGTGCAAAGGTAACCTCAGCCAAGTCTTAGTCACCATTCTTGTCAATGGTTAAAACTTGACCAGCTCTAGTGGTTCAGCCTAGCATAAACAAGGAAGTTCCAGAACTAGAAATACACATGATTAATAAACACACAAGAATATATTCAACCTCATTGTTTTAGGATCTAGCTAAGGAAGTGTGCCTCAACATTCCTTGTACTTCATATTTCTGTCCTTTTGCATTGGGCTCTGAGATAATTTCTCTTTTCAACCTTCCAGCTCTTAGTCAGTCTTCACTTGTGTCCATTCTGCTATTCAGCTCATCTACTGAGTTTTTATTTCAATGATCATTTGTATCATTATCATCATCATTCACTGGTTCTCTTCTATAATATTCTGTTCTTGTTTGATGATTATAATCCATTCTTATCTCTATAAATTTGGTTTTCTCAGATGTTAGTTTTGTTAGTTGAGTTCGGTGCTTCTATTTCCTGGTTGTGATTTTTACCTTAATGGTTGGTAATCTTTGGTTGTTAGCTCATCTGTGTCTCTGAGATCCCATTTTTGCCTGTCTGAGACTTCTGCTTCTGTTCAACAAGTCTGCACCAGTTATTGCTGGGAAGGGGTAGAACCTGATGCATACTGAGATATCACAGTAGCTTATCTTCTGTAAATACCAGTTCCTTTCCCTTCTGAGGGTAAAAAGCCACCCAGGGGATTGCCCTTCCCCTGGCCAAGTGCTCACCCTCAGTGCTCTAGCTAGGTGGGAACAGTTCTGCTGTCTTCTCCTTGCCAGGCAGGGCTGACTTGGATGAGCATTCTGGATGCTTCCCCAATCACACTGATGATTTCTGGAGGGACCCTTTCTATTTGTTACAGCCATTGCTATGCATTCCGAGCAATCCTGGAACTAATCCCACCTTTAATAGAAATACTTTCCTACATATGCATTTTTCTCTACTCAGCTAACCACATCTGTTTCTCTTCGGAATTTTTCAAAATTTCTGCTTAATGATGGCATTTTTCGTGGTTTTAGTCTTTCTATGAATATATTCTTTCTGAATCTTTTCTTTTGTTGCAGCTGTGGAATTTCTACACAGAAGAAATTTAAGGGCTATAATCTGTTTCTACAGGGGAGACTTTTAAATCTAATGGTATGCATTGGATACCAATGTGCTATTGAAGCATGGGTAAACAATTATTTTAAAACTATTTATATGTTTGTGTGCTTGTGTGTATTTATTTTAATTTGTTTATTCTCCCAATAACACCTGATGGCAAGATATACCTAATATGTGGTAATACACACACATACACACACTTTGTCATTGAATTAAAAAGTCTCTTCCTTTAAAACAGACTGTAGTTCTTGGGGCGCCTGGGTGGCTCAGTCGTTAAGCGTCTGCCTTCAGCTCAGGTCATGATCTCAGGGTCCTGGGATCAAGCCCCGCATCGGGCTCCCTGCTCCGCGAGAAGCCTGCTTCTCCCTCTCCCACTCCCCCTGCTTGTGTTCCCTCTCTCTCTGTGTCTGTCACATAAATAAATAAAATCTTTAAAAAAAAATAAAAATAAAAAAAATAAAACAGACTGTAGTTCTTAAATCTCTCAAATAAATGCACTTAACTGGTCTAAGGAGTCACAGAAGTTTACAAACAAGGGGAATCCTGAAGAGTCTTGGAGGTTGAGGTAATTAAGAAAAGAAATGGTGTAGATAGTTTCTGGGCCCTTAAGAATTGTCCTCTAGCTTCCAGAATAACATTCTAAACCTCTTCTTGACCACTTCCCCATCCTAGTAGGCTTCCTTCACCAGCTGTACTAAAGAACTTGCTGTTCTCCAAAGGAATCAGCTGTTTCAGTTTCCGAACTTCCACGTGTATGCTTCTCTTTGCTTGGAACATTTCGACCCTAACAACATTCTCTCATCCAAATACTGTTTAAAGATAATTCTTTTTTTAAAGAATCAGACTGGTAGTGCGTTTATTGTGATTAGCTACCATGTCTCATCCTATTATATGCAATATTATCTTCCTTTTCAAGCATGAAATATGTGCCAGCCTCTCCTTGGTCCCTAAGGCCATCAATATCTCGGAGTGTTGGCTATGCAGTGACAGGGTATTAGATAGGTATAAAGGCTTTCAGAAAAAACAAAAAACAAAACAAAACAAAAAACCATTTCCCCTCCCCAGAAGATAATACATTGACTTTATTAATGATGTGTGAGCAAGAATCAACAGACTTGGGTCTTAGTCCAGATTCTGATAAATATGACCTTGACAAGTCAAAACAGTTTAATGTCCGTAGGCCTACATTTCTACATTGAGAATGTACCCTCTACAAAGGGTGCTAGAAAGAGGCTCCCTGAGCTCTCTGCCAGGTTTCAAATTAGGTAACAGATCCAATAAATTTGTTTTTTTTAATTGCTAGGTTAATCTTAATTACTCAATAACTACATTGTCATGTAAATATTCGAATAATACTGATAAAAAAAAATGTCCCTCATGAATCTTGGAATTCTTCCTTCTCATCCTTTACACTGTTTCCCAATATTCCTCAGGATATGGCCAAACCACTAGTTATTTAATCATTCCTTTCTCTATTGACATCATGGTTGCTTCCAATTTTCTTCTTATACACAATGCTAGAGTGAGCATCCTGGTAAGATGCTGTACATTTTCTAAGATCTCTCTGCTTTACTTACAGCAAAAGGTCTGTGCTCTGGACTTTGTCCCCACCATTAATTGGTTAAGAAGCATTAAAACAAAGGTCTCCAGTGTATGCAGATAAAGTCCCTTTGTGGGGTGCCTGGGTGGCTCAGTCGGTTAAGCAGCTGCTTTCGGCTCATGTCATGATCCCAGGGTCCTGGGATTGAGCCCCGCATCAAGAGCTTGCTTCTCCCTCTCCCTCTGCCTGCTGCTCTGCCTACTTGTGCTCTCTATCCTCTGTCAAATAAATAAATAAAATCTTAAAAAAAAAAAAAGTCCCCTTGAGAAGTGACCTAGAGAATAGTGACAAAGTGTTTTCACTTGAATGTGATAAGAAATCTGACAATTGCAACCTAAAACTAAATGAACATCATTGTGGGCAGTGGTCCCTCAGAAAAGGATGCCAGGACACGTAGGGGGCTGACTTCCTTGAGGTTTGGGCCAAGGTGAAGCACTGAAGGGGGCTTAGAGAGGGGAGTAAATCCTTTCAAGAACCCCAGAACCTCATAGCAAGGGGAGCCACTTGGTTTGTTGAGTCACTGGAGCCGTAAAGACAGGGGACAACAGACAATCTTTTATTTTGCTCTGTGTATAGTATGGATCTTGTGAAAGAAACACATGCAATCACTGGCCAGAACAAAAAGAAACCTGGAAGCTTCTCTCTCCTGCTAGTATGGAAGCTGCTAAGGGAGGTCAGCGACCACCCTGACCTGAAGAGTCGACACTAGTGAGAGAGAAGCCCTGGACCAGTGGAGGATGGCACCACAGAGGAAAATAGCAAAAGGAAAAAGAAGAAGACCAGTCCTATTGAAAGTGTCAAGTAGGCCAAGGAAGACTGATGAACTGACTTCAAATGCAGCAGGAAATCTATGTACTGAACACTACTAAATGCCAGCATAAGGTAGGGGCTACTATGGTCCACATCTCCTGTGGTCCTCATGAGTACGCTTAAGGGGGTGGTATTACCATTTCTCATGGGACGTGTGAAAATATAATGACTCAAAGAGGTCTTTCCTTCCTTCTTTCCTTCCACAAGTATTTGTTCAGAGTCTATGACATATTAGGTACGATTCCTGGCACTGTGGATATGGAGGTAAACAGGAGGGAAGGTCCCTGCTTTTGTGGGTCTATATTCAAAACAAATGAGTGAAATTATAAATTAATACATAAACAAGAAGGAATGTTAGATTGCAATAAATTTAATGCAGAGACTCAAAATAGGATAGCATGGAGGGCATTTTTTTGGGTCATGGAAATGCTCTATATCTTGATTGTGGTAGTTAGACAGTTGTATGCATTTGTCAGAATTCATAGAATGGTATACCTTATAATGGGTGACTCGCCATATGTAAATTATATCTCAATAAACTTTACCTTTAAAAAATAGGATCGTACACCAAAAAAGTGATAGGAGGTTACTTTAGATTGAACAACAAAGGCCTCACTAAGAGGGTAGTAATTTGAACACAAGAAAGAAGATGAAGGGAAAGGTCATTCCAGAAAAAGGAAAGAGTAACTGCAAAATCCCTCCAGTGGGAATGAGCTTGGCATGTTCAAGTTCCAGCAGGGTGGGGGAGGTTGCAGATGTGGATGAGAACCAGGGTGGGGTTAGAAACCAACATCAGGAGACTGATGTTATTTTCAGTGCCACAGGAAATAGGTTTGTAAGCAGGGGAATTAGAAGTTCTGATGTATGCTTTTTAATGATCACTCAGGCTGCCATGCAGAGAATGACTTGTAAGGGAGCAAGAGTGGAAGGAGTTTTTGTAATAGTCCATGCAGGAGATTATGAGGTCATGGACGAGGGTGGAAGCATTACAGATAGAAATAGGCACATCTAATACAATATTATGATATTATATAAGTTAGGATAACAAGTAAATCCCAATCTCTGTGGCTTACCACGGTAGAATTTGGTTTGGTATTCCTGACTGGAGTATTTCTCTCTATCTGGTCACATAGAGAACGAGGCTCCTTCTACCTTTCAACTATACTGCCCTCTAGGGCCACAGAAGTTCTCATTTACTCATTAGATGCAAACGAGTGAGCATTTGCTGGAGATTTCTATGGGTCTGGTCTGAAACTGGAACACATCAAATTAACCCACACTCTGTTAACTAGAACTTAGCCACATACTGCATGCACCTAACTGCCAAGGGGGCAGAGAAATGTAGTCTATGATTGTGCCCAGGAAGAAAGGGAACCTGCTTTGGTAATCAACCAACAATCTCTACCACATGGAAGTGGATTGGGTGAAATTGGTGAGAGAAAGAGAGGAATCAAGGAGGAAGCCTTGGACTTCTCTCACTAGTGGTGCTTGCTAACTGTGGTAAAAGAACATCTGGAACATATGCTGGATTCCTCTCCTTCCTTTAGCCCCACCTGTCATACTAAAAGAAGGAATGATGAGTGGAAGAAGACACAGAGACTTTGCCCATAGCAACTGAGCAGAACATAAAGGCAGAGAAGGATGAAATTATTTCCTCCTTCAAAAGTGAAGCTGTCCCTGATGATATAGAGCATCTTTTTGAAGAAGGATGTGCTCACATGACTAATTACACCTGATACTTAATGAACAGAGCCACCAGTCTTGGTGACAGCAGGCAGCAGATACTCTTGCCAGTGTGATCAGTACTGAAGATGCTAAGACCACTAATCTTCCTGGGAGATCCTCCCTTCACTGTGTCAGAGGATGTGGAAAGACAACAGGGGTAGTATACCTTTAACTAAACTCCTTTCAAAAACTTCCAGGTGAAGAATCAAGCCCGTTTGATAACTTTCCAAATAGGAAATTATGAACTCTTTGAGATCATGTTTTATTAATCTTTATATCCCCACCTAGTATACAACATAATACTTAACATAAATCAATCATGCCCTCGTAAACATCTGTAAAAAATTAAATATTTATGTAGAGGTTAAGGTCAAGATTGATTATCTATAGCAAGTGCCCTGGAAAGTTATCCAAAAGCAACCACGTATGCCAGGTAACCTCAGCATAAATTTATGAAGTATGGTTTGGCTTTAACTTTGATCCCGTTATCACTAATCTCATTTTCCTTGTAAAGATGGTTAATCCTATGCCCCATTTACCCGGTGAGATACACAATACTCAATTTTCTTAGGTACTTGTAAAATTTTAATATTCTGTTCTGGTCATGATTTTTTTTTTTTTATTCTTTAACAGTCTCATTGCCGTGTCAATCGAATTAATGCCTTTAAATATGTGTATTAGAATCATAACTTTTTTCATTCATTCCACAAATGATATATGTATTAAATAAAAATATATAAAATACAAAACAAAAAGAAGAAATTAGAAAGTACCCATAACTCAATCATGCACAGATATTTGGCATTTGTATGTATATCCTTCCGGACTTTCGTATATATTTATAACATATCCCTCCTTTATCAAGATAGGATCACTCTGAACTTAATAATTTTTTTAAGATTTTATTTGTTTATTTGAGAGAGAGAGACAGAGCATGGGTGGGGGGGAGGAGCAGAAGGAGAGGGAGAGGGACAAGCAGACTCCCCACTGAGCACAGAGCCTGACTCAGGGCTCAATCTCAGGATCCTGAGATCGTGACGTGAGCTGAAGTCAGATGCTTAACCAACTGAACCACCCAAGCATCTCTGAACTTAATATTTCTGAACCTATTTAAAAATATATATCTAAAAAGCAAATTTTTAGGTAAGCATATTTAAAGTTGTTTTCAAATACGTGTGCTTGTTTCTTTGTTCCAGCTTTATAGATCATGGTCATTTTTCCTGAAAGCAGATGTAGTTAAGATTTATTCTGTGTCCCAGAATGAGTCAAAGTTCAACTGAAAGATTTCAGGTCAACACAAGAAGGGCAGCATAGCAAGGATTCACAACACAGGTAAAATTCAAACCAGGTGATCTTTAAATTTCCAACACTGAGTTGGAAGTTCAACTGAAAGATTTCAGGTCAACACAAGAAGGGCAGCATAGCAAGGATTCACAACACAGGTAAAATTCAAACCAGGTGATCTTTAAATTTCCAACACTGAGTTGGAAGTTCAACTGAAAGATTTCAGGTCAACACAAGAAGGGCAGCATAGCAAGGATTCACAACACAGGTAAAATTCAAACTAGGTGATCTTTAAGTTTCCAACACTGAGTTCTGTAATTGTCTTACTAAGAGTCAGGGGAGACACTGAGATAGGGAGAAGGAGGCAGCATTTCCAAGACTTATCAGAGGTATAGGGAACGGTTTGATAGGAATAAATGCTTATGGGGCAGTACTGGTACATAACCTTGGAAGGAAGATCATAGGCAGATTTGGGGAACTGTGTTTTGTAAGGAGCTGGGATGGGGGAGAAGAAGGATATTAAGTATATTAACTATTACCTCCATCTCCTTGTTTTTCTCTCCTCCTCTTCCTCTTTCTCCTTCTTGTCTTAATCTTTGCATCTTAATGTCCTTAGACTCCCAACCTTCTGAAATCATCCTTTGCTTTAATACCCATATAAGCTCACTTCTTCCTATAAATCAAGAAAGAGCAAGTTATGCTAACAGTAATGAACAGTCCCCAAATCTCAATGACTTAAAATAATAAAGGTTTGTATTTCGTTCATGCTACATAACATCAGGGATCAATCAGGGATTCAGGTGATGGAGCAGCCACCAACTCAAATGTCTTCCTCCTTGCTGGAGGGAAAGAGTTCTGGAGCGTCAGCAATAAAATGTTTGGCTCTGAGATAACATATATAATTTCTGCTCACATCTTATTGGCCCAGAAACAATCACATGATCCCCCCAAACCCCAACAAGCCATAGACTACATGCTGCCAGAAGGTGGAAAGCCAGAAATACTTAGTGGGTATTACTAATCACTATCACACCATATACCTACGGGAAATCCAATGTCTGGTCTCTTTCAGTGTCATATTCACTTTCTAAAAGCTTTTTGATATAAAATAGTTAAATCTTTCACTTTTCCATATATTTCTCATTGTTCTCCATAGGCCCCATCCTGCTCACTGGCCCTGTAAAAGTTGGCAGCCTTCCACTTGAAGATTCTTAAGAATTTATTGAATGAATGAGTGGAATTCTACATATTTTATTTCTTTTTTTTTAAAGACAGAGAGAGAGTGAGAGAATGTGTGTGAGCAGAGGAGGGAGGGAGAGGGAAAGGGGGAGAGAGAACCTTAAGCAGGCTCCATGCCCAGCACAGGCCCAACACAGGGCTTGATCTCACGACCCTGAGCCGAAATCAAGAGTCAGTCGCTTAACCAACTGAGACAGCCAGGCACCCCCATATTCACCCCCATATTTTATTTCTTTAACCTTGTTCTATGCCATGCATCAGAATTTCTCTCCAATTCTTTTAAATCAGGCTAAGGGGAACGACCTTAATCTCCGTTATTGCCCTTATTCCCACGCTAGACCATATGGAGATCTTAGAGTGAGTGAGGCATTCCTGTAATGTAATTTCATAGCCTTACTGGAAGTGTTCGTAAAGATGTCCTCCACTAACATATTTTGTAATTCACTGAGCTCCACCCTTTTCTCTTCCTCTTGCTTTTTCTCTTTCCAAGATTACAAAACATAATCGGTAAAATGATACTTTTTTTTAAGATTTTATTTATTTATCTGAAAGCGAGAGGGAGAGCACAGAGGGAGAGTGAGAGGGAGAAGCAGACTCCAAGTGAGCAGAGAGCCCAACAAGGGGCTCTATCCCAGGACCCTGAGGTCAGGACATGAGCTGAAGACAGACGCTTAACCAACTGAGCCACCCAGGTGCCCCTAAAATGATATAATTTATGTTTTAGTTTTCATACTATGGCCAAAGAATGACATTTTCCTACAATGTCTTGCTAATCAAATCCAGTCTTTTTAAAGTATAATCACATCTGTATGTGATCTCTTAGAATGTCTCTTTCCTCTTCCTTTTCTCCCCCAGTCCACATCCACCTGACATTTCTCCATACCTTCTTCCTGTCAGCTGAGACTAAGCTTATCAAAAAAAATTTAATATGCCTCCTCTCATCCTCTGACAAATATTTGAAATTCTGCGTTATGGTCTTATTTTTTTAAGTTTGTATAATAGTGACATCACTAATCCACTGTGCTGGCTTAGGAGATCTCAAGCTTGTTCAGCTCAGTCTTAGCTCAAATCAGATCTGAAGTTCTCTCCATCATGTTTTTAGGTATCTAGTAGCTGCTTAGATGTATGGGTATTGGAACATTGTGGAAAAGCTACCAAAAGGGGAGTTGCCTTTGCAAAAAAAGAAGGAAAAGAAAGGAAAGGAAAGGAAAGGAAAGGAAAGGAAAGGAAAGGAAAGGAAAGGAAAGGAAAGTGCTGCTGGGTTTTCAGCCAATAACTGACAGGTGCAAAAGGAGCCACTGTATACCCTGGGATGGGCAGATCAAGAGATTGGGGGCCGGCAGGTGTGGCACGGCATTCAACTAAGAAGGTAGAGCATGTGACTGGCAGTCTGCTGAGCCCTTGAAAGGAACTTTTAGAAGTGTATCTTCTGTCTGCTCCCCAGACACACCCTGGATAGTGTGCACTGAGAGTCGGGCAGGGGGTACCTACTTATCTTAGGCAACTTCCAAGGTAAGTTCATAGACCACACTCCCTTTGCCACTCTTCTCCCACTTGTCCTCCCCTTGATTCCCACCCATACCCACTGCATTTTTCCATATAAAAACCTCACCTTCCTCTTTTCTCCCACAATAGAAATGAACACCCCCTCAAAACCAGAGACCACATCTATTAGGCACTGTTTTCTATTTGCTTGATGAAAGGGAGGACAGGGTTTCCAAATATTGTACAGACGTAAGGGGAAATATTTGTACTTTGGGGAGTTGGGAGAGAACAAAAGAAGTCCTCTACCTGGATTGGGCTAATCTATCAAAGCAATCATTAAGTGTTCACGTTAATTGGGACACCTCAGTGGCTCAGTCAGTTGGGTGTCTGCCTTCGGCTCGGGTCGTGATCCTGGGGTCCTGGGATTGAGACCCGCATCGGGCTCCCTGCTCAGTGGGAAGCCTGCTTCTCCCTCTCCCACTCCCCCTGCTTGTGTTCCCTCTCTCGCTGTCTCTCTCTCCATCAAATAAATAAATAAAATCTTTAAAAAAATAATAATAATAAATAAATGTTTATGTTAAAACAAAACAAACATTCATACCTTCCTATACTTGGAGCTTCATTAAAATGCAAATAAACAAAGATGGGTATTTGTTGTTAGTTATTTGACCTAAGTAAAGATTAATTTCCAACCCTTTCCTCGGAGTAATTTTTGATAAATGAGAGCCAGGGGAAATTGGGTACTTCAAAGAAATGCAGAAGGCACAGTCAGAGAAATGTGACCAGGCAAAGAATGGGGAAGCCGCGATGGTTTTGCTGCAGCCTTGCTCAAGTTCAGTTATATTTACTTCCTAAGCCACAAACTTAAAATACTCATATAATTCTACTTTCCAGAGCAATACCATGGCTTGCTCCTTCCAACTATCTATTCACCCTGTTTCTCTCTGACCACGCCTGTGTTCTTCACAGTCAGACCCACGTGGTCTAGACTATATCTCTTTTGCACCAAATCGATACTCTCTAACCCTATCCGTGAGTTGGGATACAATTCCCTTATTTCTCATTTGCTGGGGGGCCAAAATAGAGATTCTGAACCCTAATAATTTTATACATACCTCAGTGAGCATCCAGTGAATATTGTACCCTCAGACTACATCCCCACAACTGCTCTTTCCAGGAGAGATGAGAGCAAGCCTTCAATGTTCAGCGCAAAGATGCCTTGGGGGATTCTAGGCTAACTTCAGACCGGGCGAGTCCAGAAAGTTGGCATTTTCAAAGGATTCCAATATCACTGGCGGGACTAAGAAAGCATGAGAAAAATGAATATGAGGGCAAATGGAAAGCAATTTGGCAGCAAGAGTAGAAAAACTAAACGGCAAAGAATGACGTAAAGAAAGAGAGGCAAACGTTGCCCCCAAATGACTGTCAATCAACAGGAGATGCCACTAGCATTGAGCAGGGGGGGCTATCACTAGACCCACAGACCCTACACAAAAGGAGTGGAAAGCGTGGGCTATTTTAAGGCATGGTGATTTTACTACTAATAATGATTACTTTTTATTTTGATCATCCTCAAAGTTAGAGTGGTTTGGGGAAGCTACGGCCATATTCTTATTAACTCTGACTATCTACCCACCCATCTTTCTCCCCCAACTTCAAGGATTTGTCATGTGGGGAAATTTGTGTTAATATAATAAGGTACCCCAAAGTTGCTGGAATGTCCTAAAGCTCTGAAATGGAGCTATTTTTCTGGAAGTTGATGTATTTACCTGCTGACCACAATAAGCCAAGGACTGCAGCAGATCCACCCAGGACAAAGACAGACAGAAGGCAAAGACATCCCACGTCACTGCAGACAGTTTAGAGTGTGCCAAACTATGCACACCTTTGTTTTAAATTTTCTATACAAGCTTGGCAATGTTTAGGGAAAATTACAGTAACGTTACCAGCATCGAGTCCAACATTAGTGTTTAAGCCTAAACCCCACACTCCAGAATTGACTTACTGCAAATAAGACATTCAGGGTTTCTCTTAAAATCCCTACTGAAGTTTTTTGTTTTTGTTTTAATCACTGCTGAATCTACACCAAGTTACACAAACTTCTAATAGAAAAATGTCTGTGACAGACAGAATTAGTGAACCACTTTCTGAGTAGATGAATTTTAAAATGTAGATGATCATTCTATATCCTTAGTTTGGGTTGCCAATGCAAATGAGTCAGAGGATTTGCTTCAGACACTGAGTTAATTGTGTAACACTACAGTGAAAAACGCCATTGGAGAGGACTTGCTGACCTCACAGTCCAAAAAAACCATTTAAAAGATGTGGAAACCAGATGTTTCAGTCACATTTCAGGCTCTGCTCTGAGAACTTATCCTGGACAGCCCCTAACAGGCTATTACTTCTCTACAACTGAGATATGATCATCTTAGCTTACTTATTTGTCCTGCTGTGGGAAGAGGCTCACGGATGGGGATTCAAGAATGGAATTTTTCATAACTCCATATGGCTCGGTAAGAAACTTCACTCATGAGCTTCTTCTTGGGGACGTTACTTCTTTGAATTCGTGGAGAAGTGAATTGAAGCAGGAAACTTTTTTGTTCTGTTCAAGACTGATGTTTTCAAAGAAAATGCTGAGGAAAAACAGCTTTTAGAATGCACGTGCCTTTTTTAAAAAAAACTGTTCTTGCCTTCTAAAATTAAAAAAATAGTTTTTTTTAAGAAAGTGAACTATTCAGTAGAAAATAGAATTTAATATCTATATTCCATATGAGAAAATATTTTTCAAAGCAGATGTGATGGTATATAGTAGAGAAAGTTTAGCAAAATAAAAACACCATATTTTGTTTTTACTTCAATGCATTTGCATTCAGATTTCATAGCAGGTAATTATAACAGAAATGTAACAGGTAAAATTGGAATATACAATGACTTTATAATCATTTGCCTGTGTACTCTGACCTGTAATGTATATCTTGCTTTTTCCAAACATCTTTTGACTAGCTTGATGCAAAGCCAGCTTGTAATACAAAACAAATGAAAAAGGCTTGTATTTCTGAATGGAGTCTCACCACTTTGATTCCTTTTGTTTGACCTATCCATATAAATACTTTTCTACCCCTTTTGTTAGACCAGGAAAGTTCCTTTTGTTGTTTTGTTTTGTTAAATGTAAGGAATGACATGCGCCTAACGTGACTATAAACAATAGACCAAAAAAGGGCCAAATAGGGAAAACCCAAAATACCCTGTATAGTACTCTAAACAACACTTTCTCGTGACACAAATTAATGTTGCTTTATGTTCATTACTGTGTTTGATAGTGAAAAAATTTTGAATTACTTGAGAAGAAAATTGACAAATTCTTGTATAAAATAAAGAAATACAGAGAAAGCAAAATTAACCTAGATCTTGTTCTAATGCTTGCTAAGCAGCACATGGTTGTGGAATATTTTCCCTTTCAGCATGTTTCTCTCTGGTAATAACTGCAGCCATGCGGATTTCATTAAAAAGCTCGATTTGCAATGCACCGCCTTGCCCCCTCTTTCTTCAGCTTGAGCCAGTGAACTAGTTTCATGCTGAACAGTGCGATCCATTTGGCCAAGATGGGGTCTGGGACTTTTTCAAGGAGTGAACAAGTCTCTTTGTTTATTTTCCTTGCACATTACCAATCTTAGGAAATATACACACATTTGTTAGAAATGGAAAAAACTGCCATAAAGCTAGTATGAGTTAAATCCGCATGCATAAACCTTGAAACGCTGTCAAACTCTCTAATGATCAAGCATTTTGGTGCTGTTTTTTTTTTTTTTTTAAAGTGATGCTGTATATTACAAAAATTGAACATGGACAATAGAAGTTCTGTCCTAGAGGTAGAGAGGAGCACACCCAAATGTTAATAGTAGGCTGCAAATCTGAGGCTCAGGGTAATTGCAAATTGCTTCAATCTCAGACAAATTATTGACCAGTCAGCCTAACACAAATTGTTTACAGTTGGTTAGGTCAATATGGTATTAAAAACTATTTAGAGAAGGAAGAGAATTGGATAGGAAGGCAGGAATATGCTAACAACTAGCACGAACAAGGCACTTCCAACTCCGTCTCAGCTCCCTAGTAAAACGAGAAGGTCAAAGTAGGGGACTGCTAAGGTTCATTTTTAACTCCGGTATCTGCCAGTTCCTTAAATAGTAATTACTATTCCTTAAATCGTAATTTTTTTTTAATAACAAGGACAAGACACTTCAACTAATTTACATAGATGGTGAAAATCAAAACTGCACAGATAAGCAATTTTTTTCAGCCATTGTACTGAATCTAAAAAAGAAGAAGGACAAGTAACATTATCACGAGCTCCTACTAGGATTCAGAAGTTATGCTTGTGGGTTTTAATGATTTATTTATTCCCAAAATAGCTATCATTATTCCCATTTGATAGAAGAAGACACCGAGGTGTAGGCAGTAATTTGTACAAGGTTACACAACTCGTCCAGTGAAGAACCAGGAGGAGAAACTAGAGCCAACATGCTACTGTTGTCCTATGCTAACAGAAAAAAAAGTAGTGGTTAAATACTCAGTTTTAATGAATGACTAGGGACTCTAAAAATGAATAAATTATTATTCCTTCTGAAAGGTAAAACTTTTAAAATTAGGACTCATTGTACAAAGGATCATCTTGGTAGTTTAAAATTCTGAATTGAGGAATACTTTCAAATAAATGTGTGCTTACAATTGTCAAATACGTACCAGAGTTCTCAACTGCTCATAAGGCAAAATAATAGGAAGTTTGTCACTCTTTCAGGAAAAATGTAGAATATTAGTATTATTTAATGAATTTAAAATGATAGCATATACTTTTCTATCACGTAAGTTACTATCTTATTACTAGATGAGTTCTAGTACCAAAAATCTAAGAAAAATTACTGGGGAGAAAACTTAAAATTATTTTTCAAAAACCTCTCTGTTAATTAATTTTTTCCCTATGAATGTCATATTTTGATTAGGGAGTAAAAGACAAGGAAATCTTAGTTTGAGAAACATTTGCAGACATTAAAATAATTCCTACTAATAAAGATCTTATAGTCCATATTCTCAGGGAATAGATACACTTTTAACATTTTTGATAATCTCTAATATGGTACATAAGTAAGTTCAACATGTCTCCCTTCTCTACTAAAAGCCTTAGTACTCTTATACTTCAAAATAAAGGTACTTCCATTGCCCACTAGTGTCCAAGTTGCCTGAGAAGAGGACTTGATCCACAGTACTTAGCAAACCTCATGGTATATTCTCAAAATAACCAAATTGGAAACGAGCGAAAGTTTAGTTAATGAGGCTTTACCAATATGAAGAACACTTGAGCAGTAGGTGACTTTCAAACAGGAAGATAACTTCCTGTATTAAGGAAGATAACTTTGATGTTCCTTGTGTTCCCTGACCTATGAGCATCAGATTGACTAAGGTCTTCAGTGCATAAGTGATGGGAATTTACCATATAACATGTAAGAACAGGATCCCTTGCAGTCCAGAGAAACAGGGAAGGTGCCAAGCAGCATCTCCTATTGAACTGTGGGAGTGTCAACTTTAGCTTGGGGAGGAGAGCGAGCAATGACATTTCTACTACTACTGGATTCATGTCTTGCTGCATGCCAAGGAATATGTGTTCTCATCGGAAATGATCTTAATGGTGCCTGATTGTACAGGTCAGGGTACAAAGACTTAATCATAATCTGATAGTCTACACAGAACGATGAGAGTTAATGTTATGATTATCGTCCTGGAAAAATTTTCACATTGTCTCTATGGCAAAATGCACTCCAAACTCAAAACAATTTAAACAGTGATCTACTGGAAGACAACTCATTTATGACTTACTTCCTAAAATATGTTGGGAACAACATGTGAACTAAAAAAGACAAACCAGATAAAGAATTTAGCAACTGGTAGCTCGGTGTGCCCAATTTTTTCTCCGCTGTGTTTGAATCTTTTTTTTTTTTCCTTAACGCAGTTTTATTTGCTTTGGATTCTTTAAACCTTTCCTCAGTTTTTGATTTGTTTACTAAATTCTCCATTATATTGCATTAGTCATTTCCCTCAAATGGATATTTTGGATTATTTTCCTCCATCATTGTGAGCCTACATAATGGATCAATTTTTCATTGGTTTCTTTTGCCTTCATCTCCTTTTCCCCCCTATTGTTTACTTTTCCAAGTTTTTATTTGATTTAAAACAAAGCCCAAAAAAGTCAAAACTTTGTCACCTTTTGATAGTTTAGAAATACAATGTTGTCTTACAGCTTTCATTCAGGCCATCAGTTCAGAAACATAATTTAGCCTCAAGTTTCTGCTATGTCCCCAAATTCCCTTAAAATTCCCCTCATTCATATTTTTTTTCAAAGCTTTCTAACAATGAAAACTTAGCCACCCGAGGCCACTGACCCAGGAAACTCTTTGGCAGGAACAATAGCTGACGCAATCTTTTAGATGAAGCCACAAAATTTCCCTTGTTCCACAAGAATGGATCATAGCATATTTGCAACATTTTGTGAATTCACAGAACAAGCAGCAGGTGTGTACCACAGAGAAGCTCGGTCTGGCAAATACAAGCTCACCTACGCAGAAGCCAAGGCAGTGTGCGAATATGAAGGCGGCCAACTCGCCACCTACAAGCAACTAGAGGCAGCCAGAAAAATTGGTAACTAATTTGACAGTGATTTTCCTTCTTTTTCACCTTTGGTGGGAAAAAAAAAATCCCTTCTTTTCTGTAACCCCTTCATAAGATTTCTCTCTCCAGTCCTTCCAATGGTTCTCTAAGCCCCTATGACATCTCTGCTCTCTGGCTTCTCCCATCTTCTCTGCCTAGAGCCAGTGGAAAGTTCTTAGTGCTAGCAACTTATTTGGGGTCACAACCCATTGTGAGCTAATATAATAGAAGTCAAAAAACAAAGATATCATTATCTCAACATCATTTTAATTCCTCATTAATTTTAATGCCATTTCTATTCATTTTTAATACTGTTCTATCTTAACTTCTGAATATGGGTTTCCTCAGCTGTTAAATGTTACTATGTTGAGTTTTACAAAGAAATTTGCTTGGTAGAAGAAATACTGAATTTAGTGGCTTTTTTTTTTCAAAATATTTTTTTAAAGATTTATTTATTTGAGAGAGAGAGCTAGCAAGCATGCCCCCATGCGGGGGAGGTGAGGGAGGGGTAAAGGGAGAGGGAGAGAGAGTGTCCCAAGCAGACTCCACACTGGGCACGGAGCCCCAGGCAGGTCTCCATCTCACAACCCTGAGATCACAAACCCAACCAAAGCCAAGAGTCAGACACTTAACCCACTGTGCCACCCAGATGCCCCTTTTTTTCCCAATGTCTTTAAGTTCAGTAGGAGAATGCATTTGTACTTTAGGATCACAAGGAAGATAAGCAGGTTATAAGATGGCAGGAAGAAGAAACTGAGAAGATGATGTCAGGAGACCTGGTGCAAACACAGTGATTAACTAGTGCTAGTTCTTTCTTAAAAAAAAATAAAATAAAAATGCACCATGACCATCTCTCCTGGTGGTTTTACAGGTGGATATATAGGAGAATCCAAAAGGCCACCCCCATTCAGAACTCTCTTCTCCATTGAAGAAACCCCTTTGCTGATTAAAAAAAAATACCTGGCAAAGCTTATGCTATTATATACATATATATAAGCTATATATAGCTTATATAATATATATATAGCATATATAATATATGCTATATATATAAAATATAAAATATAGCATATATAATATATGCTATTATTATATATTACTCAGGATAAAAATAAAACTGTTCTCTAAAAATCCCCAAAGTCTCCCCAGCACATTGCTCAGTCTAGACCCACAGGGCTGTGTGTAACTGGAACGCAGTAACTAGAACAATGGCTACAAAGGCCGGGGCCATTACTGGCTGTCCTGGACCTCCAGTAAAACCACTCTTGGATGGCAGTGGCAAATATTTAAACAGCCTCTGAAGCTGGGCAAGGAAAACAGGGCTGAGGCTTTGTTCAAAATTTATGAGCACATGTATCCTTATTGAAACTTTTAAAAATATTAGCAAATTTTAATTGATCCTGAAATAGAAACTAATTAAATTATCATTTGAGGCACACCTGGGTGGCTCAGTTGTTAAGCGTCCACCTTCGGCTCAGGTCATGATCCCAGGGTCCTGGGATCGAGTCCCACATCGGGCTCCCTGCTCCACGGGAAGCCTGCTTCTCCCTCTCCCTCTGCTGCTCCCCCTGTTTGTGCTCTCTCTCTCTCTCTGACAAATAAATAAATAAAAATCTTTTAAAAAATTATCATTTGAAAAAAAATTGCTTTCCAGGATCGATGGTAATTTCAGAAATTATTTCATGGCAATAGATAGGTCAATGGTGAAAAGAAGCCAGCTCTGAACTTGGATTGTTTTCATATCCATGGTATTATGATTTCCAGTCCACCTGCCTCTTTTTTTTTTTTTCAAGTAAGACGTCATTTTCTAGTAAAAGTCAGATGTTACATTTTATATGTATTCAAACTTTATTTTCTTTTTTAAGAAAAGGGTTTTTCAACAAAATCAAAAGAAAAGAAAGAAAACAGTTTTCCCTCCTTTTACATACCTGGCTTTGTGCAGCTGAGAAGGGGCTGCTTTTGTTAAGATGACCCTCACTCAGCTGAGGGGGTTTACCAGTTAGCCCATAATCCTTTCCTTCTCTTGCAGGATTTCATGTCTGTGCTGCTGGGTGGATGGCCAAGGGCAGAGTTGGATACCCCATTGTGAAACCAGGGCCCAACTGTGGATTTGGAAAAACTGGTATTATTGATTATGGAGTCCGTCTTAATAGGAGTGAAAGATGGGATGCCTATTGCTACAACCCGCATGGTTTGTTACAAATAGTAATTTTATCTTTGCCAAAACAGTTACATGTTACCAAGAGGTTATTAGATATAAATGGCTCCTTCTCCCAGAGATAAATCAACTTGGTGATGATGATTGTTCATAACAACAACGACACACGGAGTGATTACGCTGGGCCAGACCCCGCCCTGCTGCTCCTCTTCCACAGTCAGTATTCACAACAACTCTGCAAGGAGCTGTTGGTATACCTGTTTTAGAAATCAGGAAATTGAAGGTCTAAGAGCTTAAATAACTTACCGAAATCAGACATCCAATAATTAGCAGGAAGGTAGGATCTCAGATTCAGGTCTTTTCTATGCCACGTCTTTTTCTATTCCCGACCACAAAGGGGAAAAAAAAAAAAAGCAGTTTATAAATTTGTCACGGTTAATTAGCTAAAACAACAAAGTGATATTACCAAATGTTAACTGTTCAAAATTACCCCTTTGATAGAATGGAGGAAAAAAGAGACAAAATAAACTCTTCCCCTAATTTCTTTTTGTGCATAAATTCTTTTTTTTTTTTTTAAGATTTTATTTATTCATTCAACAGAGAGACACAGAGAGAGAGGGAACACAAGCGGGGAAGCGGGAGAGGGAGAAGCAGGCTTCCCACAGAGCAGGGAGCCCGACGCGGGGCTTGATCCCAGGACCCCGGGACCACGACCCGAGCCAAAGGCAGACGCCCAACCGACTGAGCCACTCAGGCGCCCCTGTGCATAAATTCTTAAACTTCCAAACTAAGCAATTCTCACTCTATGGTTTGTTTTCACAATTATATACTGGATATACTAGTTATTATTATATAGTATATTTTTATTCATATTTTCCCATGGTTGATTGTAGCTAGAAAAATTTTAAAGAGAAAATTAATTCAACATAATGACTATAAGGAGCTATTCTTTGTTCATGTTCTTGGAGGAAAAAATAGATTGTTCTTTTTGGATGCATTTCCCCCAGGATGATACTACAAAGAATTATAATGTGTTACCAAGTCAGTCTCCCATTTATGATCACAAACATCTTCAGGTGTTGTCCTGTTTCAATCTGCCTTATAAGAAAGTCCCTATAGAGGGATGCCTGGGTGGCTCAGTCAGTTAAGCGGCTGCCTTTGGCCTGGGTCATGATCCCAGGGTCCTGGGATTGAGTCCCACATCGGGCTCCTTGCTCAGCAGGAAGCCTGCTTCTCCCTCTCTCTCCCTCTGCTTATGCTCTCTCTGTCAAATAAATAAAATCTTAAAAAAAAAAAAGAAAGAAAGCCCCTAGGGAGAAGTTACAGTGAGTTATAGTCAAGTTCTAGCATATTACTATAGAATTTATTATTCAATGATATTAACCATTGGAGAATGTTTCTCATGTTTGTAACTAACCTTTATCTCAAAATAATGTGTATTCTAAGTAGAAAAGAATTTTGCCTAGAGCCATCATCTATTCCCACTTAAGACAAAATATTAATAAATATGTATAGTGCATTTATATAGGGCTATAATTTTCAAACCACTTTGACATACATTAAACCTATGTTTATTTAGTTCTATATCTAGTTATTGTTAATAGTTCATATATCTTCTTTTCCTCCCTCTTCCTCTTCCTTTTTCGTCAGTATATTTACACAAGCAACTTTCTTTTTACTCTCAAGAGTCACTTTTATTTCCAAGTATATTCTCTGATTCTTCCTTTGCTTGATAAGCTTTAGGATCTCTGAGCATCTATTCAATCATTTCCAAAGGTCAAGATCTAGGGGAGAGAAAGAAGTGCTAATGGAAAGGTTCTTACAGTATTTCCTTGCCCTTTTATAAGGACGCCACCTTAACTTACAAATTTTTATAAATTGCTTTTGTTTCTCATAGAGGCTTTTTACTCTGGGACTATTTGTACAGAATCCTGGGAGACTTGTTCTTACTCAGGTCTCAGCTTACTTTTGGATTCAGTGACATGCTGATTTTTTAGGATGTGGTGAACCTGAAGGGGACTGGGGGCCGCCTGAACTAGCACTGGGAGAGGAACAGTTCAATGAAAACTAATTGGAATGAAAAAATCATAATGGTATCAAAAAGATAAACCAATGACTATCAATTAATAAAATATAGAGCTGAATAGCTAAACAGACAAATTGTTCAATATTTGTATTGTTTCCTAATCTAATGGAATAGACAACAAAGATAGGAGTATATGGGACAGAGCAAATCACTCCAAAAACTGGCACTGAACATGCTTATGTACACGTATAAACTATGTATCATATAATATTTAACAAGGCAATAAGAACAGCTTACATTTTGCATAACACCCTGATGTTCTCTTCCATGTTACTATCCTTAGAATAAAGCTGTGAGGTAGGTAATGGGAGAGGCATGATTATTTTTACTTTACCAATGAAAAAACTGAAGTATAGAGTGGTCACAGAGCTCAGACTAGATCCCTGACCTTCTTCTGTCACTCCCCTGTCAGAAATTCTAAGATCCTCTTCGGCCCTGAGGGAGATAAGCTTCCTTACCTTCTATGGCATTAGGATTCTAACACAATTTTTTTTTTTTTTAAAGATTTTATTCATTTATTTGACAGAGAGAGACACAGCGAGAGAGGGAACACAAGCAGGGGGAGTGGGAGAGGGAGAAGCAGGCTTCCCGCAGAGCAGGGAGCCCGATGCGGGGCTCGATCCCAGGACTCTGGGATCATGACCTGAGCCGAAGGCAGACGCTTAACGACTGAGCCACCCAGGCGCCCCTAACACAATTTTTTTAAATAGCTCTTTTAAAGGATAATATTCTTGGAAAAAGCCTCTGACTGATTCAATGAAAAATGTTTTCGAATGCTACCCACAGTCACCACCAGCACCATTCACATTATTTTTGAGTTTCTAGACTGTAGACACTTACTTGATCTGAAATTAAAATTAACCAGGGGTTTTCCATGCTTTTCCCTCCAGGTCACACTATAAAATCACTGGTTCTGGCAGAGGCTGTTTGATTGTTTGTTCTCATACCAGGTTATAAGGCATGGCAGAAATCTATAAAATGATAAATGACTTGAAAAATATGAATGTCTCCATCAAATCCTCAAATACTAGGATTGAGGTGTTAGTTTAAAACCAGTGAAAGGAGTATAGAATGATTATAAATTATTCCTTTTAACTGGACTAGAGTGACCTTCAAGGTCCCTTGTGATCCTGAAATTCTATAATGATTTTCCAAACAGAATTTATTGGACTCATTATTCTAAATGTCCAAGTCCCTGAGGACACAGTGTTGACACCACAGGACAAAATCCCAGCCATCTTGATTGGGCTGTTGGTAACAGGGGTACACATATTCATCAAAATACATGAACATATACACATGAGACTTGTACATCCTTTTTTTAAAAAAAAAAAATTATTTTTAAGTAATCTCTACACCCAACATGGGGCTTGAACCCATAACCCCGAGATCAAGAGTCGCATGCTCCACTGACTGAGCCAGCCAGGCGCCCTGAGGCTTGTGCATTCTAAGCTGAAAAGATAAAAAGCAAAAAAAGTGAATAAGAGCACAATTATTAAGTTGCTATTTTTTTCTTGTTATTTTATTTTTTTAAAAATTCAGTCTATATTCATTTGAAAGAATTTAGCAACGAATAATGAAAATATTCATTTATTCTTTAGCTGTAAGTATATATATTCAATATTTCATTAAAAGTAATAAATAGGCACTAAGAAGTACATATCAGTTTAAAATAGGGATATTTTTTCTAATGCTTTCTTTCTTTTCTTTTTTTGTTTTATCCATTTCAGCAAAGGAGTGTGGTGGTGTCTTTACAGATCCAAAGCGAATTTTTAAATCTCCAGGCTTCCCAAATGAGTACGAAGATAACCAGATCTGTTACTGGCACATTAGACTCAAGTATGGTCAACGTATTCAGCTGAGCTTTTTGGACTTTGACCTTGAAGATGACCCAGCTTGCTTGGCTGACTATGTTGAAATATATGACAGTTACGATGATGTCCATGGTTTTGTGGGAAGGTACGTGTTTCCCCATTATTGATTTTCTAGTATTTCTACTCCCCTGCAACACCATATCTGTTTTTAGCAAAGATTTTTCTTAGTATGTGAAGCTGCTGCATGGTCTTATAATTAAAATAGTGACAGCTGCCTTTTGATTACTGTTAAGTTGTAAGAATTAAATAGTCTATTTAAAAAGACTTCAGGGTGCCTGTTTGGCTCAGTCAGAAGAGCGTGTGACTCTTGATCTCAGGGTCGTGAGTTCAAGCCCCATGTGGGGTATAGAAATTACTTAAATAAATAAAACTTTTCAAACAAATAAAAAAAATAAAAAGACCTCAGTATTTAACTAACAATAGGAGGAAAAAGACACATGTGAATTGAGAAATCTGTTGGGGATTTTTAGGTATTCTAATTTCTATCAACCTCCTAAAAAGAATTATAAATTCAGTAATTACTGTCTTTCTTCTGTGTACAAAGTATTGTGCTAAGCATTATGAATGTAAGAATTAAGCAAAGTATAGCCCCTTCTCTCATAAAATTTACCTAAATGTACAATGGATATCTTCTTTAAAATAGCTTTCATTACCATAAAAAACAAGTGCTCCTTTCCTCAATATTTCTCCCTTGGGTTTTCAACATGCTGGGACGCAACAGATCTGTGTTGCCATCCTGAATCTTCAATATAGTTTAAACTTTGAATGTCTCACAAAATATTACAAATCAAAGCATATCTAATTATGTGTTTTATTTATTTAACCCCCCACTTAATAACGCATATCTGAGACTATCCATTATCAATAGACTATCAGTTATCAATTTTCTATCATCCACAACAGTAATTTAATGAAAGAAAATGGTAGTGAGGACAATTAAAAATGATAGACTCAGTAGTTTGTTGTGACTTTGAAATGTGCAACTTAAGCACAAAGAGAAAGAAAGGCATTTCTTGCATACATGAACAACAATTTTTGGAGGGAAATTGTTTTTGCTTTGTTTTATTTTGCTTTCTGGCTGACGGACTACTGCTATAGAAAAAAAGTACAAATAGTTTTAAAACATAGTCTGAAGAAGAGATGAAGCGGGGTTGGTGAAATTAAAAGCAAAGTATTTGTTGAAAGAATGGACATCCTACCTTGAGAGTCAAGATGATATTTTCATTCTAAACCTAGTTTCAGAAATCAATTACAGCCCTAGGTAAAATAATATACTGTTTTTTAAAAGGTTTTCAATAGACTAATTTGTTATTTATTGGATTTATATTATGTGATAAATCCTTCCCTTTTATGTAATGTACAAGGGAGTTCCTTTCAAGTCATAATTCAGATAAAAATCAATCCCTCTTGTAAGGTCCAACATAATTTTCCACATTTAGATCAGTCTACTCTAGAATTCAAATTAGTAGTACCATCAGCCATACACCTATTCCTCTTTAACCGTGAAGAAAACTGATTAATCAGAATCAAATTTAAAATTTTTCCAAATAGATTCAAATTGTCTACTACACAAATAGTTTTGCACGTATACAGAATAGAAATGCCACATACTCTTTTTTAAGAATCTCATTTATACTGTGAGGTTATTTGACACAAAAAACTTTGTTTTAATCCCTCTTCTCCCTTACAAATTCAAGTTTAAAAAAAACAATAAAAACTTATAAAATAATAGGAAAACGAGCCATTACTTAGGAAAAATAAAGCACTTTAATTACAGGTCAGAGCTGCTTGCAATAGCTGTGTAATAGTCTTTTGTGTGACTTCTCTTTTTTAAAAATTCCCTTTCAGATACTGTGGGGATGAGCTTCCAGAAGACATCGTTAGTACAGGTAATGGCTCTAAACTGAGACGTAGGACTATGATTTGTTTTCTCATAGTGTCACTGAAAGTGAAGAACCCAGTAGTTATTACTATTTCCTTTTTAAAGTTGAGGGAACCATTGGCACAGATGTAGCTTACCAGTTCGTAAAATGCAGTGTTTATACTTAAAGACTTACGCCATCTCCTTACACCAAAAATGTGTAGACTTATCAGGTGCAGGAATGCAGTCTGAGATGGTCTTGCACCTGCAAATCCCTGAATACTGCCTAGGTTATGACTTCCATAAAATGTGGTTAAAAACAAACAAACAAACAAAGTTTTTCATCAATAAAGGATTGAAAAGTATTTTCCGAAGTATTAAAGTTGTTAAAAATACCTTGTCACTGAAAAAATTTTACATCACACTTAACTGCATTTTTATCTTAACACAGCATTCTCCAGAGTGTTGTGAAGAACAGTTCTATGAAACATTTTTAATAGGTGTTGCATGAGAAAAGAACACTAAGGTCAAGAGAATTTGGGAAACATTGGTTTAAACAATGTTAAACAGGTATCTTTATTGGAAGATGTCAGAGAGCTTTTAATATGCTAATTATGTATAGTAAATCTCAAAAGGCTAGCTATCGTTGGCGATGTGTTCCAAATCTTTTTAACTCCTGCCAATTACTTTTGTGACTTTGCACCATGCAATGTACCTCAAGAAATGAGTTTGTAGTCATATATATATTTATTTCCATAAGCAATATCACTGCCATTGCCCCATACCGCTATTTTCTGGCTAAGAACCTTCACTTTCTTAGGTGTTTTTCTTTTTTAATTTTTATTTCCATCCCCAGCACTAGTAGTTGGTATTCTTACTTGCTCTATTTTTCCTCCAAGTCATAAAATTATCACAATGTTTCTGCAACTAAAAATAACAAAATACACTGAATTGTAATTTCTAAGTGGTCCTTAAGCTCAGATACCACTAGCTAAATTACTCCCACACCCTAGCCTTGAAGTGCACGAAATTCTCATGAAATTCTCATTTATGCGTCAATATTACAAGATATAGAACTTCTTATTCAATCCTTGAATGATTAATTGCTTAAAAGTTATTCATTCATTCTCTGTTACAATCTCCCTAGTAAGGGCAGCCTACTAAAATGTTTATCTCAGGGCGCCTGAGTGGCTCAGTCGTTAAGCGTCTGCCTTCAGCTCAGGTCATGATCCCAGGGTCCTGGGATCGAGTCCCGCATCAGGCTCCCTGCTCGGTGGGGAGCCTGCTTCTCCCTCTCCCACTCCCCCTGCTTGTGTTCCTGCTCTCGCTATCTCTCTCTCTCTGTCAAATAAATAAATAAAACCTTTAAAAAAAAAAAAGACATTTAAAAAAAACCTGTTTATCTCATTCTTTTCCTGAGAACATATTTTACATTAACAGAAAGTTAAAAGAAGACAGGAGCCATCCGTAGGAGGTAGTTGGGGGATGAGAATCCTATTTTTAAAAAAAAGAAAGAAAAGAAAGAAACAGGGAGAATCAAAGCCTGAAACTTGACATTTTTTCTTGTTTTGTCTAAAACAGAAAAAACTTACTTCAAGCATAATCAAATTAGTGTTTTTCTAACACAACTGCAAGAAACTGAAAAAAAAAAAAACAACAAAACCGCACACAGTTTATTATTCAAAGAGAAACAATCAACACACAGAAGAGAACACAGTTAAACAAAACAGCCAAAGATTTAGCAAAACAGCAAGAGGAGGAAATTGATACCAAGAAATAGAAAAAGATTTAAAATACATTTGAAGTATAATCCTACCAAGTCAAGTATAATGCTGTTAACATTTTGATCTAGTTTTCTTCTTAAATATGTGCTTATTCAGCCAGGATATTTACATTAAAAAACAAGACCAGAAAATGAATGAACTAAAAACTACCCATACACTAGACCACTTTAATAAATAGTATATAAAGTAAGAATATACCCACTCTCCTCATCTCTGCTCACCCAAGAAAGGCATTGGATGACTTCCAGGTGTTTTCCTGTATTATATAAACATGATATACACAGATATCATGGACATATTTCCAAGTCAGCATACAGTATATAGATCATTCAAATTTGTTTTAATGACTGCCTAGTAGGTCCCTGTATGGATGTACCATTATTTGTCATGTACCAATATTTAACATCCTAAAGATGATTATTTCTGATTTTCTTTTCTTGCACTATTCAACATTTCACTGGATATTTTTAAACCTCTACTTTGTGGTGCTATTTTTTTTTTTTTAAAGAGTAGATTCCTAGAAGTGAAATTTTGGGGTCAAAAGTGATTTCATTTTAAATGTCAATAGACGCTGCCAAATTGGCACTAGCCCTACAGTGACAATTTGTATATTAACCACTTGAGTAATCTGTAAAATGTTTTTTGTTTGTTTGTTTTTAATTTAGGCAACTCTTCCAAGTCTGAGAAAAGTGTAGTGGATAAGAGCATGAACTCTGGAGCCAGACTCCTGGGGCTCAAACCCGGTTCTGCCACTAATTTAGCATTGTAGCCTTGGGCAGGCCACTCAGGCTCTCTATGCCTCAATTTCACCTGTAAAATAAATATTTACAATATCCACCTCATAATGTTGTGGGGAATAAATGAGTTAATAGATGAAAGGCACCTAAAGCTGTGCTTGGCAAACATTAGCATTCGATATATGTGGGGATTTTTTGTAATGAATTCTGGATCTGTGATGTGGATGAAGAAGACCTTTCCTTGGTGAAAAAGAAAAATATTCCTATATTTTATTTTATATAATAGATTTTCCCTTCTTATTTTTAGCATATTTTTGGTCTTAAATGCAGGTAAAATGTATTTAGGTACTCTGTGTAAAGTAGGGAGTTAGCGTTGTGGCTTTGTTTCTTACAATGTAAAGCTTGTCGCCCTGACATCATTTATAAATAATTCATCCATATCTCGCTGGTTTAAACGGCCTGACATTCTCCTGAATTCAGTGGCTGTTCCTTCTATAAAGAATACCTTTTAAAACAGAATAGAAAAATTTCCTGTAGGACAGCTTAAAGGGCCAGAGGAGAAAATAGGAAAGTCTCTCACCCTGCTACACTTGGCAAAGGAAACACAGACTCCACTGCTTGAGAATCCAACTCTGAATTCTGGGAGTCTGGTTCATGACTTTTTATATTCTCCTATAAGAATGATGAGTCTTTGGACTGCCAGACAAATTAAAGCAGAGTAACATCTTTGTTCTTTTGCGTTCCCCCTCCTCCCCAGGAAATGTCATGACCTTGAAGTTTCTAAGTGATGCTTCAGTAACGGCAGGAGGTTTCCAAATCAAGTATGTTGCAGTGGATCCTCTATCCAAATCCAGTCAAGGAAAAAACACGAGTACTACTCCTACTGTAAATAAAAACTTCTTAGCTGGAAGATTTAGCCATTTATAAAACAAAAAAAAAGGACACTCAGTGTTTACGTTTGTATCTTTTGGAACCCCTTATTAATAGCATTTATTTATTTTCTAAATGTGAAAGGCAATACCTGATACTCTGGGGAAAATTGGAAAATACAGAAAACTTTAAATGAGAAAATAAAATCTCTCATAATCCCACTGCATAAAAATAACAAGCATTAACATTTATATATTTTTCTTTTAGTTATTTTTCAATTTGTGGTATATGTATATATGTATCTATATGTATTTTGTATTTGAAATTTTGGAATCCTGTTCCATGTACAGTTTTATATCTTAGTTTTTTTTTTAACTTCGAACTTTATGGCTTAAGCATTTTCCCGTATCATTGAGTATTCTGCAAACACATAATTTTGAACAGCTGTAAAATATTCCATGGTATGATTGTTCCATACTTTATTTATGCTTGTCTCTATTGTGGGAATTTTAAGTTGCTTTCAAAAATATTGCTGCAATAAATATCCTTGCACATACATATTTGTACAGCTCTCTAATTATTTGGGATAGGGTCCTTGAAGTAGAATTACTGACTCAGATATTAATTAAAATGGAATTTTGTTAGGATCCCTGGCTAGCCCAGTCAGTAGAGCATGCAACTCTTGATCTTGGGGTCATGAGTTTGAGCCCCACGTTGGGGGTGGAGTTTACTCTAAAAAAATAATAAAATAAATGTACAGCTTTAGAAAAATAGAATTTTCCTTTTTATGGGCAAAAGTGACATATCATCATGGTTTGAATTTACAATGAGATTGATGGTTTATATATTTTTGATCAGTTTTATTTCTTTTGTGAATTATTTTTTCATGTCTTTCACCCATTTTTTACTTACATAACCTTTTGATTTATAAGAAATCAGTATATATCGGATATATAATTTCATGTCTGTCATATATATGTTGCAATTTAATTTTATGTGAAGTTTGATTTTTATGATTTTTAAGATTTTTATTAAAGGTTAAATTTTATTTACTGTCATATTTACTGATCTTGCTTCAGTCTCTTGTCTTTACATTTAGAATGAATATTCCCATTACAACTTGATGTATTTATTCATTAATATTTTATTCTTATTATTTTATGGCTTTGCTTTCATAGAAGGAAAAAGTCACAGTTGTTACCCTTTATATGAGGGGTAATGGTTACTATCCAATTAAATTCAACAAAAATGTTTGTGCCTGGCACTGTTCTGGACACTTAGGAAACACTCAAGAACCAAATGATTAAAAATCCCCAGGCTTGGGGAGTTTATGTTCTGGTGTGAGGAGAGAGTCAATAATTAAACATGATAAATTAGTGAACTACACGTTAGAAATAGATTAGAGAGACTTCTTTATTAAATTACTAACGGAATGAGTATAGATTTAGAAGAAGAAAAAAGACTAAGAATTGAGCCCTGGAAGAGGAAGATCAGCAGAGAAGACTGAGAAGGAGCAAAGGATGAATTAGAAGGAATATCCCTTGGGGTCCTAGAAGCCTAATAGAAAACATATCAAGGAGGAAGGAGTGATCAACTGTTAAATGCTGATTTAAAAGCACTACAAAGATGAGTGCTAAGAATAACCACTGGGTTTAGCAACATGAAGATTGTGGGTGACCTTAAGGAGCAATCTTGGGGTGTGGAGGCAAAGGCCCCCTGGAGTGTCCTGTAGAGTGAAGTGGAGGACACCACTGGAGACAGTGAGTCTGGCTATCAAGGAAATGGAGCTGTCAGGAGAACTGGGTTGAAAGAAGGCTTTCTTGATGGGAATGAACTGAGAGAAAGGAGAGATGCTGGGGCCATTTTTCTGAGTCTGGGTAGTAGTCAGAGTCAATGAGGCAGGAAACAGATGACACAGTCAAAAGGGGGAAACTGAAGAGATTATCACAGAGGTGTGGGTTGACTTATAGAAAGCTCTCAAAGGATGGTGAATCATTAGATGCTCACCACAGAAGGAGGATCCCCTGGAGGAGAAAAATCAGGGGCAGTTATATATGAATCCAGAGAGAGAGCTTCCTTGATAGGAAAGGGTTGCCCAACCGAAGATGAAACAGGAGTTCTGCCAACCCAAGTCTCTGGGAAGGGATTGCAGGTAGATACCTCAATTTCTCCCTCCTCCCATACTTTTCTGTCCTGCTGGTGCTTCCTACTGTCTAAACCCAAGCAGAAATCAAAATATGAGGAAACCTGGTTGGTACTGTCCACAGAGATCAGCTCCAGGGTCCTGAGCAGGAAGTCAGAGCATAGATCTAGAAGGGTGAAAGGATTACATCTGTCATCATGGGTGAAAGGAGATTGGTTCTAGTGCACAGATGGAGGGACTGGCTTTAGATAGCAGCATGGAGGGGCACCTGGGTGGCTCAGTCGTTAAGCGTATGCCTTTGGCTCAGGTCATGATCCCAGGGTCCTGGGATCGAGCCCCACATCGGGCTCCCTGCTCGGCGGGAAGCCTGCTTCTCCCTCTCCCACTCCCCCTGCTTGTGTTCCTGCTCTAGCTATCTCTCTCTCTGTCAAATAAATAAATAAAATCTTAAAAAAATAAAAATAAAAATAGATAGCAGCATGGACAGTCCCTCTATAGTCCCTCTCTTATGCCATGAATCCTTTAACAGTTGAAACCTATGAACACTTCTCTGTGTTATGTTTTTATTTATTTTATTTTTTAATTTCATTTCATTTTTAATTTTTTTTATTTTACATGTGCTCCACTCCCAGTGTGAGGCTTGAACACACAACCCTGAGATCAAGAGTCGCATGCTCTACCAACTGAGCCAGCCAGGCATCCCCCTCAGTGCTATGTTTTTAAATGCATAAAATACATAGGAGTACAAAGAAAATTATTTTGAAACACAGTTATAAAATCATTTTAAAAATCAAATCTGTGATACATTAATGCATGTGTTTCTATATTAATGCCATAAATAATATCTAGTAGTGCACTTAATAACTACCATAATTTTAAAGTAGTGATACATATGTGTATAATATTCTGAAATAGATGCCAAAACTGTTTCATGGTATAAAATCCCTATGATGTTTACTCATGACAAAAGCATAGGTATTGCTACTGTGGTTTACTACCTACATTCACAACTGAAGAAAATGACTAGATTTCGGTGAAGAGTTATTAGAAATAAAGATGAATTTCCACATACAAGATCACGATGGCCTGGGTTAAGTCCAAAGCTCCATTAGGAAGAAGGTAGAATGTAAGGACAGAAGCTGACCTATAGAGAGATATGTGGGAATCTGCAGGGCTCTCTTCTGCTTGTTTTGCATTTCTCAGTAAAGAAAGAGTCAAGTCATGTGCCAAGAATGAGTATGGAAAGGGGTGCTTGGGTGGCTCAGATGGTTAAGCATCTGCCTTCAGCTCAGATCACGAGCTCAGGGTCCTGGATCGAGCCCTGCATCAGGCTCCCTGCTCAGCGAGGAGTCTGCTTGTCCCTCTCCCTCTGGCCCACCACTCATGCTTTCTCTCTCTCTCTCTCTCTCTCTCAAATAAATAAATAGGAACTTAAAGAAAAAAAAGATGAGGATGAAGAAGTAAGTGTATGAGGTTTGAGAAGACAGGAGAAGGCATGAGAGGGTCTTCTAGGAAAGTGGGAAAGAGAATGGACCAGAAAGATTGCATGTGGGTACCAGGCAGAATCAAGAGCTCATGTCAAGTTTGTGGTATGGACTTGAATAGGAGACCAGTCAGCAAGGCTTGTTTTCCTCCAGTCATGTTCAGCTACACAAAGACAAAGACAGATTGGGGGAGAGCTAGAGTCAACAGATCTGGGTTTTCACCAAGTGACTAGGACAAGAGAAGGGCAAGGGAGTAAGGGATGTGCGTAAAGGAGGGACTGTGATGATAACCCATGGAATTTAGTTTGATTAGGAGGGAAGAAAGGACTTTGAGGAAATGAGAGACAGTGAAAAAGTGGTATACTTAATGAAGTGAAGGTCCCATAACGGCTCAAAGGATTGTAGAATTGGAGGATGAGGAGATGCAGTGGAAAGATAGGAGGTAGTGATCAGAGAATAGGACTTTAAATATAAACTTTCATGGTAGGCAGAATAGCACCCTCTTCTCAAAATGTTACATCCTAATCTCTAGAACTTATGAATATGTTACTGTATGTGGCAAAAGGGACTTTGCCCATAGGATTAAGTAAATGGCCTTAAAATGGGAGATTATCCTAGATTGTCCAGGTTGGCCTAATGTAATCACAAGGATTTTTAAAATCATGGAACACTACATCAAAAACTAATGATGTAATGTATGGTGATTAACATAACATAATAAAATTAAATTTAAAAAAAAGTGGATGAGGGAGGCATAAGAAAAAGAGAATCAGAGAAAGAGATGTGACAAGAGAGGTGGGGTCAGAGAGATGCAATGTCGCTGGCTTTAAAGATAGAAGAAAGGAGCCATGAGCCAAGGAGTGTGAGTGGATTCTGGAAGCTGGAAAAGGCAAATAAAGAGATTTTTCCTTAGAGCTTCCAGAATGAATGCATCCCTGCTGACAACTTGCTTTTTGCCCAAAAAGACCCATGTTGGACTTCTGAATTACATAGTTATAAAGTAGTAAATTTGTGGGGACGCCTGGGTGGCTCAGTTGGTTAAGCGACTGCCTTTGGCTCAGGTCATGATGCCGGAGTCCCAGGATCGAGTCCCACATCGGGCTCCCTGCTCAGCAGGGAGTCTGCTTCTCCCTCTGACCCTCCCCCTTCTCGTGCTCTCTCACTCTCTCTCTTTCTAAAATAAATAAATAAATTCTTTAAAAAAACTAGTAGATTCGTGTTGTCTTAAGCCACTAAGTGTATTATACTTTTTTATGGCAGTGATAGAAAGTTAATATACCTCTTAATCAGTTTCATGCAGGCTTAGACTTTGAGGAATTAAAGTATAATTCAAGGTGACAAAGCATAAACAAGAAGAAGCAGTAAGCAGAAGATAGCTATTTTTCTAGAGAAATTAACTTACTTGAATACTACTTAAGGCTAGTATAACACTTATATGTTTTCCTGCCTACACCTAATACCTTTTTACTTCCTTGCTCATGAAATTTTTTTCTCTTTTCTTTCTTTTCCTCTTTCTTTTCTTTTCTTTCTTTCTTTCTTTCTTTCTTTCTTTCTTTCTTTCTTTCTTTCTTCTTTCTTTCTTTCTTTCCTCTCTTTTCCTCACCTCCATAGGCTTTATTGGTTTTTTTTTCAGAATCCCCATTTTTTTTGTTTGTTTCCTTTAGAAGTCTCAATGAATGGAATTTAAATAGGAAATTGAAGAATGTGAGTAAATTTGAAAAGTCTAATGCATTCTAGCATATAAGGTATTATTATTGATGATTAATGTAAATTCTCTAAGATTTTCCTGAAAATAATATTCAGATGTGTGAAATATTTAGAATGATATTAAATGCCGTCTATTACCACTGACCTAGATTCTCCTATATCTCAATAGTATAGTGAAAGAAGGACACACAGGGTCAGAGGCAGGTTGTAATGACTTCTGGCGATTTGGCTGAATCATTTACAAATCTTCCTTCTGAGGCTTAGATATATTATGGTTATATTCTGAAATCTACAAAAATAATTGGACAGGAAGAGTTACAATATGTACAGATGATTTTTTTTGAGTAAATTGCTAAGTGATTTTGTAAAGCATTTTTTAAAACTTGATTTTCTTTATTCAATTTAGCATCCTTTTGCATGTCTAATTTACTATTCTTTATGTTTTAGTAATTCTACTTTATTTGAATGTTTTCAATTTAATACTCAGGTATAATTATTTCAATTTAATATTCAATTTATTATTTCATTATTTCAATTTAATATTCAATTTATTATTTCATTATTTCAATTTAATATTCAATTTAATTATTTCAATTTAATACTCAGGTATAATTATTTAATGCTCAGGTATAATTATTAACATTAAATTAATATTTCTCTATTTTTTGTGATGTTTATGTGTGGATTTGGGAGGTTCCTTTTTAAAATAATGCTTACTTTCAATTTAATGTGATCTTTATATCAATATCATTCTCTGCAAATAAAACAACTATACTGATGTTCATATACATATACATTAAGTATTTTTTTAAAGATCTTATTTATTTATTTGAGAGAGACAGAGCATGAGCAGTGGGGAGGAGACAGTGAGAGGGAGAGGCAGACTCCCTGCTGAGCAGGGAGCCCCATATGGGGCTTGATCCCAGGACTCCAAGATCATGACCTGAGCCGAAGGCAGACACTTAACCCACTGAGCCACCCAAGCACCCTACATTCAGTATTTTATATAAGACACTCAAGTTCAGATTTTTGGAAAAAGCATTTTTTGAAAAGGAATTTTTTTTAGGAATATACTTTACAACTGGTCTCCCTCAAAAATTTTTTTCCAGGCTCTTAGTGTGAAGGCAAGTTGTTTTTATGCTTTAGGTTGCTTTTAAAATTTCCTTTTTTTTTTTTTTAAGGTTTATTTATTTATTTATTTATTTGAGAGAGAGAGAGATTGAGCATGAGAGAGATCATGAGCGGGGGCAGGGGTAGAGGGAGAAGCAGACTCCCCACTGAGCAGGGAGCCCGATGAGGGGCTCAATTACAGGACCCTGCAATCATGACCTGAGCTGAAGGCAGTTGCTTAGCCAACAAAGCCACCCAGGTGCCCCACTTTTAAAATTTCTAAAACAGGGGCACCTGGGTGGCTCAGTTGGTTAAACATCTGCCTTTGGCTCAGGTCATGATCCCAAACCCTGGGATCGAGCCCCATATTGGGCTCCCCACTCAGAGGGAGTCTGGTTCTCCCTCTGCCTCTGCCTCACCCCCTCTGCTTGTGCTCTCTCACTTTTTCTCTCTCTCAAATAAATAAATAAAATCTTTAAAAGAATAATTTTAAAAATTTCTAAAACATATATTCACAACTGTTTAATTTCCTTCTGAACAAACACCCAGCAAAGAAAACCACTAGAAAAGATCACATACTGCAAAACCTAAATGTATAAAAGTAAACACCCTGTCTCTTGGGCCACCACTGGAAGAACCACATTCTTTTTTTTTCCATTTTTTTTTTTTTTAAAGATTTTATTTATTTTTTGACAGAGAGAGACACAGCAAGAGAGGGAACACAAGCAGGGGGAGTAGGAGAGGGAGAAGCAGGCTCCCCACTGAGCAGGGAGCCCAATGTGGGACTTGATCCCAGGACCCTGGGATCATGACCTGAGCCAAAAGCAGACGCCCAACGATTAAGCCACCCAGACATCCCTGGAAGAACCACATTTGCAACAGTATTTATAAAATACAAAAAAAAAAAAAGTTTTTGAGCATTTATTTGACTGTCAAACAATTATAAATGGAACTATTACTGCTTAAGGCTCAGTAACCTCACAGTGATTCTCATGATGCCAAAGAAAAAGTTACACAGTATTAGATTTAATTGAATTGAGATGTTCATTTAAATTAAAATTGCATGTAAAACATAGTACAAAAACTATTTTTCACATTGTTTTCTGAAATTCTATCCCTATTGCAGTGAATGGGGATCACTTACAAAACAATCTTAAAGGGTTCTTTTTGTTTTTGTATTCTAAAATACCAAGTACTTTTGTAATCAGTATTTTGCAAGCACAAACGAGAACTCTTAAAATAACAGTATATTGATGACAATGTTGATAGCCTCCCATTTCAGAAGAAAAGCCAAAGTCAGTCCTATGACTTAGAAGACCCATCATCATCTTGCCCTCTCTTCTAACTTCTCTCAGCTCATCTCCTATTTCTTCCCTCACTCCCTCCAACACCATTATCTGTGCTCCAGCCACATTGGTGTCCTTACTATACTTTACATACTAGCATACTCCTTACTCAGGGACTTTGTCCATGCTGTTCCCTCTGCCTGGAACACTCTTCCCAGATAGCCACATGGCCTACTCAACCATGCCTTCAGATCTTTATTCAAAAGTCACAATTTCAATAAAGTCTTCCTAGGCCTTTCATTTCAACTAACTTCTCCCTAAAATTTCATATCCCCTTTCTTACTATATTTCTATCCTTAGAACTTAACACTATTTAGCATGCTACATATTTTAATCATTTACCTGGTTTTGATCCCCCAATAGAATGCAAGCTCTATGAGAACAGTTATTTTTGCTGGATTTTTTTAATCTGCTATTTTATCTATAGGCCCTTGCAACAGAAACTGACACATAGAAGATCCTTAATTAAATGAAGGAATGAATTAGTATTAACCTTTTATTTAGAATGAAATATGATAGGGACGCCTGGGTGGCTCAGTCAGTTAGGTGTCTGCCTTCGGCTCAGGTCATGATTCTGGGGTCCTAGGATTGAGTCCAGCATCGGGCTCCTTGCTCAGTGGGGAGCCTGCTTCTCTGCCTGCTGTTCCCCCTGCTTGTGCTCTCTCCGTGTGTCTGTCTCTCTCTGACAAATAAATAAAAAAAATTAAAAAAAAATAGAATGAAGTAGGATATTTGAAATATAATTAGCTTAAAAATCATAAAGCCAAGTGGAGAATATTAAGGTGGGGGCTATCATATATATTCTTACCATATGCTAAGAGTTAGGTGATAGAGAATGTATGTTTTATATTTGTATCAATTAGGATCCAATCAGGAGACAGAAACCATAAAGAAATTTAAATGAGGAAACTGTAATACGAAGAATTATTAACTACTACAGGGGAGTGGAGCAATAAGGGATTGGCTAGCAGAAAGTAAATATACAAGGAGACATAAGCAGATAAATAGAGCTGCCACAATTCCTATGGCTAAGGTAGAGCACTTGAGGGAGAGTACCCCAGAAAACCAGACCTGCCTGGAGAGAATGAATCCTATGGTTCCCGAGTGTAAGAGAAGTCACTGTGGTGCAGTGCCGGTGGAACTTGCTAGAAAGCTCCCTGCCCAGGAAGCCTGTTCAAAAAGAGGTGTCTCATGGAAGACCCTCCATTGAAAAATCATCTGAAGTGGTTACCAGGAAAAGCTGGTGTTGCTTACCCTGGAGCACTGTAGGAGCTGGATGCTGAAGAAGACTTGTGCAATGCAGGAACTTGCTGAGCAAGCACCACTGCAACTAGATGGAAAGCTCCTTCCTCCCATCTCTCCAAGTGCCCTCTACTGGCAAAGCTTAGAAATCTGCAACTGTGCATAAAGGATACATTTAATTTAATTTAATTTAATTTTTTTAAAGGATACATTTTAAAGGGCTCATCTAAATTTTCAGAGGCAATAAAGGCAGTATTTGGAGCTGAGAAGCAACAAACTAAATACGGGCACATTTTCTATCTTCAAAAGTTATCATAGCGACTTCCCAGGAAGATGGCAGAGTAGGAGGACCCTAAGCTCACCTCATTCCATGGATACAACTAGATAACACATCAGTGTTAATAACCCAGAAAACAAGCTGAAGACTAGTAGAATAGACTCTCCACAGCTAAATGTAGAGAAGAAGCCACACGGAAGAGGGTAGCAAGGGCAGAGATGGGGTGGGGAGCTAAATGAACCCGTGGGACTGTCTGTGGGGGAAAGGGAGCCATGGGCACAGGTGTGGGGGGAAACAGACTCTAACATCAGGGAGCCCACATGGGGAATGTGAATCCCTGTAACATTTGGCTTTGAAAGCCAGAGGGGCTGAATTTCACAAGTTTTTGCAATCAGCAGGGCTTAAAACCTGGAACTTGAAAAACCACTGGCCTCATGGGACAGCCAGGAGGGTGAGAAGGAGCTGAGTTCTTGCCTTTAAGGAGAGAGCACAACAAACACCCCGCAGAGGTATAGCATAGAAGCAGCACTTTGAAAAATGCATGGGGTAAAAAAAAAAATGCATGGGGTATATAGGAAGGAGATGTATTTACTAATCTCAGATCCTCTGCTGGATGGGCAGGGATCGTTGGGAGACTTCTCTAGAAACAAAAGAGCTGGCAGGTGCCATTTACTTCCCCTGCCTCCTCCACTCCCCCATAAGCACATGGACACCTGCAGGAACCAGCCTGGCACCAACACTCCTATCTAACTTGCTAACAGTGAACCTTACCCTCTACGTTCTGCTATGGATCCACCCCCTCCAACCTGGCCTACCTACGTCCCTGGCAACTGCAGTTTCTCTTCCACTGGAGCCTATGACGCTGACACCACACACCTCACACTCATATCCACCTTAAGCCCAAGGCAGCCCCAGACTAGCCCACTAACATCACAGGGACCAACCCCTGCCCACAAAGGGCAAAGAGAGCCACTGCAGATGACTGGACTGATGGCAAAAGCAGCTCAGCTACATTAGCAGGTGTGCCTTGACAACACACATAGGAGACACCTGTGAAGTGTTCTGTGAACAGGGGATACTGCACTGCCGGGCATTACAGGACCTCTTCTTCATAAGTCCAGTACTTTCAAGGCAGAAGATGTAGCTGACTTTCCTAACACAAAGAAACAGACACAGAGAGTTAGATAAAATTGGTAGACAAAGGAATATGTCCCAAATGAAAGAACAGGAAAATCACAGCAAGAAAGCTAAATGACATGGAGATAAGTAATATCCTTGATAGAAAACTTAAAGTATTGGTCATAAGATATTCCCTGGACTTGAGAAAAGACTGGAGGATCTCAGTGAGACCCTGAACAAAGAGATAGAAAACATAAAAAAAAAAAAGAGAGAGAGAGAGAGAGACAAAGAACTCAATAGCTGAAATAAAAAATACACTAGAGTGAATAAATAGTAGATTAGATGAAGCAGAAAAACAGATCAGTGACCTGGAGGACAGAGTACAGAAAGCAATCAAGCTGAACAGAAGAGAAAAAAAATAATAATAAATGAAAATAGACTAAGGAAACTTAGTGACCATCAGCATAATAACATTCACATTATTCCTATAATTATCATTATAGGAATCCCAGAAGGAGAAAAGAGAGAAAAGTGTACAGAAAATATATTTGAAGAAATAGCTGAAAACTTCCCAAATTTGGGGAAAGATACAGAAGTCCAGATACAGAAGGCACAAAGATCCCTCAACAAAATCAACCCAAGAAGGTCCACAACAAGACAGTAATTAAAATGGCAAAAAGTTGGGGTGCCTGGGTGGCTCAGGTGGTTAAATGTCTGCCTTTGGCTCAGGTCATGATCCCAGGGTCCTGGGATCAAGCCCCACATTGGGCTCTGTGCTCAGTGGGAACCTGCTTCTCCCTCTCCCTCTGCAGCTCCCCTGCTTGTGCTCTCTTGCTCTCTCTCTCTAAAATAAATAAATAAAATCTTTTTTAAAATGGCAAAAAGTAGTGATAAAGAGAGAATTTTAATAGCAGCAAGACAAAACAGTTACATAGGAGGGAAACTGCATAAGGCTATTAGCTGATTTTTCAGCAGAAACTTTGCAGGACAGGAGTGAGTGGCATGACATATTCAAAGTGCTGAAAGAAAAACACCTGCAGCCAAGAATACTCTATCCAGCAAGGCTACCATTCAGAACAGAAGGAGAGATAAAGAGTTTCCCAGATGAACAAAAGTTAAAGGAATTCATGACCAATAAACCAGTCCTATGAGAAATGTTAAAGGGGACTCTTTGAGTGCAAAGGAAAGATGAAAAGTAGGAGTGAGAAAAGTGGGAAGCACAAAAACAGTTAAATTATGTATATCTATAAAAATGTGTTAAGGGATTCACAAATTAAAAGGATGTAAAGTATGACACCATATACCTAAAATGTGGAAAGGAGAGGAGTAAAGATGGTTTGGACTTGAGCAACCATCAACTTGATATAGATTAAATTGCTATATGCTATATGCAGAAGATGTTATATATAAACCTAATGGCAACCCAAAACCAGTAATAGATATGTAAAAATATAAAGAGAAAGGAACCCAAGTATATGAGAAGAAGCCAGTAAACCAAGAGACAGCAAAAGAAGAAAAAAAATACAGAGAAGAACTACAAAAACAACCATAAAATAAGTAACAAAAGGATATAGGTACATACTTATCAATAATTACTTTGAATGTTAAATGGACTAAAAAGCCTCAATGAAAAGACATAGGGTGACAGAATAGATTAACAAAACAAGATCTATCTATATGCTGCCTAAAAGAGACTCATTTCAGACCTAAAGACAAATGTAGACTAAAAGTGAAAGGATGGAAAACAATTTATCATGCAAATGGAAGTGAAAACAATGCTGGGGTAGCAATATTTATATCAGGCAAAATAGACTCTAAAACAAAGACTGTAGGGACGCCTGGATGGCTCAGTCGGTTAAGTGTCTAACTCTTGATTTCAGCTCAGGTCTTAATCTCAGGATTGTGAGTTCAAGCCCCATGTTGGGCTCCATGCCCAGTATGCAGTGTAGTTAAAAACAAAACAAAGACTGTAACAAGAGATAAAGAAGGACACTATATAATCATAAAGAGAACAATCCAACAATTACAACAAAAGATGTAACAAATGTAAATATTAATGCACCCAACATGGGAGCACCCAAATGCAGAAAACAGCTAATAACAAACACGAAGAAAGTAATAGATAGTAATACAATAATAATAGGGGTCTTTAACACCCCACTTACATCAATGGATAGGTCATCCAAACAGAAAATCAACAAGGAAACAGTGGCTTTGAATCACAAATTGGACTGGATGGATCTAGCAGATATATTCAGAGCACTCCATCCTAAAACAGCAGAATACACATTGTTTTCACGTGCACATGGAAGAGTCTCCAGAATAGATCACGTTAGGCCACAAAACAAGTTTTAACAAATTCAAAGAGATTGAAGTCATACCATGCATCTTTTTTGACCATAACACTATGAAACTAAAAATCAACTCACAAAAAAAAAAAAACCTAGAAAGAACACAAATACATGGAGGTTAAATAACATGCTACTAAACCATGAATGGGTCAACCAAGAAATCAAAGAGGAAATCACAAAATACATGGAGACAAAAGAAAATGAAAACACTAGGGTCCAAAATCTTTTGGATGTAGCAAAAGGTGTTCCAACAGGGAAGTTTATAGCAATACAGGTTTACCTCAAGAAGCAAGAAAAATCTCAAATAAACAACCTGACCTTCACATAAAGAAGCTAGAAAAAGAAGAACAAACACAACCCAAAACCAGTAGAAGGAAGAAAATAATAAAGATTAGAGCAGAAATAAAAGAATTAGAAACTAAAAAAAGAAAACCAATAGAACAGATCAATGAAACCAGGAGCTGGTTCTTTGAAAAGATAACAAAATTGATAAACCTTTAGCCACACTCATAGAAAGAGAGATAAAGAGAGAAGACCCAAATATACAAAATCAGATATGAAGAGGAGAAATAACAACCAACACCACAGAAATACAATGGATTGTAAAAGAATGTTATGACAAATTATCTGCCAACAAATTGGACAACCTGGAAGAAATGGATCAATTCCTAAATACATATAACCTCCAAAACTGAATCAGGAAGAAATAGAAAATTTGAACAGATTGATTACCCGCAATGAAATTGAATCAGTAATTTAAAAACTCTCAACAAACAAAAGTCCAAGGCCAGATGGCTTCACAGGTAAATTCTACCAAATATTTAAAGGGGAGTTAATACCTATTCTTCTCAAACTATTCCAAAAAAATAAAAGAGGAAGGTAAAGCTTCCAAATTCATTCTATGAGTCCAATATCACCCTGATTCCAAAACCAGATAAAGACACCACAAAAAAGGAGAACTACACACTAATTTCTATGATGAACACAGATGCAAAAATCCTCAAGAAAATACTAGCAAACTGAATCCAACAATACATTTAAAAAATCATTCACCATGATCAAATGAGATTTATTCCTGGGATGCAAGGGTGGTTCTATATTTGCAAACCAATCAACCTGATACATCATATCAATAAGAGAAAGATAAAAACCATATGATCATTTCAATAGATGCAGAAAAAGCATTTGACAAAGTACAACAACCATTCATGATAAAAACACTCAACAGGGGTGCCTGGGTGGCTCAGTCAGTTAAAAGTGCTGACTCTTGATTTCAGCTCAGGTCATGATCTCAGCATCCTGGGATCAAGCCCGAGTCTGCTTCAGGATTCTCTCTCTCCCTCTCCTTCTTTCTTCTGCCCCTCTGCTCCCCCCTCTAAAATAAGTAAATAAATCTTAAAAAAAAAAAACAAAAAAAACAACCAAACCCTCAACAAATTAGGTTTAGAGGAAACATACCTTAACATAATAAAGGCCATATCTGAAAAACCCACAGCGTACATCATACTCAGTGGGGAAACCTGAGAGCTTTTCCCCCAGTCTCAGGAATAAGACAAGAATGTCCACTCTCACCATTTTTATTCAACATAGTACTGGAAGTCTGAGCCATAGCAATCAGAGAAGAAAAAGAAATAAAAGGCATCCAAATTGGTAAGGAAGTAATAAACCTTTCACTATTTGCAGATGACATGATACCATATATAGAAAACCCTGAAGACTCCACCAGAAAACTACTAGAACTGATAAATAAATTCAGTAAGGTCTCAGGATAAAAAAATCAATATACAGAAATCCATTGCATTTCCATACACTAATAATGAATTAGCAGAAAGCAAAATTAAGGAAACAATCAATCTACAATTGCGCCAAAAATAATAAAATACCTAGGAATTAACTTCACCAAGGAGGTGAAAGACCTGTACTCTAAAAACTAAAATATTGATGCAAGAAATTGAGGATGATACAAGCAAGTGGAAAGATATTCCATGCACATGGATTGGAAGAACAAATATTGTTTTTTTAAAAAAAGATTTTATTTATCTATTTGAGAGAGAGAAAGAGAGTGAGAGAGAGCAGGAACTGTGGGGAGGGGCAGAGGGAGAGGGAAAAGAATAAATATTATTAAAATGTCCACATGACCTAAAGCTATCTACATATTTAATCCAATTCCTATCAAAATACCAAGAGCATTTTTCACAGAACTAGAACAAATAATCTTAAAATTTGTACAGAACCACAAAAGACCCTGAATAGCCAAACCAATCTTGAAAAAGAAGAACAAAACTGGTGGTATCAGAATTCCAGAATTTGAGACTAAAAAGCTGTCGTAATCAAACAGTATGGTACCAGCACAAAAATAGACACATAAATCAATAGAACAGAATAGAGAGCCCATTTGCAACAACATGGATGGAGAGTGTAATGTTAAGTGAAATAAGTCAGTCAGAGAAAGACAAATATCATGTGATTTCACTCATATGTGGAATTTAAGAAACAAAACAAACAAAGCAAAAAAATAGAGAAACCAAACAAAGTCTGAACTCTAGAGAACAAAATGATGGTTATGGTGGGGGAGGCGCAGGGATGGGTGAAATAGATAAAGGGGATTAAGAGTACTTACGATAGCACCGAGTAATGTATAAAATTATTGAATCACTATATTGTACACCTGAAACTAATATAACACTATATGTTAACTATACTGGAATTAAAATTTTTTAAAAAGTTACCATGATATCAGACCTATAATTTCAGAGAATAAACCATTGGTTGCCAGAGGGAAAGGGGGTAGGGAAATGGACAAAATAAATGAAGGGGAGTGGGAGATACAGGCTTTCAGTTATGGAATGAATAAGTAATGGGGATAAAAGTTACAGCATAAGGAATATAGTCAATGGTATTAGAGTTATACAGTGATAGATGGTAACTACAATAGTGGTGAGCATAGCATAATGTACAGTCTTGTGGAATCACTATGTTGTACACCTGAAACTAATGTAACATTGTATGTCAACTATATTTTTAAATAAATAAATAATAAAGTACAAAAGAAAAAGAAAAAAAAATCCTTTCCCCCACTGAATTGCATCTTTGTGGAGATTCAGTTGACCATAGAGGGTTGTCTCATGTGGAGGCATCTCTGTGGAGATTCAGTTTTGTGGAAATTCAGTTTACCATACATGTGTGGGTCTATTTCTGGACTGTATTCTGCCCCATTGATCTACAGCTCTATCTTTATGCCAATAACACATTCTCTTCATTACTGTAGCTTTATTTGTTTTCATTTATTTATTTGATAGAGAGAACACAAACAGGGGTAGCGGCAGGCAGAGGGAGAAGCAGGCTCCCTGCTGAGCAAGGAGCCCGATGTAGGACTTGATCCCAGGACCCTGGAATCATGACCTGAGCCAAAGGCAGACGCTTAACCGACTGAGCCACCCAGGCATCCCATTGATTACTGTAGCTTTACAATAAATTTTAAAAGCAGAAAGTCTTCGGGTGACTGACTGACTCAGTTGGTAGAGCGCATGACTCTTGATCTTGGGGTTGTAAGTTTGAGCCCCATTATGGGTGTAGAGATACTTAAAAATAAAATTAGGGGCACCGGGGTGGCTCAGTCAGTTAAGCGTCTGCCTTTGGCTCAGGTCATGATCCCAGGATCCTGGGATCGAGCCCTGCATCAGGCTCTCTGCTCCATGGGAAGCCTGCTTCTCTCTCTCCCTCTGCCCCTGCTTGTGCGTGCTCTCTCTCTCTGTCAAATAAATAAATAAAATCTTAAAAAAATAAAAATAATAAAATTTTAAAATATTAAAAAAAATAAAATCAGAAAGTCTTGCAAAATTATGCTTAGTTTTCAAGATTGTTTTCGCTATTCTCTTGTTTTTATTGTTGTTGTTCCTTTGATTTGGCCATGTTTCCCTGTTTCTTTGTACGCCTAGTTCTCATTTGTTGAGATTTAAAAATTTGTAAAACCAATCAGCTTGGCTAAAGATTCTGGAGACCTCTCAAAACTTTTCTTGGGGATGTGTCTTCCCTGGGCTGGTGCATGTAATTTCCCAATTAAAGGGGTTTGCCCATGTTTTTTTCTCAGGAACCCACAATCTCCTTCTCCCCCTAGCGTCTGTCTGCAGTACTGCAGTCCCTCTGGTGCTATAAATGTGGTGGTGCTGACCGTCGTTCTCTGCTTTCCCCTACCTGACATCCAAAGTATGCCTCTGTTTCTTTCCCATCAGCATCTGTGACTCAGGCAAGACGAAACCAAACCAACCCCTCAGGCAGCCCTCTGAGAAGCTAGAACACGGGATGTACATTCAATTCTTCTTTTTTCCTCCCAAGCAAGAAGCTGGGAGTTGGGAGTTTTTGGGCGACATTGATAGCATGGTGCTTTGCTGGGGAGAGGGTGGGTCTTGGACAGGCAAAAGAGAACTTTCCTACCTGCTTCTATGTGTTACTTTTTGGCTTTGCACTCAGCTGGGATGTTGCAACCTCTTAACTAGTTTCTGGAGTTCTCACAAGGGCAAGTTGGCACCTATGTTATGGTTAAGTCAGTGCCTCCGTCGGGGAACGAGGGCCTGAAACTTCCTATTCCACCAATTTGCCAATGTTTCTGCTTTTGTTTTCTTAAATTTGAAAAATAGTTTAAAGTTACAGACTATAATAATGAACTTTCACCTAGATTTACTAACAAAATATTGTTAATATTTTTGCCACGTTTGCTTTTTCTGTCATGTAAATGAACATTACTGTACAGTCTGAGGTTCAGTTGAGGACATTATGTGTTTTACTCTAAATATTTCATGTGTATCCTTTAAGAGCAGGGTCATATTTGTCAAATGATGATAAGACCAACACTCAATATCTGACATTAAAAAAATGATGTTGAATTTGTTGTTTACCATAGAAAAGTTTTTTTTTTTTTAAAGATTTTATTTATTTATTTATTTATTTGAGAGGGAGAGCACGCATGAGAGAGCACAAGCAGGGGGAGTACAAGCAGGGGGAGAGAGAGAGCACAAGTAGGGGGAACAGGAGAAGCAGGCTCCTTGCTGACCAGGGAGCCCGACGTGGGGCTCAATCCCAGGACCTTGGGATCAGGACCTGAATTGAAGGCAGACCCTTAACCAACTGAGTCACCCAGGAATCCCTAGAAAGAGATTTTTAATTTAATTTAATTTTTTTAAAATTTTATTTATTTGAAAGATTGAGAGAGGGAGCACAAGTAGGGGAGAGGCAAAAGGAGAGGGAGAAGCAGACTCCCTGCTGAGCAGGGAGCCTGACATGGGGCTCGATCCCAGGACCTTGGGATTAGGACCTCAGCTGAAGGCAGACTTTTAACCAACTGAGCCACCCAGGCGTCCCTAGAAAGGGATTTTTTTTATAGGATTTTTGGATTGGTAGATTTTCAGAGATGGATTAACGCCATCAATAGAAGTGTGGTTACTCAGGTGAGGTTGTTGTTGATCGGCACGCTGAAGCATGTTTACTGGAGAGAGTTCATAACTGATTGGCTGACTTTCAGAAGTGAGGAGCTGATGTTGATTTGTTGGCTTTTAACAATGTTTGCTGAGGGGAGTTGTTGTTGATAAGCTGAACAGGTTTAAGACCAGTTCTAATCATTACTTGTTATCATGGCTTCTGAAACAAGCAGTGTTTTCCTACAGAGGCACATTTAATATTTTGGACAACAGACATTGAACAATAGTGAGACAAGCAAGTACGATTAGAAGTACTTGTAATATGAAAAGGGAAAGGAGAGTACTTAATAACCATGAAGCCAAGATTTCACAAGCCTGATGAGTAAAATAAGGCCCAACAATTCTGAGTCTACCTTAGGTAGTCAGTTTGTCTTCTCTTTCAGCTTAGATGTCGACAGTTTTATCTCACCTAAAGCGTTACTCCCTGTATAATGAGAAGTCTTAGTAATGGCGCAGGCTCCTCCCTGGCTGGCCAAAAAAATTTAAGGCTATTCTATTTTACTGTCTGTAGGGCTCAGCGAATGTGAAAAAGAACACCTTTCTTCTTTTTTTTTAAAATTACCACCTCGGGGCGCCTGGGTGGCTCAGTCGTTAAGTGTCTGCCTTCAGCTCAGGTCATGATCCCTGAGTCCTGGGATCAAGCCCCACTTAGGGCTCCCTGCTCCGCGGGAAGCCTGCTTCTCCCTCTCCCACTCCTCCTGCTTGTGTTCCCTCTCTCGCTGTGTCTCTCTGTCAAATAAATAAAATCTTTACAAAAAATAAATAAATAAAAATAAATAAATAAATTACCACCTCAAGTTGTGTTTGTGAATGGTGGGGGTTGGGGGGAATACACTTAGGAATCTCTTCCCAGAGTTTTATCCTTTCAGACTCTTTTTTAAGAAATGGAGTTCACTGAGGGTATTGGGGAGTTATACCCATGGAATGATCTTGCAAATAGCCCTACTTGGGTTCTGGGTCAGCATTAAACAGACTGATTTTCACATAGGAAAAAGGATCCAGGAGTGCTAAGAGACATGATAGATCTCAATAGAATTGTAGATATATTGGCTCTGGGTGTGGTCTTGAGAAACAGTTTCTGCTACAGCTGAAGAATAGTTATATCCTCCTCGTCTAGCAAAAGAACATTTTTCTTCATTTGTATTTTGTAAACAAAGAATATAATTTGGAGGAAATTAATAATATAATTTTACATAGTATATTATTTTATATATTTTAACTATGTTACATTAATGTAAATATCAATACATATCACATATAATCTGATACATTAATATGAATTTTTATATTTTCACTACATATATTCATATTGTTTTTCAAATTGGTTGTACTAACAAAGCTTATTAGGGCAACTAACTTACAGAATTAGAGAAATTATTGTTTTATTTTTAATTTTTTTCTTTCCCAACATTAAAAATTTTATTTGCTTTATTTTTTTCCCTCAGCTTTATTGAGGAGAGGTGGTGATTGTTTTCAGTAAAGCTTTTATCTAAGCACATCATTATTGGTTAGGGAACATGATAGATTGAATCAAAAGCATACAACTTTAAATCAGTAAAGAAAAGAACATGATAAAAATATTTAAGAAAGAGTGTGATATATAGAAGAATATTGATCCAATGGTCTTGGACAGTCATGTTCTGCAGTGTATAGTTATCAGCTTATTCTAAAGATCTTGCATCAGTAGTTCACTTTCAGGAACCATCAATTTCTGGAGCTTCTCAGCTTTGGATCTCTAACAGATGTAACTTTTCAGTTATGTTGAGGTCCTCTGTATTTTTCTAGAAGATTGGCAGTGATATAGACAATAAGATTTTGGAGTGAAGAGCAAAAACAACGTGTAACTAAAATTCACAAATAACTTCCAGTTAGATGTGTCCCCATTATTGGATAAATAAGATAGAATATCCTACATAAGGAAACACAATATTTAATAGTCTTTTAATCTGTATGAATGTCATGCTTTTCAACAGGAAAACATTTAAGCCTATCCAGAAAAAAAATGTACTATTATGAGTATGTATTCACAAACCAGAGAGGGAAGCAACTGAAAAAATTCACATGATGATACTCAAAGGATCTTTCTGGGCATGGTCCTAGTCTATGCCTACCTTTACAATTTTTCCAGGTTAATTTGGTTCCAAGTGGGTATAAACTGGCCAAGTCCTCTGTTCCTAGAAGTTTTCCCATAAGGGTTTGATTTTGTGTCCAATTTACCCACACTCTGAATGGATTGTTTCATAAAAGATTTTCACAAGTGTTCATTTGGGTTTTTATTGGGTTTTACCAGGTAGCTATTCTGAATTTGCCAGATTTTGTCCTCAGGAATCTTATAACCCGATTATTTCCAGTGTTTATTTTCAGGATTGGGGTGTCCAGATTTTATGCATCTATGATGGAATCTTTGAACTTCTACTTGGATTTATTGTTAATTATTTTTATGTTTATCGTTTTATATAATGTTGCTGTATAAGGACTTCAATCAGAGAAATCTGTTTAGCATGGTGATCTGTTAATATATATCTATAATATATGTAAAATATTTCTATAGTGATTACAGTATAGTATACTGACATCTATAATACCTTTTCTACTGTAAGTCTGTAGCTTTTTGACAGCAATTATTTTAGCATGAAGATATCAGGTAATTGATATCACTACTTGTTATCATGGCTTCTGAAACAAGCAGTGTTTTCCTACAGAGGCACATTTAATATTTTGGACAACAGATATTGAACAATGGTAATTGATGTATTTGTTATTAAATTTTAAAGAATAACTTAAAAATCTCTTCCTATATTCTTTCAAAGAAGCGTGTTATTCTTGGGACGCCTGGGTGGCTCAGTCGGTTGGGCGGCTGCCTTTGGCTCAGGTCATGATCCCAGTGCCCTGGGATCGAGTCCCGCATCGGGCTCCTTGCTCAGCAGGGAGCCTGTTTCTCCCTCTGCCTGCAGCTCCCCCTGCTTGTACTCTTGCTCACTCTCTCTCGCCCATGCTCTCTCTCTCTAACAAATAAATAAATAAATAAAACTTAAAAAAAAAAAAAGTGTGTTATTCTCTAAGCTTACCAATCTTAGTTAATTATTTACTTTTTTTTGAAACTTCATTTTTTTTTTTTAAGATTTTATTTATTTGACAGAGACAGACACAGCTAGAGAGGGAACACAAGCAGGGGGCGTGGGAGAGGGAGAAGCAGGCTTCCCGCGGAGCAGGGAGCCCAATGTGGGGCTTGATCCCAGGACCCTGGGACCATGACCTGAGCCGGAGGCAGATGCTTAACAACTGAGCCACCCAGGCGCCCAATTATTTACTTTTTTCCTAACAATTTAATATGCCTTAGAAAGGAACATGGTTCAGTTATTTGAATAATTTGGCTTTTGGTAAGAAATTAGATTTTATAAGAGACACAAGATGGTATTCTATATATCAAGCCTAATATATATATATATATATTTTTTAAGATTTATTTCAGAGAGAGAGAGTGTGCGAGTGGGGGGAGGGGCAGAGGGAGAAGGAGAGGAGAAGATGACTCTCCAGTGATTGTGGAGCCCAATGCGGGCTCCATCTCCCCACCCGGAGATTAAGACCTCAACCGACTGAGCCACCCAGGTGCCCCTTTTCATATTTTTAATATAAAAATCTGTCAGCAGGGCGCCTGGGTGACTCAGTCGGTTAAGCGACTGCCTTTGGCTCAGGTCATGATCCTGGAGTTAGAGGATCGAGTCCCATGTCAGGCTCCCTGCTCATCGGGGAGCCTGCCTGTCCCTCTGACCCTCCCCCCTTCTCATGCCCTCTCTCTCTCTCTCTCTCTCTCTCAAATAAATAAATAAATAAATAAAATCTTTTTTTTTTAAAGATTTTATTTATTCATTTGAGACACAGAGATATATAGAGAGAGAGAACATGAGCAGTGGGAGAAGCAGAGGGAGAGGGAGAAGCGGACTCCCCGCCGAGCCAGGAGCCCGACGTGGGGCTCAATCCCAGGACCCCGGGATCATGACCTGAGCCGAAGGCAGACGCTTAACCATCTGAGCCACCCAGGCGCCCCTAAATAAAATCTTAAAAAAAAAAAAATCTGTCAACAAACAATGTTGATTTGGGATTTGGTAGTACCGTGTCGAAAGTTCTGTTCTCCAGGCTGGGCGGGACCGGACCTGAGTGGAGAGGGAGCTCACCTGCCTCAGCCAACTCTTTCCCACCACCCCACCCATGGAGCAAGACAGCAAGACAACAGCCCCTGGAAGATCCAGTTTACTTCCGGCTGCTGGAGCTGCACCTTGACCCCAAGGTGGCAGAGCAGATTCCAGGCATTGCTCCATTCCTGCCACCGTCGCGCTGACCAGTGACCAGTCATCCCCAGAGATAGATGAAGATCGGATCCCCAACCTGCTTCTTAAGTCCACTTTGTTTTTGTTTTTTTAAGATTTTATTTATTTATTTGACACATAGGGAGAGAAACAGAGCACAAGCAGGGGGAGTTGCAGGCAGAGGGAGAGGGAGAAGCAGGCTCTCCACTGAGCAAGGAGCCTGACATGGGGTTGGATCCCAAGACCCCCGGATCATGACCTGAGGTGAAGGCAGACCCTTAACCGACCTGAGCCACCCAAGCATCCCTTCTTAAGTCCACTTTTGGCCCTGTCTCCATGGCAATGGTAGAAGGTGACGAGGACCACACCCACAATGAAAAAGCCTGTAGAATCCATCCCTAAAACTCAGAGGAGGCAGAGTGAGAAACCCAGCACAGAGGAACCTTTAACCCATATACCACCATTGGATTCCCAGGGAGCCAACTTGGTCTGAGGGTGAAGGAGGTATCCCAGAATCAAGACTGCAGTGGGAATGCATGGACACTGGATTTGTTTCTTATTCTTCACTTTTGGGAAAAATCTCTTGTTTTTAAAGAGTGATAAATTTGGTGTTAACAACAACAAAAAACCCAAACAACAAAAAGTTCTGCTCTGATTATGGAAATCTTCTTGAATTACAGAAACAACGAGTATGGGATTCTCTTTCATGGGCTAGGGTTATGGTATTGCTACACCAGTATTTGCTTATATAAGAAGGAGAAAATAATGATAATTCATAATTATTTAATAAGTAAAAAAACTTACTATTTAATAAATTAAAAAAAGCTGCTAGCCATAGTGATTTATCATGTGTAGCAACATAGACTTAAAGGCTAGTATGAGATCTGAGGGTATTTTGACTTATTTGTTGAAGCCTGTAATTGCTCTGAGGCAAGGAGATTTATTTTTTCTTTTTTTTTCCCCCACCCACCCACCCTCTATTTTGCTGCTTCTTTAAGGGATAGTTTTATAGGCAATGTTTTTTTAATGAATTCAAATCCCTAGAGCATGGCCTAACATGTTCATGTTTGTACAAAAAGAAAGATTTATGTAATTAAGGGGAAAAAAATCAATCTGTAAGCTTATGGGCTCTGCTCCAAGTTAAAATGCCCGGTCTGTGGAGTCTTTCATCCATAGGAATTCTGGAACCATAGCCATCTGGGGGGTAGTTTCCTAAATTATATATAGTATATGAGTTTTCACACCAAGATGCACTGTACTCTGACCGTGTATAAAAGCTGCAGTATATTTTTCTCAAAAAGTAGGTCTTACTTACTACATTTGTGCCACTGAGGTGCCGCAAGAATATTCTGATAAGATCTCAAAATATCAGTTATAGCCAAGACATTGAATTGTTAAATATTTTGACTACTTGAGTGGTTCTATTAAACCAAAGAAAATAAAGTTTATTTCTCCTTGAGCTTTTCAGAATTTACTGTGTATGTTCAAAAAAATTTTTAAGATTTTATTTATTTATTTGAGAGAGAGAGAGAGAGCGCAAGCAGGGGGAGGGGCAAAGGCAGAGGGAGAAGCAGGCTCCCTGCTGAGCAGGGAGCCCAATGCGGGGCTCGATCCCAGGGCCCCAGTTATCATGACCCCAGCCGAAGGCAGACGCTTAACCAACTGAGTCACCCAGGCGCCCCTGTATACGTTCAAATTTATCTTGTCTTTTTTTTTTTTTTAACAATGTGGCACTGTCATTTTTACATTAATAAAAAAACTTTTTCTTTTCTCATGAAAAGCCAAGTTGTCTTTTTTCTTCCTTTTTAGACAACTTTAAATTTTGGCTCTGTAATAGAGCGAAACTAATGTTAGATAGAGTGATAAACAGGAAAGCTGTTTTGTTCCCCTAGGGCGCTCTTTTCTACCTTGGAGCTGCATCACTGGATAGATTTGTGGATAGCTGTCCTGTTTTCAAAAAACCAGTATGGTACGCAGTTTGTTTAATGACCCTTCTGTTCACTATATTTATAAATATCCTTATCTACAGGCTCCCACATCTTAGAGAAGAGACATTTTGGGTTATTTCACCTAGAGAGCCATAAGATATATTGATTTCTAGCTTGTTACTTTTTAAAGTTCTCTGGAAATGTTGAGCCACATATGAGATATTTTCTGAACTGGCAATCTCACATTTTTAACTAACTTTTTATTAAATCCCCTAAGTTAGGTGTGAGCCCACTGATAAAAACAGAAGACAAGGCTCCTTTCACTTCAGGTACTGCATCTAATCCAGAGTACTGTTTGAAAGTTTCCTGAAGTCTGTTTTGTATTTTTACTCATGTTACAATTTTGAATCTTTGTCTAGTCTACCCTTAAAAGAAGGGCTTCTAGGGGCGCCTGGGTGGCTCAGTCGTTAGGCGTCTGCCTTCGGCTCGGGTCATGATCCCAGGGTCCTGGGATCGAGCCCCACATCGGGCTCCCTGCTCCGCGGGAAGCCTGCTTCTCCCTCTCCCACTCCCCCTGCTTGTGTTCCCTCTCTCGCTGTGTCTCTCTCTGTCAAATAAATAAATAAAATCTTTAAAAAATAAATAAAAATAAATAAAAATAAAAAAAGAAGGGCTTCTATAATTGCTTTATGTAGTGTATTTTTTCCCATATATTTAAACGTTTTCCACAGCTGCATTTTTAAAATCTCCTCTTTCATGTCTTGCTGATTTTAGACATTTTTCCCTTTAAATTAGTTGGGACAGCTCTATAGTCCAGAATAATAAGGATCTTTAAAGAGTCCTGGATTCTATATTAAAACTTTGTATGTCTCTGAAGATTAGGAAGTTCTTTAATTATAGTCCTTAATTTGGCTCTAGACCAGGATTTTTTTTTTTAAAGATTTTATTTATTTATTTATTTGAGAAAGAGACAGAGAGAGAGAGAGAGTGCATGCCCGAGCAGGGGGAGGAGCAGAGGGAGAGGGAGAAGCAGACTTCCTGCTGAGCAAGGAGCCCTATGTGGGTCTCAATCCCAGGACCCTGGGATCATGACCTGAGCTGAGGGCAGACGCTTAAACTGACTGAGCCACACAAGTGCCCCTAGACCAGGACTTTAATTTAACTTCAAATGTCCATCAACTTATAAATGGATAAGCAAAATATGGTATATCCATTCAATGGAATATTTAGCAATAAAAAGAAATAAAGTGCTAACACATGCTACAACATGGATAAACCTAGAAAACAATGCTAAGTGCCAGAAGCCAGTCACAGGAGGTCACATATTATACAATTCCATTTATATAAAACACCCAGAACAGGCAAATCTATAGAGGCAGAAAGTAGATTAGTGGTTGCTTGGGGATGGGGTGGGGTGCTATTAGGTGGAGAAGGAGGTGATAGTTAAAAAGTAAAAGATTTTTTTTTTTGAGGCGATGAAAATATTCTAAATGGATTTCAGTGATGGCTGCACAACTGTGAATATATTAAAAACCACTAAACTGTACACTTTAAATGGGTAAATTGTACAGAATGTAAATTATCTCAATAATTTGTGGGGGATGCCTGGGTGGCTAAGTCAGTTGAGCGTCTGCCTTTGGCTCAGGTCATGATCCCGGGATCCTGGGATGAGTTTCGAGTTGGGCTCCCTGCTCAGCAGGGAGTCTGTTTCTCCCTCTGTGTTCTCTCTCTCTCTCTCCCTCACTCTCTGTCCCTCAATCATGTTCTCTCTCAAGTAAATATAAATAAAGTAATTAATTAAAAAAATAAAATTGCTGTGGGATTATAAATTGGGAACAATACTTCAGAAAAAAATTTGTCATAGCCTTATAAAGTTAAATGTTCTCATATCCTATGACCCAGACATTCGACTGCTATGTATATACCAATAGAAAGAGCTTTCTGATGATACTGACAGTGATATTAACAAATGTGATATTTGGTAATGTATAACCAAATGTGTCAACATTTGGAAGATCCATATAACTCAATGACTTAGTATTTTTATTTTTATTTTTTTAAAGATATTATTTATTTATTTGACAGAGAGAGACACAGCGAGAGAGGGAACACAAGCAGGGGGAGAGGGAGAGGGAGAAGCAGGCCTCCCGCCGAGCACGGAGCCCGATGAGGGGTTCCATCCCAGGACTCTGGGATCATGACCTGAGCTGAAGGCAGACACGTAACGACTGAGCCACCCAGGCGCCCCAACTTAGTATTTTTCAAATGACCAATACATACTGATACAAAATCATGCATGAGCAAAAGACTGATTCAAAATTCAAGATAGACCAATGTATTTTAAGGTAACAGAGTATAAAAAGTTCATTGATACGATCTCAGATTCCACACTGCAATTAATCTTTAAGAAACTACTGCTTGTCAAGCTCCAGTGTTATATCAAAGAAGAATATCCATAGTTGTCTGTAAAAGCTATTAAAATACTGCTCCCTCTTCCAACTACGTATTTGTGCCAGGATGGGTTTCTTCCCTTTCTTCAAAAAAGCAACATAGCACAATAAATTAAAGGCAGAGCAGAAGCCTTTATGAGAACTCAACTATCTTCTATTTAGTCCTACAAAAAAAGGAAAACATAATGCTATGCTTCTATTTTTTCATAAAATCTCGTTATTTATTATTACATATAATATTTATGTTAACATACAATGGGTTTACTATTGTTTTCTTTGTTTTTAAAGATTTTATTTTATTTATTTATTTATTTGACAGAGAGAGAGATAACAAGAGAGGCAACACAGCAGGGAGAGTGTGAGAGGGAGAAGCAGGCTTCCCGCGGAGCAGGGAGCCCGATGTGGGGCTCGATCCCAGGACCCTGGGACTATAACCTGAGCCGAAGGCAGACGCTTAACGGCTGAGCCACCCAGGCGCCCCTACTATTGTTTTTAAATGAAATTTTAAAATAAATATTTTTAAACTTTTTTTTTTTTTCTTTTTTAAAGATTCCATTTATTCATCAGAGACAGAGAGAGAGGCAGAGGGAGAAGCAGGCTCCCCACTGAGCAGGGAGCCCGACGCAGGACTCGATCCCAGGACCCTGGGACCATGACCTGAGCCGAAGGCAGATGCCCAACCATCTGAGCCACCCAGGCGCCTATTTTTAAACTTCTGAAAAACAAAACAGGGGCGACTGGCTGGCTCAGTCAGTAGAGCATGCAACTTTTGATCTTGGGGTTGTAGGTTGAAGCCCCATGTTGGGTATAGAGATTACTTAAAAATAAAGTCTTTAAAAAAATATTAAAACAAAAACCAAAGCATGCAGCAGAAGAATAAGCAGGTTTACCATTTTCATATGGTATACTTGGAAAGCAAAAGGTCTAATAACCTCATTAAACACCTTTGTGTAATTACCAATGGTGTTATTCCAAACCAAAAGGTCTAATTACTCAGGACAAAGACCTAAGCCTAATGATTTTTTTTTGCAAAGAACTGCTTGGTTACAAATACTAGAAGAATAAATGCAATAACAAAAATTCAATGAAAAAAGAGCTCAAATGGTTAGAGACTGACTCATCTAACAGCTGACCTGACTGACAAAGTTTGGACACAAGGGGCCCAGTTAAGTGCCACTGTTGGCCCAAATATTACATGGAATGCAGCCAACAAAGAATTTTCAAAACGACCTAGGGGAACCTCCAGAATTACCAAAGGATAATGAGGCTACCACTCAATTTCTGAAATAAAAAGACGAATATTGATCAAGCAAAGTCTGAGTAAAGTGAACTGCTGGGCCTTTGGAAGCATGGCGTTCAAGATGGGTGTGCTTTCAGAGGCATAAATAGGTTGGCACTATCCTTAAAAGCTTGGTTACTCCAGTGACCATTGTTGATTGGTTGGTCTCTGAGGCATCTTTTTTGGAGTGAGTTTAGCCCTGTTCAGCTGACTTGCACAAGTGATGATGATTGGTCGGCTTGCAAAAGCAGGTTTACCAAGATGATTTCTGTTTATCCACTGAATGTGCTTAAAACTGGTTCTGGTTGCAGCTTGGTTCTATGGCTACAGAACTATCAATCTTTTCCTAAATTTGTTAGAATTTCTTATTCTGATTTTCTTATATAACCATCGTGCAATTATCAAATACAGAAAATTTACAGTCTTTGTTCAAATTTCACTATTCTTTTAAAGCAAAATTTATTGTTTCCAAAATGTATTGATCCATGATTACATACTGCATTTTATTTTATTTTTTAAGATTTATTTATTTGAGAGAGAGAAAGTGTGTGAGCAGGGGGAGGGGCAGAGGGAGAGAGAATCCTCAAGCAGACTCCCCGCTGAGCACAGAGGCCGATGTGGGGCTCGATTCCAGGACCCTGAGATCATGACCTGAGCAGAAATCAAGAGCCGGCTGCTTAACTGACTGAGCCACCCATGCACCCCTATGTGTTGAGTTTTAATTGTCATGTCTCTTGAATCTTCTTTATACTGAAACAGTCCCTCTGCTTTCCTTTGTTTTTTAGGACACTGTCATTTGAAGAGTGTAGGGCAGTTTTTTGTTTGACTTTTGTTTTTTGGTTTTGTTTTGTTTTTATAGAATATCCTTCATTATGGTTTTTCTGATTCTTTCCTCATGGATAGATTCAAATTATGACTTTTTGGCAGGCATACCATATCAGTTTGTACCAGTTTTGATGGTTTTCATAGGTGTCTCCACTGTAAAGTTACAATTTGTCTCTTCATATAAGTATATTTTTGTAAAAATTTTATTTATTTATCTATTTATTTATTGAGAGAGAAAGCACACGTGCATGTGAGCAGGGGCGGGGAGGGGCAGGGGGAGAGGAGAGAGAGAATCCTAAGCGGGCTCCATGCTCAGCTCACTACAGAGCCTGATGTGGGGCTCCATCTCACCACCATGTGATCATGACCTGAGCCAAAACCAAGAGTGGGATGCTTAACTGACTGAGCACCCCGGCACCCCTATTTGGTAAGTATCTTAAGGGGAAATACTTTGAGGCTGTGTTCCCAATCAGACTTTTACTCAATGGTTTTAGCACCTACTGATGATTACTGCCTGAATCAATTATAACTATCATGGTTGCAAAATGGTGATTTCCTAACTCTGTCATTCCCTCCCTTACTTTTATTTATTTTTATTTTTTTAGTATCACTAGGGACTCATTGATTCTTTTTTTATTTAATCATTTATAATCCATTGTTCCAGATTCAGCCATGGGAACCCTTCAAGCTGTTTCTGGAGTCGTTTTAACATTTTCCCATAATTTTTAAGCATTTGTTTATTTTCTGACACCAAAAGATGTTGCAGGCTCTTATATATTTTTCAGCCCCAGCCCTAGAATTAGCTATTTCTCTAAGAATGTCTGGTTCTTTTCAGTGGAACTTTTCTCCATTAAATACATTTTGGATATCACTATATATTAGTACATAGAGAGCTGCGTAGTATTTTACAGTCTAGATGTATCATAATCTATTTAGCAAGTCTTCTTTGGTTGTTTCTGATTTTTTTTTTTTTTTTACAAACAACTCTGCAATGAACAAAAGTCATCATAACTTATTTTGCACACGAATGGATAAACTTGTAGGATAATCATCTAGAAGTGGGATTTCAGCAACAAAAACTTTGGGAATTAAAAATTTTGAAAAGTACTGCGAATTGTCCTTCATAGAGATTGTACCAATTTGTATTTCCACAAGTATCATGAGAGTAGACAACCAAGCTTACAAATTTAGGTCAAAATTCTGTTTTATTCATACTACCCTTAGGGGATTTAAAATTTTCAATTATATTAATTTAATAGAATAGACAGTCTAAGAAAAACTTCCATAACCCAGTGATCAAGAAAAATAGAGCATTTAATCCTGCCGTGAGTACCCCTGGTGATGAATTCAAACTGGATTAATTTTCTAAATTTGTGAATATGTTCTTTCTCTAGAAAGGCCTGAAGCATAACAATGAGTCACTTTCCCTTTTGATTCCTCAAGGCTGTCAGTTTCAATTATTTTTGTAGTTTTTGAGCTTATAAAAGAGTTTTGTTTTCTCTCCATGAATATGTTTTGAAATATAGGCAAAGGATTTCTGCTATACATACATGGGTTCTTTCCTTTTCTTTTTACTTATTTATTTATTTTTTTAGGTGTGTTCTTTTAATAATAGATATTTATTTTCCAATTACAAATAAAATTAATAGTTAAGAGCTATCTTATAAAAGTTAAAGAAAATTTGTGGCTTGTACACAGTAGGAATTTCAGATTTGGTGCTAAAAAGAATCATTTAGTGTGCATATTAAAATGCAGATTACAGAGGGCACTTGGGTGGCTCAGTCGTTGGGCGTCTGCCTTTGGCTCGGGTTGTGATCCCAGGGTCCTGGAATCAAGGCCCGTGTCAGGCTCCTTGCTCAGCGGGGAGCCTGCTTCTCCCTCTGCCGCTCCCTGCCACTCTGCCTGCTTGTGATTCCTCTCTCTCTCTCTCTGTGTGTCAGATAAATAAATAGAATCTTTAAAAAAAAAATAAAAAAAAGGAAACTCCCCTGTGATTCTGATGCAATGATTCTGGAATCACACTTTAAGATACATAACATTAAATTATTGTTGGTGGCTGTAGTCTCATATTTTAATGTGGACTAGGAATTCAATTTCAATGAAAATAGGGTTTGGGGTTTTTGGAGTTTTTTGGGGGGAAGCATTTGTGGTTTTATAAATGTTGTCTTACTTGAACCTGAGAAACCAGTCTCTCTGGCTAAAATTTTCTGAATATTTATAACATGTCATTGTTTAAGGAATTTTTGTGTATGAACTTACACATGCCTCAGACACCTATGAGGTAAGTGCAATTACTCCCATTTCACAGATAAAGAAATTGAGGCACAAGAGGTTGAGTAACTTGCCAAAGTCACACAGCTAAGAAGGATTCAAACCTTATCAATCTGACTCCAGGTTTAGCCCTTATACTATGTTGCCTCTCTTCATTTGAACTCAAAGGGGCTCAATCTATAAAGGAGTTGGTTTGGTCATAAATAATAGGATCTCTTTGCCCAGCTCAGTGGAAAGATTGAAACTAAGCACCTCTTGTTATTACAATTTGATAACATTGTGGAGTAGGTCTGAATGTAAGGGTAGATTTCATGCTAGTCATAGAGTGTGCTATTAGCTGTGTATATTTACTTTGTGAACAGTGATAAGATAAAGTAATCTTTAAGAGGCTTTTTTTCCCATGTATTTCTTGTTGAAAAGTCCCTCAGGGGATCATTCAGCAATACGAATTAAAAAGCTAAAAAAACCTCAAAGTGGAGCTTTCTTTAAATAAATCTAGTAAAATAGTTACCATGTTGGGCAACATTTCAAATGTCTCCTAGAACCCTTATACCCCACAATTTTTAAATGATGAAAATTAAACTAATGCATTTCTGAAAAAAATTTATAAAATTTTCAGTTAATATATGTATTCATGTAATAAGCACTTATTAAATACTATGTGCTAGGATTTGTGCAATACACCGGACAATAAGTTACCATTTACTGAACTTTGATGTTGATGTTTTTCTTCCCATTTTTTAAAAAAGATTTATTTATTTGAGAGAGGGAGAGAGTGTGTGTGCATGTGTGCACAAACCTGAGGGGCAGAAGGAGGAGAGAGAATCCCAAGTGGACTCCAAGCTCAGCACAGAGACCGATGCCGGCTTCCACGTGGGGTTCTTGAACTCACGACCTTGAGATCATGACCTGAGTTGAAACCAAGAGCTGGACACTTGGACTCTTAACCAACTGCGCCACCCAGGTGCTCCTCTTCCTATTTTATTGCTGAAGACATGGTGAAGTTAAGCATTTTTCTGGAAGATCTCAAGTCACACAGTGGCAGAGCCGTATTTGAATCCTCATCTATTTGGTTCCAAAGCTGGGCTATTCCATTAACTCCAGTAATTTGGATTACAGATGGATACTTCACTAAATGAATTACTACCGGAGTCCTGTAAATGGTGAGCTTTCATAGGACTCTTTATATTGAATTCTTCTTACCATGTTCAAGAATAAATCTATTATGAAAACCATACCACCACAGTGCTTTATGCAGGGTAGAGCTCATTAAATGTTGCTGAATGAATGTAGCTTATATAGGTTAGCTTTGGAGTTATATATGATTAGATTAAAGGTCTCTATTTTACTCTTTAAGCTACACCTTGGTTATTTGTAAATCCAGGAAAAGTACTTCTTTGTCTTAGAACCACTGAGGAATAAATGAGATAATGTACATGCAACATCCAGCACTCAATAAAAAGCAGTTAAAAAGCGATTTTATAATCTTGAAATGATTATGTTCAGGCCATAAATTGGGATCCTAGGTAGGTATTAGGTGGACAGGTCTAACACTTATTAGATAGAAGGAATCATTAGGACTACTGGGGGCACGTAGGAGAAAGGAATCATTGAGAGACTTAAGATTATAGGCTTGATATTTGCTGAGCAATGGTGTGGTTAAAGACAGAAATGGGGAAGTTAGAAGCTATACTGGATTGAAGGTGCAAGGCTTTTCATGATGTTCTGCGGAGAAAAAGAGATACAGGATTTGAAGAGGCAAAGACGACAAATTGTATATCGGTTGAATGAATAGAGGAAAAGACAGATGAATTAATACATAAAAAAATTAATTCAAAATGTACCTACAAAAAACAACAAAATGCTGTTATTGAGTGCCAGGTACTATGAATTTATTGCCTAGTAAGAGAAGATCTATGGTAGTAGTTCCAGAATTTCTATAAAAGAGAAGCTTGCTGATAGCAATCTCTTTGGAAGGGTGTGGAGAGAGGTGTCTGGGTGGGGAAGAGGATTTGACTTGACTCTGTAATCTCCTTAGATAAGAAAATACCAAAAAAGAGGGAGGGGCACTGATTGAGATTAGGCTAGAACTAATTCTCCTCCGACTAACCCTCAACTCTGTTATTCAGACATATGTAAGTAAACAATAATAGGGCATCTGGCTGGCTCAGTTGGTAAAGCGTTCGACTCTTGATCTCAGGGTTGTGAATTTGAGGTCCACACTGGGTGTAAAGATTACTTAAAAATAAAATCTTTAAAAAAATAACTAAACAATAAATTAATGAGATATGTATTTTAACAGGTTTCCAAATAAAAAGCTATATAAGCGAGGAGGTAGAAGCATTTAATTTTCCTTGGGGAAAGAGTAGATAGAGGAAGGATTTAATGAAAAGGTGTGATTTTAATCTACTCTTATTTATCACACTGGAAAAAGGGAATTAATGTTCTAAAGGCAAGGAACACAGATGTTCAAAGATCAAAGAGTTAGAGATCCTGGCAGACTATTCAAAACTTGGCTGAAGTGGGGATAAGGCTGGAGATGAAGGGTTAGCAGTCGCCCAATCATCATAGGCCTACATGTTATATCAAAAGTTTAGAAATTCACCCTATGATTGATGGGAACCACTGAAGGATTTCAGTCCCGGGAGTGACAATGATAAAATACTACGAAACATTTTAGGAAGATCATAGGACTATGCCTTTGAAAGAGGTACAAGAGACATGACCACCCCAACCTCTTCTTTATAAATGAAATATAAGGAAAAACATGACTAAAACAAGGTCCATATTCTCAAGGAATTTACATTCCCATGGGGAGAGACAGACAATAAAAAATAGATATATAATGCAATATTCACATAGTGGTAAGTATTGGAAGAATAAAGCACAGGAAGGCACAGAGGGATTAGGTGGAGGTACTGTCTTAAGGCAAACTCAGTGTTCTCACTAATCTCATCTCATAGCCACCATAAAAAAATATGGTTTCAAGATCTTCTCTCACTTTACAACATCTCTACTATATTGAAATCTTAATATTGCAAACTAGTCCATATATCATTTATCATCTCATAACTTCTTTACTTTCTTATATATCTGTGTTATCTTGCCAAAGCCCACAAAATGAGCACTTTGCCCTCTGATGTTTATAGAACTCATTATCAGGCTGCACTGAAAACCTTTCTTTACCATCACTTCCACAGTGTCTCTACATTGCACCCAGACCCAACTCTTCACCGTTTTAAGTCTTTAATTTCCATAGCTTGGTTTACAAGATCTGTAGGTCTCCTTCCTTTTCTTCCTTCATTTTTTTGCTTAAGAAACATATTCTGTAGTGAGTGCTTAGTTTGACAGACACGGCTAGGGGCAGAGAAGGGCAAAATGTGGCCCTGACCTCTGGAGCTGATAGTTGTACTGTGGAAGTGGAAGCTTGAGGGGTGGGGGATCAGAAACCTGTGAGGCCAAAGTGGAAGAACCATTTGCTGCTGAGCCTTAGACGCCTGGATTCAAGTTGATATAATCCTGTGTGATGTAGACAGGGCTCAGAGGCCGAGGAAAAGGGGCACAGCATGTTAATTGTTCGTCAAGGGATGCCTGGGTGGCTCAGTAGGTTAAGCGTCTGCCTTTGGCTCGGGTCATGATCCTGGAGTCCCCAGATGGAGCCCCAAGTCAGACTCCCTGCTCAGCGGGGAGTCTGCTTCTCCCTTTCCCTCTGCCCCTCCACCTGCCTGTGCTCTGTCTCTCTCTTTCTAATAAATAAAATCTTTAATAAAAAAAATAATTGTTCGCCAAGGGTTTACGGTCCTTTCTCCACAGTCAGGAAGTCCTGGCCAAGTCCCACCCTTCAACACCTGGGGCCTAAATAAAAGAATGCAGATCTTTGGGAGCTACCTAAATCTACTGAATCACAATGTCTAAGGGCGGGGCCCAAATATCTGCAGTTTAATAATGAATACCCCCAGGCCATTGTTATGTACACTTAAAATGTGAAAACTAAAGGCTTCTCCTACCTTTTCTCACTTCCCTTTCACATTGAGTAGTTACCATTATCATCCCTATTTTCTCAAGGAGGAAATTGAGGCATAGAAAGGTTGGTTAATTTGCTGAAGTCACACAGAGCTAGGGTGGAATCTACACCAACCGAGATGCAGCTCCTAGTCTTAAACATTACAGTGCGGTCATCTCTTGCTAAATAATTTGTTGCTAAATACTTCAAGAAGCACAGGGTTTCTTTGAAAAGAGTCTGAAGGCCCACTAAATTTAGTCTGATGAACGTTGGCGATTCACTCACATTTTGAATTTTAAGTCCCTCGCCGGTAAAATTTAGGTCAAAACACCCCCACCTATAATACGCCCCTGATGGGCTAGGCGAAGCAGCCCAATGGGCAGTGAGGCTATCGATGACTTCGGCGCGCCTCTGCCTGTTGGATTGGCTCGAGGCTCTCCCGCCAGGCCTGCCCTACTCCCGCGCGCTCGTGGGCCCGCCCCCGCCGCCATCTTGGTCTAGGAGGGAGCGGGCCGCACGCGAGAGTAAACAGCCCGAGCCGGGAAAGTCGAGTTCTGGCTCCGTCGGGGTGCCGCGGGGCAGCCGCGGAGAGGACGCAGTCCTGATCTTCGTACGTGGGCTAAGTATCGGGGCCACTGTGCTGGGCCCTGGCAACCCTCAGCTTAGCGCCCCCTCCGCCCCCTCGCGGCGAGATGCCTCGCTCCCCGGGCTCCTCCCGCCCCCCGCGGGTCTCCTCCCACTGTTGAAAGCTGCCCGGGAAAGTGGTGGCGGGAGCGGGCCTGGGCCGCAGCGCAGCGTGGGCCCGGCGGCGTGTTGCAAGGCGCAGGAGGAGGTTAGGGTCTTGGATTTGGGGGCCAGGGGCCGGGCGTGTGGATGCGGTGGGACTGTGAGGCCGGGGGCGGGCGCGCGGGTCTGGGGCCCGGACTCGGACCGGGCCGCCACGGGGCTGCTGCCATCGGTCATTGGGTTTTCTCCTCTTCCGGTCCGTGCCTCAGGGTGGCCGACATGACGGCCCCGGGTGAGAGCCCCCTGGCGCCGCTGTTGGAGACTTTGGAAGACCCTTCCGCCCCCCATGGAGAGCAAACCGACGCTTACCTGACTCTGACCAGGTAAGGCCCGCTGGGGTTGGGGGTGAGCGCTCTGGAGGGTCTTGGGAAGAAGATAGTTGCGGTGGGGCACGCAAAAACGAGTGTGTGTATCCTAGGAGTCTGGCAGCTGTGAGGACGCCGCGGTCGCGGGCAAGGTGGGGGGAGGTGGTGCGTGCTAAGTGACGTTCCCGGGTGTTGCTGCAGAGCTCCAGGCGTGTGTTTGGAATGAGGAAGCCTGCACGTGTGTCTGGTTGGCGAAGGATTTTTTTTTTTTTAAAGTTTGGTTGGAAGTGGGGATGCTGGCGGGATGCTTTTCAGTGTAAGTCGCCCATGTATCGGGACAATGTGGCAACTCAGAATCTCTAGAGCAATAACCCGGGTTTCATTTGTAACTGTAAATGCCTCACAATATTTTTTTCTCTGAAAATCATATTTTGCTGAGTTATCTACTTATTTGGAAATGCTCGCAAAGGGTAGCAATTGGTACAAAACGACAAAGATTTAGTAAATTTTTAGTAAATTTGTAATTTGGGCTAGGTTTTCGTGTTCCCTCTTTACGTGGTGATATTGTCCAAACGTGTACGCTGTGGAGCAAGTTTTTCTTAAGGGTTCTTTTTGCGTTAATTTCAGACCGTATATATTGCATGATGTGTTGTATTTACAAGTATGAAGTATTTTAAGCACTGGGCCAGTTCAACTTGGTAGAAGTTTAACGAACTTTAGAAAGAGGATACAAACGAGTATATGGAGTAGTTTAGGGAGTAATTATAGGTTCTTTTGTGTGCCATTTGCATAAGCTTGTGTTCTTTCTGCTTTTAAGTCGAATGACTGGAGAAGATGGAAAAGAAGTCATTATGGAAATTGAGAAAAAACTCCCTCAGCTATTCAGAGTTTTAAAAGTATGTATCTGTTTATTGAATAGTTTTTTGTTGTGGAAAAAAAAAAGTTTTACCAGCTAACTCATAAAAACTTTGAAATGGAATAAGAGCCAGGATCATCATTGTACTGTTTCAGTGTTTAATACTTATCCGAGTACTTTGTTAATTACCTTACATGTATTCTCTTACTTAATCCTCCTTGTCCCTGTGAGGGTACTCTTTAATCCCCACTTTGTAGAAGAAATTGGTTTAACTTGCCTAATGTAGCCCATGGCCATGTGAATGCAAAACCTGTGCTTTTATTTTTTTAAAGATTTTATTTTTTAAGTAATCTCTACATCCAGTGTGGGGCTCCACCTCACCAACCTGAGACAAGAGTCCTGTACTCCCACAAAACCTGTGCTTTTAATTTAAAAGCAGTTAACAGCGATTATTTTATGTTTCTTGTCTTTTTGTAGGAATGTACTTGTAAGTAAATGATTGTGAAATTTTGTCTTTGGTCTGTTTTGTGGCAACATTCATTTTTGTTTCTTACCTTCACTCACCGTCAGTTTTTGCCACTCTTGTCTGGTTAAAAAACCGTTATTATGGTTATCTTTTTTGCTTATTTGTAGGGAGGTGTTATAGTTTAACATCAGACTGCGGACTTCTGTTCTTATCCTCAATTGAGTACACAATGGCTTTGTGACTGTCCTTAACACTTAACTTCTGAATTCCTTGTTTTTAGAATGAAGGGGTTGAACTACATCTCCAGAGCTTATTTTTATGACCATGTTTTGTGCTTTTAAACAGAAGTATTCAGTCATATTTAGTGTACATTTTAGCATGATTTCCATTTAAATGTTGAGACATTTAAGGCACTGTCTACCTGTGAGTGTTCCTGTTACAGTCAGCAGTGCTTTTTGTTTGTGTAAGCCGGAACTTAGTTTTTGTGTAGTAGTTCAGGACTTATTAATAGTATTATTAAACAATGTTAATTATAATATCCTATTTTTCTTCATTATCATGTTCCACATCTCAGCAATATATAGGATGTGATGAAAACATGCATCTTCATAAATTTGGAATTCAAGAACATGTAGGATCAGGAACTCAATTGCTTGCACTATTTAAGAGTTCGTAACTTAAATGCCTGATGAATAATTATTTGGAAGCATGTGGGTGGTTAATGATAGGAAAGTCAACAGAAGCTTGACAGTCAACAAAAGCTTTCTGGGTGAATTATTAAGCACTGCAAGGATAATTGAATTCCTTTAGAACAAGAGCCAGGTTAGGTGAAATATAACCTGTTTCTATATAGTTGTTTACAATTCTGTTAGTATTGAGTCTAGGAACCCACATTTTTTTTTTTAAGATTTATTTTTTATTTATTATTTGAGAGAGTGCGGGGGAAGGAGGGGGGACAGAGGGATAGAATCTCAAGAAGACTCCCTGACAAGGGGGTCGATCTCACTACCCTGAGATTATGACCTGAGCCAAAATCAAGAGTCAGACGGTGCCCTGGAACCCACAATATTTTTTTTTTCTCCAAAGATTTATTTATTTATTTAAGAGAGGGAGAGTGCGAGTGCGCTCAGGAGAGCTCACAGGAGAGGGAGAGAGAACTGGCACTTAGATCCCAGGACCCTGACATCAAGAGCTGAGCTGAAAGCAAGAGTCAGTCACTTAAGGACTGAGCCACCCAGGTGCCCCACCCACAACATTCTTATTTATTTATTTATTTATTATTTATTATTTATTATTTATTTATTTATAATTTTATTATGTTATGTTAGTCACCATACATTACATCATTGGTTTTTGATGTGGTGATCCATGATCCATTGTTTTCGTATAACATCCAGTGCTCCATGCAGTACGTGCCCTCCTTAATACCCATCACTGGGCCAACCAATCCCCCCTCCCCTCTCCCCTCTAAAACCCTGTTTGTTTCTGAGTCCATAGTCTCTCATGATTCATCTCTCCCTCCAATTCCCCCCCGCCATTTTTCCCTTCCTTCTCCTAATGTCCTCCATGTTATTCCTTATGTTCCACAAATAAGTGAAACCATATGATAATTGACTTTCTCTGCTTGACTTATTTCACTTAGCATAATCTCCTCCAGTCCCATCCATGTTCATGTAAAAGTTGGGTATTCATCTTTTCTGATGGCTGAGTAATATTCCATTGTATATATGGACCACATCTTCTTTATCCATTCATCTGTTGAAGGGCATCTCGGCTCTTTCCACAGTTTGGCTATTGCAGACATTGCTGCTATGAACATTGGGGTGCATACCCACCCACAACATTCTTGAGGACAACACTGTTACGGAATACTTTGAGGCAGTGTGTGTGTGTGTGTGTGTGTGTGTATTTTTTTTTTTTTTTTCAAAGAACAGTTGTTTTTTTTTTTTAAAGATTTTATTTATTTATTTGAGAGAATGAGTTAGAGCATGAGACAGGGGAGGGTCAGAGGGAGAAGCAGACTCCCTGCTGAGCAGGGAGCCCGATGTGGGACTTGATCCCAGGACTCCAGGATCATGACCTGAGCCGAAGGCAGTCGCTTAACCAACTGAGCCACCCAGGCGCGCAACAGTTTTTTTCAAAAAGGATTTTACTTATTTATTTGACAGGGATACAGCGAGAGAGGGAACACAAGCAAGGGGAGAGGGAGAAGCAGGCTTCCCGCCCAGCAGGGAACCCCATGCCCTACGGGGCTTGATCCCAGGACTCTGGGATCAAGACCTGAGCCGAAGGCAGATGCTTAATGACTGAGCCACCCAGGCACTCCCAGGCAATATATATTTAATTTAAAAAGTTGATCATAGCTAGCTATTCTCCAGGAGATACAGTAGTAGCTCTCAGTCTTAGGTATTTAATGCTGTCTTTCTGTGGTTGTCTGAATTGGTTGTTTTATTTTTTATTATTTTTTTTATTTTTTAAAGATTTTATTTATTTATTTGACAGAGAGAGACACAGCGAGAGAGGGAACACAAGCAGGGGGAGAGGGAGAGGGAGAAGTAGGCCTCCTGTCGAGCAGGGAGCCCGATGCGGGGCTCCATCCCAGGACCCTGGGATCATGACCTGAGCCGAAGGCAGACACTTAATGACTGAGCCACCCAGGCACCCCAGAATTGGTTGTTTTAATATGTCTTATGCTCCAGTGTTTGGTTTTTTGTATTTCATTTGATTAATTATATAAAAGGGGTGCCCTAGGGAAGTGTCTATTCATATACTTATTTTTCCTGCTCAAGAGCAGCAAATACCTGAGGATTCCTTGGATATATGATTCAGAGCAGTGGGGGGATTTGAAGATAAATCACTTTGAAATAGGAAATGGTACCAAGAAAAATACAGAGTTACAAATAAACGGAGGGTTGGGGAATATAGCAAGACCGCCTTTGACAGGTTTGGGATTTTAGAGCTTTTACATACGTAATATGGGTTGGGCTTTAAATTCCAGATCAACATTCGTAAATGTTGCATTCCAACCCCTGTCTGTCTGTTCCACTATAAAGCTAGGATGCCAGCTTTTGTTTTGGAGTTTTTTGCTTACCTTTTGTGGAGGTGTCATCAGCATTTTCCATTTGTTGGCTCTTTTATTGCTTTCAGCTGTGTGGAGATGTTCTTTTAAGAGAAACATTCTTTTTTTTTTTAAGATTTTATTTATTTATTTGAGAGAGAAAGAAACCACATGAGAGGGGGGAGGGTCAGAGGGCGAAGCAGACTCCCTGCCAAGCAGGGAACCCGATGCGGGACTCGATCCAGGGACTCCAGGATCATGACCTGAGCCGAAGGCAGTCGCCCAACCGACTGAGCCACCCAGGCGCCCCGAAACATTCTTTTTTATGTTATCTCTTTCTAGTGCTCTTCCTTTCTTTGCCAAGCTATATACATATGGCTTCCTGTTTTTATTTCTATATCTGCTCGCAAACATTTGTTGATTGATTGGATTAAACATAATTTTTTTTTAATTTTCTGGTTGATTTTTGTTCTCTCAGAATTTATTTACAGTTTTAATTGTTTATAACAAATGTGCTTTTTGTTTTTGTAGATTCACATTTCCAGTCAGAATTCAGACCTCAGTTGTGCTGCTCTACAGGCCTTGGGGTTTTGCTTATATAATCCCAAAATTACCTCAGGATTATCAGGTAGTTAAATTTATTATGACGTAGTATTTTTAGAGTTTATATTTTGGCGCTTGGCCTGGGAGTGTCTGACACCCACTGTGACCCAGAAAAAATATTTTTAGAGTTTATAAATATGGTTTGATATGTTAAAAGTACTGTTACTTCTCTGTTAGTTTTGTAACTTGTAGTTCAGGATTTGCTTTTGAGAAAGAAATAATGATTTGATAATCATCTTTTAGAAGATTTCTTTTTTTCTAGACATAGCTTTAACTTTGATACCACAAAATTTGCTCTAAAAGAATATAAACCTGTTTTAAAATGATTGTAACAAAAAACTGAACCTTCTCCTTTATATAAAGCATATCTGCTTTGGAAGGTAATAGGAATTTAGATGGTTATTTATTATATAAAACAAGCATACGCACTAAGGAGCATGCTGAATTGAAAAGTTCTTTTACAAAGTGGTACTGGGATAATTTGGACCCAAAAGTAGCTAAGTTTTCAAATAATCTTAATTACTGCTCTATAGTTTACCATTTTAATGGAAACCTAGAAGGTGATCTTTAGAGAGTGGGAAATCCAGGACAGGGAATAAGGATGCCTGAAAGTTATTACCATCTTCTTTTCTGATGGTAAAGTTTATGCCCTTCCTTTTTTAGATGTTCCCAATGTAAAATAGAAGTTCCATTTTAGAGCAGAGGTTTAGGATTTGTAACATCTTGCCAAAAATTGTCTTATATGTTTAAAACTATAATGATGCCTGTGAAATTTTTCAGTTGCACAAATTGAGTATACTGTTTGTTTTCTCTGAATATACCTTCCTATCTGACCTAAGTTTTGTGTTTTGGGAAGAAATTTGATATTAGCATTGGTTCACTGATCCTTTTCTTTGGATATGCATTTAATTTTTTGACAATGAAGAGTATGTTTTTTTTTGTTTCTGTATTTGAGATTTTAAAGGATGCAAACTGTTCCACATAATTAAGGCTGCTTGTTTTTCAGAGACAGATATTCAAGAACTGCTTTTAAAATTGAATGATAATGTTAAAAGCCCAGACAAAAATGTACGTACTAGGGCACTTTGGGTGATATCCAAGCAGACGTTTCCTGCTGAAGTCATTGGCAGAGTAGTGAGTATGGTTTTTGTATGTTTTCTTAACTACATGCCACTTTAAAAACTTAGGCTTATTTGTATTTATTTGGTTCTGTCTTTTAGGTATCCAGTATAATTGATTCATTAGAAATAATATTTAATAGAGGAGAGGTACATTCTGCTGTTGTTGATTATGAAGCATTAAATGTCATCATAAGGTATGAATTTGCTGTTTTGGAAGAATAATTTCAGTAAATTTAGAATTTACTTCAAGGAGTGGACTTTGGGGACTAGGATATGAGTTAGACATTAAAAGGACACAGTGTCTTCTAAACTAAAAGTCTCAAGGAAAAAAGGTAACAGTAAAAAGAAGGAAGTAGATATATTTAAGTTACTAGGTTTATTTATTTTTTGTCTTTGTTTATTTTTACTGAGTCTTAAAAATGAAGTCTTGGTTGGGGTGCCTGGCTGGTTCACTTGGTAGAGCATTCTACTCTTGATCTTGGGGTCCAGAGTCCAAGCCCCATGTTGGGTGTAGAGCGTACGTAAAAATAAAGTCTTGGTTATGTTGCTGCTGCTGACATTCTGATTTTAAAAATTATTTCCATTAAAGCTTTTCCAAGGGTTTAAAAAATAATAGGCTCCCAAGTAGGCTATAGGGGGTATATAAGAAGGCATTAACAGTGACTAGCAGCAGATGGGAGAATAGGAAAATGCTCTACCTTCTTTCTATCCATCCCTGCTCTTTCAAGGACATGCTAACAGCACACAAACTTTGTTGGTGTCGTTTATCTTACCCAGTTTTTCATTATTTTAAAGTTTTCTGTATTGAGCTATTTACTTTAACTACTTAGTGTTCTGATGTCCTGAATGATGCTCACACCAGGTCATAGTTCTCTGGCTATCTTCTTCTTTTTTCTTAAGATTTTATCTATTTATTAGAGAGCAGGAGCAGGGGTGAGAAGGGGCAGAGGGAGAGGGAGAAGCAGGCTCCCCACTAGCAGGGAGCCCTATGTGATGCGGGGCTAGATCCCAGGACCCTGGGATCATGACCTGAGCCGAAGGCAGACTCTTAACTGACTGAGCCACCCACGTGCCCCTCTCTGGCTATCTTCTAAAAGAAAGTTGAATTTACCTGTATTTAAAAAAAAAAACCAATATTTTAAATAATAATCTGAAGATAAAATGGTGTGTTCTTATTTTTAAAATTTATAAAAATAATATGAAAATGTACAAATCAGTAAGTAAAAATTACGTCTGCGTGAATGCATATATGTATATATTCTAAAACGGATGGTACTAGGCATATTTCTGCGTGCTGCTTATTTTCCTGGTAGTTTAGACATAAAAGGTGAGGTCAAGCTAATTTCATTGATTTCTCTATTATAGGCTAATTGAACAAGCCCCAGTTCAAATGGGAGAAGAGTCAATTAGGTGGGCAAAACTGGTCATACCTTTAGTGGTTCATTCAGCTCAAAAGGTACATTTGCGGGGAGCAACTGCTCTAGAGATGGGAATGCCATTGTTGCTTCAGAAACAACAAGAAATAGCATCTATCACAGAGCAGCTTATGACTACTGTAAGTATTATTTTGTGTAAGGATTTTTTGGATACTGCATTGAAAGTTTCTGGCCCAAGCATAGGGCTCATAGTGGAATAACTGCATTATGATCTAGGAAGTTCCACTTTTAACAAAACATAAGTAATTGCTTAAGTTAGTATAGGCACACTACTAGTTTAAGGGAAGGAGCTGTTTTATTTGGTGTTTGTAGGATACAAGCGTTTTATTTCATCCCCAGTGAATAGTGATTGAAAGGAATTGCATTTCTGGAAAAGGGAGAATATTAACTGATTTCAGTACTATTTGGGTTTTAACATAATCCCAATAGGTATAAATTTAAAGCACATAAGTGCGTGTAATGTGTACAATTTCCTAAAGTTATTACTTGCCTCAGGTTTTAGGCTTTTCTACCATTGTTCTTGTAACAAATATTTATTGAGCATGTATATGCCGGACATTGTTTTAGACAACATAGCAGTGAACAAAAGGAACTTGTGGAGCTTATTGTCTAGTGGGAGAGGCAGTAGAGAATATAGTATATTCAGTGAAGAAGATTATGGAGAACCATAGAGACTAGATGGAGAGTGCCATTAGAGAGGAAGGGTATGTTCAGGGAAAGAAAAAAGGATATTTAAACAGTGATTTGAAAGTGGTACAGGAGTTAGCTACTTGGATGATAGGGAGTAAGCTCATTCTAGGCAGGAGGAACCATGAGAGCAAAAGGCCCTGCTCTGATGGTTTTGTGTTGGTGTTCAGTGAACATTGGGCAAGTGCAGTATGATAGAGTGAATGAGGATGAGAGGATTAGGAGATGATGTCAGAGAAACAGCCAAATCACATAGGACCTTGTCGGTATTGCAAGGCATTTTTTTTTTCCTCTGGCTTATATTGAAAACCGTATTTGAAGGTTTTGAGTCTAGGAGTGTTTATATGTACTGACTTGGGCTTTAAAGGGATCACTGTGCTGGTGTTGAGAATAGACTCTAGAGGAGTTGAGTAGAAGAAGGGAAACTAGTTTAGAGATAACTTCAGTCATCTAGGTGACGTGAGGGAGCCTTCCCAATTTTAAAACCTGGGATTTTGTTTATTTTTTAAAATTCAGGAGGCCTCATGGGAATGTTTGGAGCCTAATAAAGTAGCTCCAATGTCTTTGCAAGTTTTTTTATTTTGATAAGTTTATTAATTTTCTAAGAGCATATATAAAATTCTTTATAAATTTGACCTAAAATGTTCTCAGCTGTTACCTATGAAGCTATTAATGTATTTTTTAGATTTTTTTTTTGAAGATTTTATTTATTTGACAGACAGTAGCAGAGGGAGAGAGAAGCAGACTCCCCACTGAGTAAGGAGCCCGATGTGGGGCTCGATCCCAGGACCCCGGGATCATGACCTGATCTGAAGGCAGACGCTTAACGACTGAGCCACCCAGGCGCCTTAATGTATTTTTAAGAGTGGAAAATAAAACATTACTATTTTAACTCTAATGATATATATGCTGAAGTTTTCAGGGAGAAGTATATTGGTAGAAAAAAATTAAGCTGAATTGATGGATGGAATAATGGTCAGATTTATAAGACAGGCATAGTAAGATGTTAACTATATTTGGACTTTCACTGTAAAACTTTCAGCTTTGCTATATACATGAAAGTTTTTCTAATAAAATATTGGGAAAAGTTAATTCAACTAAGACAATCTGATACTGCGTATTTTGTTTTTTCAAGAGTTTTTGGTAAATATTTTTGCTTTTGTTTACAGAAATTACTTTCAGAACTCCAAAAGCTATTTATGAGTAAGAACGAGACTTATGTGTTAAAATTGTGGCCTTTGTTTGTCAGACTTCTTGGGAAGGTAAGTTTATAGTTAATAGTTAACAGTTTATACCTGCGAGACCCTTTCATTTCTTAACTTTACATTATTCATGCATGCCACATATGTAAATTTAGCTGTTCACTAAAATTTGTTTGCAAACCCACAATAAGTACTTCTGCTGCTTTTCCAGTCAGTTGCAAACTTGCAGAGTGGCATAATTTGAGTCCCCTGGTGTGCAGGTTCTCAGCTGAGGTAGAGCAAGATAATGCTTTGCCTTTTTATTTGAACTCTCAATGTTCTTTTTTTTTTTTTTTTTTTTAATATTTATTTATTTGGGGGAGAGAGTGAGCAAGAGAGAGGGGGAGGGCGCATGCGCGTAACATGAGCCGGGGCAGAGGGAGAGGGAGAAGCTGACTCCCCTGCTGAGCAGGGAACCCTACGTAGGGCTTGATCCCAGGACCCTGGCTGGGATCATGACCTGAACCAAAGGCAGATGTTTAACCGACTGAGCCACCCAGGTGCCCCTCAGTGTTCTTTTTAAGACAGATGTCCTTTTTCGGGATGACTCTCTGATGCTCTCTCAAATAAATAAAATCTTTAAAAAAAAAAAAAAAGTCCTTTCCATAAATCCACTTAGTGACACATTTCCCACATTTTGTGCTTCTTCTTGGTGAATTTAGTTTCAGATGGCCCCCAGGCTTAGTGCCAAAATGTTGTCTGTAGTTCCTAAGCACTGGAAGACTGTGATGTGCCCTAGGGAGAAATTACATGTGTTACGTAAGCTCTGTTTAGGCATGAGTAACAGTGGTGTTGGCTGTGAGTTCAGTGTTAGTGAGTCAACAATACATACAGTGTCTTTAAACAGAAATAAATAGAAAACAAGGTTGAGTTCGATTGGTTGACAGAAAAGGTTCTTGTAGGAACCTAATCCTGCATCTTTCCTAGGAGCAGTGGCTCAGTACTTGCTAACAGTGTTTGCAGTGGACTTTATAGAACTTTGGCGGATCGTGAGGATTGACCATATGTTCTGTCTTTAAGCCAGGTGTTTTGTTTGTTTGTGGGGTTTTTTTTTTTTTTTGAGGGGAAGGGATGTGTTTTTCTTTATTGTGGTAAATAAACATCATAATCATCGTAAGTGTACAGTTCAGTGCCATTAAATACATATGTGAGTTGTGTAAACATTGTCACTATCTGTACCCAAAATTTTATCATCATCTCCCAACAACTTTATACATATAACTCCTCCTGCTTCCCCACCCCCAGCCCCTGGTAACTGCTGTTCTGTCTGCTGTCTCTGGATTTGCTAATACTAGGCATCCCACATAAGTGGAATCATGCACTGTTTGTCCTTCTGTGTATGGCTTATTATGCAAAGACATAATTTTTTCAAATTCTAATCATGTTGTAGCAAGCACTTAACTAAATTTCATTCTTAGGGCTGAATAATATTCACTCTATATAACTCATTTTTGTTTATTCATTTGTTGATAGACACTTGGCTTATTTTTACATTTCAGCTATTGTGAATAATGTTGCTGTAAACACTGATGTACAAATATATGTTGGATTCTGTGCTTTTCATTCTTTTGGATATATGTGTAAGAATGGAATTGCTGGGTCGTAATGGTAGTTCTGTGCTTAACTTTTAGAGACACCTCCAAATTGTTTTCCACAGTGGGCGCACTATTTTACATTCCTACCAGTAATAACACTAGGGTTCTTTCTAGTTTTTCTTTTCTTTTAAGGATTTATTTGTTTATTTTAGAGAGTGCTTGAGGGGGAGGGGCAGAGGGAGAGGGAAAGAGAATCTCCAGCAGACTGCCAACTGAGTGAGGAGCCTGACACAGGATCCTGAGATCATGACCTGAGCTGAAATCAAGAGCTGGATGCTTAACTGGCTGAGCCACTCAGGTGCTTCTAGTTTTTCCTTGCAGAACTTATTTTTTGGTTTTTGGTATGTTGGCCATTCCAGGAAATTTTGTTCTGTTTTGTAAAACTGGGCCGTTTTAATGTTTTTGACAATATGATAAATAGTTCTCTTGATGATTGCAGACTTATAAGGCTGTTGGGTAATAATTGAGAAACAGTCACAGTAGTGGTGGTTTTCCTGATTGGTGTGCCATCTTCAGTAACGATTGTAAGGAGTTACTTGTATGAAACTGCTGTTAAGCCAGTAAGACTGCATTTATGAACCATCATTTTCAGGATTGTTAGTAACCTGGACATATTTCTCCCAAATAACCTTACCTCTTTGTGTTACAAGACCCAGCTTGCTCACATCTGTGTCATTGACGGTACCTTTGGTAGTAATAACCAAGGTTGTATATAGTGGGGATGAGTTTTTGTTTACACCATATATTGAGAGGTAAAAGTTGACTTTCAGTCTAAGACATATTATATGGGCCTTCTTGAAACATAAACCATTGGCCTAATGAATCATATTTAGGTGGTTTTCATATAAAGCTATTTTCAATGGAGTGGACTTTAGTAACAGTAAACAACCTCTTTTATGCTCTCTTGTTTCTCTGTCCTATTCGAGTAACTTAATATTTGTTTCTCCCTGGGCATGAACCTTGAGCATAGAGTCTCCCCATTTTCCTGCTTTCTTTTTGGTTTTAACTATATTTGAAAGTATTTTAGCTCAGGACTATCTCTCTGTGTCCTGTAGATAGGCAGGTACTGTTCCTGTGGAATCTTTTCATCGTTCTTTAGTTTGGTGTTTCCCTTTTCTTGCATCTTAATAGTATTTTTTGCTTTTTCTCAGTATGGTGCTGTTTATGGTAGTGCTTAGCCTTCATCTGCTGCCTCTGAACGTTCATGAGCCTCTTGACTTTTCTTCTTTCTCTTTTTCTCATGGTGATCCAAGTGATATCCATAGCAGTTATGATGTAACTCAATAAGTTGTTTTGTGGCGTGGTGACTGCAGACCAGCCACCTGGGCTCAAAGAAGCCCTAAGTATTTTGGTCTCCGAGACCTAAGAGCTGACTGCCCAGAACCCAGGGCAGGAAAGCCTTTGCCCATTTTTTATGTTTTTTCATTTCATTTTTTTTTTTTTAAGATTTTATTTATTTATTTGACAGAGACGGAGATAGCGAGAGCAGGAACACAAGCAGGGGCAGTGGGAGAGGAAGAAGCAGGCCTCAGACAAGCAGGGAGCCTGGTGCGGGGCCTGATCCCAGGACCCAGGGATCATGACCTGAGCCGAAGGCAGACACTTAACAACTGAGCCACCCAGGCGCCCCCTTTGCCCATTTAAAAAAAAAATTTTTTTTTTTTTTTAAGATTTTATTTATTTGACAGAGAAGCGCGTGCATGCACATACAAGCAGGGGGAGCAGCAGAGGGGGAGAGAGAGAGAAGCAGGCTCTGCTGATCAGAGAGCCCAATGCGGGGCTTGATCCCAGGACCCTGGGATCATGACCTGGGCTGAAGGCAGACACTTAACCGACTGAGCCACCCAGGCATCCCACCTTTGCCCATTTTTTAATTGGGTGGTTTGTTTTTATTGTTCAGTTGTAGGAGTTCTTTATTTTGGATTATTAATCCCGTATCAGATATGTGATTTTTAAATATTTTTTTTCCCATTCTGTAATGTTGTCTTTTCACTTGATAATATCCTTTGGTGCACAAAAGTTTTTGATGAAGTCCAGTATAAATTAGAATTTTTTTCTTTCATTGTCTGTGCTTTTGGTGTCATAGCCATGAAGTTGTCAAATCCAATGTCATGAATCTTTTTCCCTCTGTATTCTTGGAGGATATTTATAGTTCTAGTTCGCAGAAGTTTTTATCTTTGATCCATTTTGAGTTTATTTTTGTATGTGGTATAAGGCAAGGGTCTAGTTCTCATTCTTTTCCATGTGGATATTCAATTTTGCAGCACCATTTGTTGAAAAGAATGGTCTTTATATAATGAATGGTCTTGGCACCCTTGTTGAAAAATAAGGGGCGCCTGGGTGGCTTGGTAGGTTAAGCCTCTGCCTTCGGCTCAAGTCGTGATCCCGGGGTGCTGGGATCGAGTCCCGCGTTGGGCTTCCTGCTCTGCAGAGAGCCTGCTTCTCCCTTTGCCTCTCTCTCTCTCTCTGTCTCATGAATAAATAAATAAAATCTTTAAGAGCAAAAAAAGAAAGAAAAATCAGTTGACAGCCGGGACACGTGGGTAGCACAGTTGGTTAAGTGTATGACTCTTGATTTTGTCTCAGGTCATGATCTTAGGGTCATGAGATGGAGCCTAACGTGGGATTTCACACTCAGTGCAGAGTCTGCTTGAGACTCCCTCCTCTCCCCCAGCCCCAGATTAAAAAAAAAAAACAAAAAACCAATTGACAGCGTATGTGAAGGTTTTATTTTGGGGAATCTCTGTTCCATTGGTCTGTATGTTTATCTTTATGCCATTACCATATGTTTTAATTACTTCAGTTTTGAAGTAAGTTTGGAAGGCAAGAAGTATGAGTTCTCCAGACTTACTCTTTCAAAATTGATTTGTCTGTTTGGGGCTCTTTGCAATTCCATAATGAATTTGAAGATTGGCTTTTCTTTTTTGTGAAGAAGGCTGCTGTACTTTTAATAGAGATTGTTTTGAATCTGTAGATTGCTCTGTGTAATATTGACATTTTAATGGTATTAAAATTTTCTGTACTTGAATGTGGGATGGTTTTCCATTTATTTAGGTCCTTTAAAATGTTTTTCAGCAGTATTTTGTAGCTTTTAGTACAAGCCTTTCATCTCCTTGGTTAGATTTATTCCTAAGTATTTAATTCTTTTAGGTGCTAATGTAAATGGAATTGCTTACTTAATTTCTTTTTCAGATTGTTGCCGTTGTGTAGAAACAGCTGATTTTTGTGTGTTGATCTCTGCGGTTGCTAGTAGCTTTCTTAGGGATTCTTGGATTTTTTAAGCAAGTTATTTTTTGTTAATGTTTATATGCTTTTCAGTTTATTGTGATTTTATAGCTACAGTTGCTGACGTTTCATGTTTTAATGTTTGTTTCCTTGCGATACATTACTTGTCATTTGTCCCTTTTTCCCTTAACTTTTTCCTGTTTATTTCAGTGTATTTGAAAACTGGGTTTTCTTTAGTTTCAAGGTTCAACATTTCTTATTTTTCCATAAGTACTAGTTTTTTTTTAATATGGATACCATTTTTACTTGGTATTATGTTGGTAAAATTTGGGATTTATCTTCCTAATTTTCTTTAATGTTTAGAAATGTTCTGTTTTATGCATTTATGCATTACTTATTCATGGAGCATTATATTTTGTGATCTTGAGTTTTGAATGTGTATGCAGAATCCAGTACATTTTAAACTTTAAGACTTTACATAGCTAACACTGAATGAATTAGATAAATGAATAATAATAGTACCTGTATGTTGTTTTAGGCAGGTAAATAACTTTGTTATGATTTTTCATTTTTAGACCTTGCATCGAAGTGGGAGTTTCATTAATTCTCTATTACAGCTGGAAGAACTAGGATTTCGCAGTGGAGCACCCATGATTAAAAAAATAGCTTTTATTGCTTGGAAGAGTTTAATAGATAATTTTGCTTTGAATCCAGGTAAGTAAGTAATGTCTTAAAATTTTGATTTTTCTATGGATTTTACTCAAGATGAAAAGAACAAAGCCTTTCTGATTTTTTTGGATTTTATATTGAAACTTAACCTATTGAATATATATATTTTTTTAATTTTAAGGGAATAAACTTATAGCCAAAAATAGAATTAAAAAGCCTAGGCATTATTGAAAATCACAGAAAATTTGTTTTAAGCTATTTCAAAAATTAAAGTGACAGATCCCATTTGTGGTTTTTTTAGTATATTCCAGCACTTAGTTGAGCACTTTGAGTACCTCTAATTTAATCATCACAATAGATCTGAGATACAAAGTATTATCACTATTTTAGAGAGATTAATTTATCAGAGGTCATTTATAGCCATTAGATGATAGGAAGCAATTGTGATTGCTATGAAGCATGACTGATAAAACGTTTTTCTCTCAGGACCTTTAGAACAGTGCCTAATAGTGGGTTTTTACTATTAATATTTCCAAGTGATTCCTTTTGATTTACCTTAACTTTATCTTCCTGTTGTCTAGTGGAGGTGTTTGATATACAGTTGACCCTTGAACAAGGGAGGGTTAGGGATGCCAGCATCCCACTGCATATAACTTTTCACTCCCCCCAAATTTAACTACAGATAGCCCACTGTTGACCAGAAGCCTTACAAATAACATAAACTGTCGATAACCCATATTTTGTATGTTATATGTATTATATACTCTAGTCTTAAGATAAAGTAAGAGAAATGTTAGGAAAATCATAAGGAAGAGAAAATACATTTGCAGTATTGTATAAAAAAAAATCTGTGTATAAGTGGACACATGCAATTCAAACCCATGTTCAAAGGTCAGCTGTATATATGAGAAAGTATATAGCCCAAAAGTAGGTCAGTAGGAATACCTACTTAATTGGGTAGTTAATCTTAGATATAACGAATACGGTATGTTTATAAGATCTGCTACATAATATTGATTTCATCCTGTATTTTTTCTCTGCCAAAGACAATTAATAATCCTTTCTCTTCCCCTTTTTAGTGTGTTTTGTAAGGTGATTATTTTCATTAACTATAATTTTATTGAAAATATTGATAGTGCATTGCCAGGCACAAATTTTAAGTGTAAATGTTACCTTTTTTGTTGTTGTTATTTATGAGCCGGTAATGCAAGTTGATGTTCCGGACTAAATCTGGACTAAAGCATAAAATAGACATGACTTAAAGAAGATAAATTAAATGCTATCTCATTTGAAGTAAGTCCAGAGCTAAAGAGCCCATCCCTAGTGTTAATGGATCTAGGAAATCTTAAGGAATCAGATGCCTGTCTTTCTATTCTGTCATCTCTCTAGAGCCTTCCAGAAATTCCACATACACTTCCACTTAAATCTCATTGGGTAGAATGGCTGAATGGGAGACTAGATAAAGAAATAAAAAATTGGGTATCTGTCATTGTCCTGAGTGAAAGAGGTCTTGTATCTAAAAAAGAATGGCAATTTCTGCTATAGGGATATTATTGTGGAGCTCCTCTCATAAGTAGAGTAGGAGTTCAAAAAAGATTAGAGAATTTGTTCCCACAGTGATTTGACTTTATTTTCTTCTTTATAGAAATGTTAATTGTGAAAGCTAAATGGCAGAATAGCTGTCAGAAACATTAATGCCATCTCACCAAATACATAGCTTGACTGATGTTTCAAAATCCTTTTCGAGTCTTTTTGATAAGTTACTTGAGCACACAGGCATCTTATTTTGTGTATTCCCAGTTATTACACTCAGTATTAGGCTGGACAGTTTATTGTGGAGGACTGCCCTGTGTGTTGAAGGAAGTTTAGCAGTATCCTTGGGTGCAGCCTACTAGATGCCTACAACATCCTCTGTACCCCTGCCTCTCAGGTCTAACAACCAGAGATATTGTAGACATTGCCAAATGTCCCTTGGTAGGAAGATCGTTCCTGGCACACAGTTTCTAATAAACATTACTTCCTCTTTTTTCTTTTTCTCTTTCTTTGGCCTTATTACATGTAGTCTAGTTGTTCTGGAGTCTGTCACATTGAAAATTTGAGGTTTAACAAGAACGGCTGATGTAAAAAAAATTTTTTGTATATCAGTTCTCTTGTGGTCAGAAAGACTTACATACTTATTCTTAAAATTTAGTCTTCAGCTCTTATATCTTTTTACCCATGTGCTTATTTTCTTTTAAGAAATACTATGCAGTGCAAAAAGGCTGAAGTTGTTAATGCAGCCTTTGAGTTCCATCCATGTGAGAACAGAAACTCTAGCACTAACAAAGCTAGAAGTCTGGTGGTATCTATTGATGAGACTTGGACCTCATCTTCCTGCTAATTTTGAACAGGTAATGAAAGTGTTGAGTATAATGCTTGGTGTGTTTTAATGCATTCTTAAATTCTTAACAATCTAATCTTTCAGTGTTACATTTGCTGTGTTATATGAAAGCTCTTTTTTTCCTAACACAGAACTTGAGTTTATTTTTCTCAAAAGATATTCTCTAGTTGTGTGAAATGGAGTCTCTAAAGCTTTCTTAACCAGCAACCACTCAAATATCTATCCTTACTCTAAAGGCATTTTGAGAGATTTTTTTAAAAGAAATTTCATAGCATTTAGAATATAATTGAGTGTAAAATCAACATTACTGATACAGAAATCTAGTTTACACCGGGTTGATAAAAAGTTGGATCAATTCTTATTTTTTGTATCTCCTCTATTTCTAGGCTACATAATGGTAACAAATCATTTAATCCCAGCATAGCTTTGCAATGTTATTATAAATGATTTTACAAATTTTTTTTAGATTTTGATACCCTTGCTGGCATTTAGACATATCTATACCTCCTTGATTTTGCAATTAATCCCATCCTTGGTTTCTGTATTTTACAATAAGTAAAAAAGGATAGCTCTGATAATTTCTATCTTTTTCATTTCTTTATTGTATATTGTTTATCTGGGATTTTGGAATATATCTTACTGTTAAATCTGTAGTCCTTGTCTTTTGGTCTGTGTATGTAATTGCACGGCAGTGAGTATATTATTGGAAATTGGGTTTTATAATAAAATATACTTGAATTTTTAGCAAGTTTTTTAAATTCTTAATTATTTAATGTAAGGCTTTTAAACTTAACAGCATGAATTAATTGGAGTTGGGCATTAATGATAGTATCTAACAGGAACATAATTATTACAGATTCTACCATTACGAAGTCCTAAGTAGGCTAATCTTACCCAGTTGCCCCACACATTCATTGGTATAATTTATGCATTGACTAGATTTGATTGGTACTGGAATGATCTTAGAAATGAGCTTGAGGTTGTCTTAGTTCATTTTTTTTAGGGTACATTTTTAAAAAGCTTAAAATGAGTCTGTACCGATTGCATTAAAACTTGGGCATTGTTTATGTGTATAATTTCCCATCTGGAATTTAGAACTGAAATTTATAGATAGTACACATTTATAGGGCAAATTTCAGTTGTAATAAAAATTTTTACTTGTTTCCAGTTTTAGTTTTTTTAGCCAGTGCATCCAAACAGCCAGCCAGTAGGATTCAGCATATCAAAAGAACTTGGAGTTCTTCTTAAATTTAACTATATCATGCAAGACTTTTAAAAAATATGGCACTTAAAAAAAAAAAAAAAATATGGCACTTAGGTAGTTTAGAGATAGTTTTCCTTTTTTTGTTTTTAACCCCAATAGGTGTGCGTGCCTCTGATTCAAAGTACAATAAGCATCGATTCTAATGCTTCACCTCAAAGCAGTTCGTCTCGTGTAACTGCTTCTCCAGGTTTAAGTCCTATGACTCCTATACACAAAGGTAAGAGACATACTTGGGTTTTTTTTTTTTTCCCTATTTCTAAAAAGGGCTTGAATGTAGCCTTTGCTCAGTTATTCACATACAGTGAAGCACTTTATAATTTTGACACCCTAATCACAAAGTCAGTTCTATACTAATTGTTTTCCTGTGTGTTACTGTTGTAATTGCGTTGTTGTGGTTGGGAAAAGATGGGTGTTTTTCCACTATACACGTGAGATGTATTACAAATGACTGTTGTGTTTGTTTCAGAACCAGAATTTTAGAGCTTTTATTAAAAACAACAGATTTTAACGGATGTTTTTTTAAAAAGTGGCTTAGCAGGGTGCATGAGTGGTTCAGTCAGTTAAGTGTCAATTCCTGATTTCATCTCCGGTCATGATCTCAGGGTCTTAGGTAGCATCTGCTTGAGGTTCTGTCCCTCTGCTCCTCCCCCCTCAAACAAACAAACAAAATCTTTTTTAAAAAGTGGGTTAGTTTATATACCATTGGAAGAAAATGATTTGCTGTTTTTTTTTTTTTTTTATGTTAGCTATTCTAGTCAGATTTTTATATTTAAGTGTCAGGAATGCCTGCATAATAATATTTCAAAGTATGAATTAATGCTTAATAATTATCTTCATTTAAATGGTGTGTGACACTAAATCTTGTTTTTAAAAACCTAATAAGATAATTAGGAACTCTGTCGTGGGCTTTAGGCAAAAATTCAATTTTTGTTTGACAAAAACTATTTACTTTTAAAAGATACATTTCATTGAAATGAAGTAAACAAAATATGTTCACTTGGATAGCTAATTTAAGTTAATATAACTTACCAATTGTGTTTTATTTTGTTTTGTTTTTAAGGTGCTTCCTCATATGGAACTCCTGTAACTCCCCGGATGAACTTAAGTTCAAATTTTGGTGGAATGGCCACAATCCCCTCTATTCAACTTTTGGGACTTGAAATGCTGCTTCATTTTTTGTTGGGTCCAGAAGTCTTGAGTTTTGCTAAGCAAAACAAACTTGTACTGAGCTTAGGTATTTACTTTTTTAAAACTGTTCAGAGCAAGAGTGCATTAGGCGAGAAGACATTTATCTTCCCCAAAGCCAAAATAACTCTGTAATTACGTATGAAATAAATATAAATCTTTTTAATAGAAAACACATGTCAGACCACCTAATATTTTATATTGAGCTGTTTTATTTTATAAAGCTTTGGTTTGGCATAATTGCCCTTTTTTCTCTCTTTTTTAGAGCCACTCGAACATGCGTTAATCAGCAGCTCTTCTTTTTTTTCCAAACATGCAAATACACTTATCACTGCTGTTCATGATAGCTTTGTTGCGGTTGGAAAAGATGCTTCTGGTAAATATTTAAGAGAAAATTTTTTATTGTTTGTTTAAACCTGTGTTTAAAAAGAAAATAAAATAGCAAATATTTGTATAGTGCCATCTTTTGGCCAAATTGTGCTTGAAGAACTTTACATATAAATCATTTAATTCTCACAGTAACCTCTGTTAATCCATTTTTCAGACGAAGAAACTGTGTTGTACAGAGAAGTTAGTAACTTGTGCAAAGTCACATAGTTGATGGTGGAGCTGTGATTCAAACCTGGGCTCCATGGCCCTAGCATCTACACTTAAATGCCTGTGTTTGATGGCCTATCAAATACTGAGATGAAATTTCAAAAACAGTTTGCTGTTTAACTGGCTGGGAAATTTTTTTCTAGGGGCTTTCAGGTGTCCTTTTGAATCTTCTGTTTTTTTCCTTGTCTCGGAAGCAAAAGGTATTCAGTAAAGAAAATGCAGATAGCAGAAAAAAAGAAAATAATCACCCTTAATTAAATTACAGGGCCCATTGTTAATAGGTTACAGTTTGAAAAAATATTTCTTTGTTGTGATAGTGTTTCATAAACCGATAGGGTTGAATATTTTAAGAATTATACTCTTAACTATTGCTCAACTTATTTCTTTAGTGTAAGGATGTAAGGGTAAGCCTTTATAGTCATACCTACTACATTCTAAAGTTTATTCTGTTTTGTTTGGCAGATGCAGTTGTCAATGCTATTTGGAAGGAGCTAATTAGCTTGATGAAGTCAGTTATTGAATCAGGTAACTACTATAACTGATCAAATGATTTTTATAGCACCCAATGAGTTTTTGTTTGGCTTTTGTAAATAAAATTTACTTTTAAGTCAATTTTTGAACTGTATAGCTTCCTGACTTTCAAATAAAGCTATTTGATACATTTAAAAAAATCAGTGTCATAACTAAGTATATGTTTTTATCCCTAAAAATACTCTATTTTCACCCTTAAAATACTTGCATATTGCTTTTTGCTTTTTGATAGGTAACAAAAAAGAGAGACCAGGTTCTGAAGTTTTGACCCTGTTACTAAAATCTTTAGAAAGCATAGTGAAGTCAGAAGTATTTCCTGTGTCAAAAACACTGGTAAGGATAATGATTATGTGCTGGAATTAAAAAATCGTATTCTGAAATTGAATTTTTTGGTGGAGATACTTACACAGACCAGGTTTTTTTTCCTTTTTAAGATTTTATTATTTATTTTAGAGACAGAGAGTGTGCGCGCACACAAGCAGGGGGAGGAATTGGGTGAGAGGGAGGAAGAGGGGGAAAGAATCTGTAGCTGACTCCACGCTGAGTGTGGATCCCCAGGCAGGGCTTGAGATCATTACCTGAGCCAAAACCGAGAGTCAGACGCTTGACTGAGCCACCAAGGTACCTCCAGACTAGATTTTAAGATTTTATATCAGCAATTTAGCCCTGTAGTAAATGTTATTCCATTGACTTTGGAGTCATTTGAAGCCTCAATAAAGTAAATGAGTATACCGGCAATACAAAAATCTTCCAATGTCATAAGAATGAGCCATACAGAGAAAATGGGGTAAAGGACGTGAAACAAGAACTGAGGAAACTCAGAACACTAATTTTATAAGATTGCTGAGCTCCACTAATAGTTATTTTGTACATTTAAGAAAATATCTGGTAATAATCTTGCAGAACTTTTGCAATTTAAATGAACTCTGTTTAACCAAGATAATGACTTTGGTATTAAACATCTTTTTTATCCTATATAGTAGAGAAGGAAAAAACAAATTGGATATACTTTTTATAATAGTGAGTCTCCCAAGATAACTGCAGATGGAGTAAACTATACCCTACTTAAATTCCTTCTGAGTCTATGTACTGGGATAGCTACTATGGCAGTAGTTCATAGTGGTTAATAGCAAGGGCTCTGGAGCAGACTAGGTTGAATTTCCCCACCCAATTTTTATTAGCTGAGTGAACTTGGTCAGTTTTTCTACTCTCTTACCTTTTCTAAAGGGAATATAGTAGTTTTATATAATTAGGTTAATAGCAGAGCACAATGGGTCAGGAACAAAATAGTCTGTAAATGCTATTTAGTATTATCATTAGTGTCTCATTCAAATGAGAGTGTGTAGGCACATTTTAACTAAAATACCTTTTCTGTCATATTATGTCACTTGTTATGTAGTTCGAATTAATACCAGTATAATAATAATTTTGAATGGCAGTTTGATAGGCTGTCATATTTGAGAGATGTGTCTTTAGACCCAGCTTCTAGTTAGTAGTCCTTTGAAATATACTTGCTTCTGGCACTAGTGAGTACATAATTCGTTGCAGAATATCTTTTTTATAGTATATTAAAACAAAGGCCTCAAGGGCTATTAATAGAAAAATGTTTGAATAAACTGTGCACATTCATACAGCAGTTAAGAATGTCTACATATATTGATGTTAAAACTCCATAACACAGTTAGATGAAGGTCAGTTCCAGAGTATCTCACAGTATAATGTCATTAATGCTATAAAAGAATAGATGTATGACAGCCCAGGAAGTTTTGTTTCTGTGTATACTTAAATACATGGAAATTTAGAAGGTCTAGAAAAATAAACTCCACAAACTGATAGTATTGATTTTCCCTGGAGATAAAGGACTTTGTCATTTTATTTTTTATGTTTCTGTATTTGAACTTTTAAAACTAATGTAAATATATTCACATTAATATATAAATGTATTTGAACTTCTTGAATGGAGAATCTATTTACATTAATGAATGAGCATTACTTAATAAATTGTTAATTAAAAATATAGCTAACAGTACTAGATTTTTACTAAGTAAAGTATTTTTATAGCTAATTTACAACAAAACTTTTTTTTTCTTAGGTCCTCATGGAAATTACAATTAAAGGACTGCCCCAGAAAGTATTAGGTTCACCAGCATATCAGGTTGCTAATATGGATATTCTTAATGCAAGTATCTTAAATGTAATGATATGATTAAAATTAGCCAAAAGATAAAGTTCCGTGATAGTTTTTTTTTTTCCTTAACATAGTGAAACTTAGCTTGTAAAATTTTGAGAGAATTGGATTTGGATAGGCTGATTATGTTAAAGGGAGAAAACTGATAAAGTAATAGATTAAAGAATTAAATATGACATTATTTAATGGAACTGTTTTTCTGAATTACACTAAAAGTTCTAGCAGGAGAGTTTTCTGTTTGCTTATACATAGTAATAGTGGTTACTATTTAAAAATTTGGAAGCATAGTAACAGTTCCTTAATTATGGTGAAATAAATTTAATATCTACAGGATGTAGATGTATTTATTGGTCCAGCAAGTTTTAACTTAATGTTCTTTTTATATCTGGAATATACCATTCCTCAATTGCTCATGTAGATGGAATAGCTGTTACTAAAATATAAAGAGCTTGATTTTTGTGTGCAGTTTATAGAAATATATTTGCTACCATTGTGTCATATCCTAAATAATATCAAAAGTTAAATTTCTTTAGCTTAAAAGGATCATTTTACATAATTGATTATAGAAAACAAATGTAACAAGATTATACTCCTTATAACAAGAATATTGACTGCATTCTTCCATCTTTCTTCAGGGAACTCCTGCTTTGTTCTTAATTCAGTTAATTTTCAACAATAATCTCTTGGAATATGGTGTAGATGATGAGAGGTAATTTAAACTAGTCTTTTTGTTTATGTTGGAAAGGTTATTTGATGAATGAGATTCTTTTTTTTTAAGATTTTTATTTGGGAGAGAGTGAGCGAGAGAGAGAGAGAAAGAAAGGATGAGCAGGGGGAGGGAGAGGGAGAAGCAGACCTCCCCCCGCTGAGCAGAGAGCCCGATGTAGGGCTCGATTCCAGGACCTGGAGATCATGACTCGGGCCGAAGGCAGACGCTTTAAGCAACTGAGCCACCCAGGTGCCCCAGATGAATGAGATTCTTTTGAGTTATATGCTGTATCATTTTTTAAAATAAAAAAAAAATCAAAGTAAGACTATAACATTTCTTGTTTCCTTGTTGGTTATTTTTATACTTTTGTAATAGTGTAACATGTATTTTGGCAGAAAGCGCTGGATAATGCATAGCTCAATTTTTTCTTCAGGTTTTTTCTCAATCTGGAAACACTTGTTGGCTGTGTCCTTTCTGGTCCAACTTCACCACTAGCTTTCAGTGACTCTGTTTTAAATGTTATTAACCAAAACGCAAAGCTGTTGGAAAACAAGGAGCATCTCTGGAGAATGTGGGGTATTATAGTCACCCCATTAACGGAATTGATTAATCAGGTATAAGTGCTACATGTTTCCCCTAAAACTTAAGGAACATTTTCCTTTTTTTCTTATTAGAGCATCTGGGGAAATAAATAGAAGTTCGAACTTGAATATAAAATGCTAAATATTTTTTTCTGTGGGATTGATTAATTTCCTGTTCTTTATATTAGTTGATTTCTTTTACTGCATTTCTGCCTTATTCAAGAAAGTATAACAATGGGGATGAATCAGCTCTCTTTTCTCCAGTAGTGATTATAAAGCCAGAAGACTTAGATGTTATAATATAACTTCTCATATTTATATTTTGAGTTCTTTCAGTATTTGTACTATGAGGAATAGTAATGGTTATCTTGACTAGACTGTATATTCAGATTTCCATGGGCAAGTCAGTTCGTGAATACCTCAAAGCCATATAGTAGTCCCCAAACCAGTAATCCGTTGAGTTGACTAACCCTTACATTTAGATACTTAACTGAAGTGACATTATCGGCAGGGTGTGGAACTCAACTTTTGTCACTCTTAATGGTTCATCTGTTGCTTTATCAATCTTTAAATGGAAATATTTTCTGGAAGTACTCTGCTGTAATTCTCAAATGAAGACTCCAGAGAGTTTATTAATGATAGTGCAATCACCATTATTTTCACTACTAATTAGTTCAGCACATCATTTAAACATTCTTCTGAAAGAAAAAAGTTTACATTCCTAAATAAGTTTCCTGCTGGTTGAAGGATAGCAAGGTCTTTTTAATAAGTCCTTGCTTGAATCCTACCTTCTATGTTTAGTAAAAGATTTTGGAGTTACCTCTGGGATTCTTTTATAGGACTTAAACACCAAGTATTGTTTCTCAGGGTTGCTGTAACATTACCACAAGCAGGTGGCTTAAAACAACAAGGATTTATTCTCTTATATCTCTGGATCCCAGAAATCCAAAATCAGAGTATTGGCAGGCTTGGTTTCTTCGGGAGCCTTGAGGGAGAATTGTTACTGTTCCTCTCACTTAGCTTCATTTGGTTCTGGCAATTCTTTTTTTTTTTTTTTAAGATTTTATTTATTTATTTGGCAGAGAGACACAGCGAGAGAGGGAACACAAGCTGGGGGAATGGGAGCGGGAGAAGCAGGCTTTCCGCGGAGCAGGGAGCCCGAGGCGGGGCTCGATCCCAGGACCCTGGGATCATGACCTGAGCCGAAGGCAGACATTTAACGACTGAGGCACCCAGGTGCCCCTGGTTCTGGCAGTTCTTGATTGTTCCTAGGGTTATAGACAAATCACTCTAATCTCTCCCTCCATCCTCACATGGCATTCTTACGTGTCTTTATTGTCTGTCTAAATCCCACTTTTTTTAAAAAAAAAAGATTTTATTTAGTTATTTAACAGACGGCGGGAGAAGGAACACAAGCAGGGCAAGTGGGAGAGGGAGAAGCAGGCTTCCTGCTGAGCAGGGAGCCCCATGTGGGGCTCGATCCCAGGACCCTGGGATCAAACCCGAGCCGAAGCCAGACACTTATGACTGAGCCACCCAGGCGCCCCCAAATCCCACTTTTCTTTTAGGAACACCAGTTATTGGATTAGGGCCTACCCTAATCCAGTATGCTTTTATTTTAACTTGATTATATCTGCAAAGTCCCTATTTCCAAATAAGGTCATATTCATAGTTACAGGGGTTAGGAGTTCACCACCTCTTGAACATCTCAACACTGTATCTACCTCACTACAAATAATAAGATGGTACTACACAGGACTAGAATTAGATGGTAATTTGTCTAACTTCTTCATTATTTTTCTTGTTTCAGACCAATGAAGTGAATCAAGGTGATGCCTTAGAACATAATTTTAGTGCCATATATGGTGCATTGACTTTACCAATAAACCATATTTTTTCAGTACAGAAATTTCCAGTGGTAAGGCAATGTCAAGTTTTTTACTTAAGGAATTTACATTTTTTTGAAAATGCTCTTTGACCCTTTATAATGAATTCCTACAGTAATTTTTCCTGCAGTGAGATTTCCTTATGACTTTTAATCAGCTTAGGGTAAAGGAAAATGGTGAAGGAAGAGAAATTCCTCTTGACCTTTGATAATTGCTGGTATTGTGGCATTATTGTAATTCTTCAAATAGAATTCTATAGGGGAGGCAAATTTACCACTCTACGCTAGTCTCATCTATGACACCTTAAATAATGTTACAGTGATTTTTTAAGATATATTCTGTTAGGTGTTTGATATGTAGATACACATTTTTAAATTTTCTTTTTTATTGTTATTTTTAGGCCACCATGAAGACCTTACTTAGAACTTGGTCAGAATTATATAGAGCATTTGCCCGCTGTGCTGCTTTGGTGGCAACTGCAGAAGAGAATTTGTGCTGTGAGGAACTTGCTTCCAAGATAATGTCCAGTTTAGAAGATTCAGGCTTTTCAGTGAGTTTATCCCAGTACTGACCTTGGTTGTATTTAAAGAATACTTTTCAAATAAATTGAGATAAGATTTGTGAACTGTCATTTATAAGGTTTCTAGTTTATAAGGTACTAATAATATAAAACAAGTAACAGCCTTATAAAACAGTTTTGTGTCTTTGGTCTACTTGACTCTGAGGTCCATGTTTCAGGACCCTTAACAGTCATGCACTTTTACTACTGTGTTGCGTATCTGCCTGTGCCTGTGCCATTCTAGATTAACAATACAAGGACCTTGTCCAGGAGCCAACTTTCTCATGTCTATCTCTTAGATCTTTAAAGGCAATCCTTTGGAAGTTTGTGGACCTAAAAAAGTAGGTCCCATTTCACTCCTTTATTTATTAAAACAAAACAAAACAAATACTTTCATTGGTATGTATCATTCTAGAATAGAGCTCTTTTTTGTATTTACACAATTTACATATGTACATGAATACAGTTCTTGACACTTGAATTCTATTACTGAAGCATGCTTTTTTCATCTAGAAAGATAAACTTCTGCCCTTTGATAGTGGTTATCACTGTTACAAAAGAGATACCTATCAAGAGCTAGGAATTCATCTTTTCAGATTTTTTAATGCATTTATAATATCTTTTCAAAAATACTGGCACAGTTTTGATTGTTACATTTTGATATGATAGAATTTCAGAGTGACTTAAAAAATGTAAATCAGATCTTATCACTGAAAAAACTTCTGTAGCACTTAGATTAAAAATTTTGACTGCTTATAACTGCCCATGAGGCTTATGCTTCCATTCCCCAGGGGGTCTTATTTAATTACATTTGTTAGTATCTATCGTGGCACCTTGTTATTTACTTTTTGGCACTTATGTCAGAATCATTTGTGTACTTCATTATGTTACTTAACCAACACTCCATGAGGTTAGGGACATCCTGTCTTGATATGTATCCCTGGAATTTATCTGGCACATAGTTGAATTTGTTGAATGACTTTTATAACTGGTAGGGAGAATGTTGACCCATAGTTTTCATCTTTTAAATATTGTCTTGGTTATGTTTTCATCTTTGTTCCCTTCTGGAAGAAATTTAGAATCTGTCAAGTTTTATGAAATACACTTTAGATTTTTGCTTGGCTTGGTTGGTTATATTAAATTCATAGAGAAATTTAAAAATACTTTTACATCTTTATTTCCATGCAGGAATAATTGTGTTCGTGTATTTTAGTTCTTTTAATCTAACTTGCTTAATATTTGGTAGTTTTGAAGCTGTCTTTCAGCTATTATAAAGGCCCAACTATCCCCACCCGTACAGAAACCCTATGTGGTTGCTGTTGGAGTATATAAAAGCTGTTGCTGATGTGCATTTCCTTTTATTGAACCAATCTTGTGTTCTTCGGATACACATAGTCGTAGTGAAAGTTTTTTCAAACATTGCATATAGTGTTTTAAGATTTTTGCATGTATCTTCATTAGTGAGACTGGAATTCCTCATTCTCAAATTTTTGTCTAGTGTAAGAAGAATGTCATATCTATAGTTGTATTGTCCATTGATCATCACCATTTTTAAAGTCACTGATAAATCTTGTATGAAAGTACAGTAATCAGAATTATCCCAGTATTATGGAAAAGGATGTTATACCCGATACTAACATTGTATGTGAACTATAAATTTTAAAAATTGAAAAAAATAAACATAAAATAATTTATGAACTCATTAAAAATTCTGAAAAGATGGATTTCTAATTTTTTTAATTTTCTGTGTCTTTATATCCTGAATATTTTTGTTTTCATTTTCTGGGTAATTTTTTAGCTTATATGTGAAGGCTTCACTTTTCATCTTTTCCAATATATGCATGTAAGACTATTATTGCTGCTATTAATTATCATAGATAAATATTAATAAATTGTAAATATATATTATGTGTTATAATTGATATTATATTTATGTATTTATACATAATTTATAGGACAGCATTTATAAATATATATACTTTGCATTACAGATTCTATTATAAATGTAATTATAAATATTAATTTTTTCTTTAATTTTTGTTTTAGCTTGAATATAGTTAACATGCAGTGTTAAATTAGTTTCAGGTGTTCAATATAGTGGTTTAACAATTCTCTACATTAATTACACAGTGCTCACCATGATAAGTGTACTCTTGATCCCTTTCATCTGTTTCACCCATTCCTCCCACGTACCTCCCCTCTGGTAACCATCAGTTTGTTCTCTATAGTTAAGAGTCTGTTATTTGGTTTGTCTCTTTTGTTGTTTGTTTTGTTTCTAAAATTCCATATATGAATGAGATCATATATTTGTCTTTCTTTGACTGACTTATTTCACTTAGCATTATACCCTTTAGATCCATCCATGTTGTTGAAATGGCAAGATTTTATTCTTCTTTATGTCTGAGTAATATTCCATTTTATCCATTCATCTGTTGATGGCCAGTTGGGCTGCTTCCATAATTTAGCTATTGTAGATAATGCTGCAGTAAACATCGGAAGGCACATATCTTTTTGAATTAGTGTTTTTGTATTCAGGTCAATACCCAGTAATGGAATTACTGGATCATACGGTAATTCTATTTTTAATTTTTCGAGGAACTTCCATACGGTTTTCCAGAGTAGCTGCACCAGTTTGCATTCCCACCAACAGTGCACGAAGTTTCCTTTTTCTTCACTTCCTTGCCCATGCTTGTTGTGTTTTTAGTCATTCTGATAAGTGTGAGGTGATATCTCATTTAGTTTTGATTTGCATTTCTTTGATGATGAGTGATGTAGAGCATTTTCTCATGTGTCTGTTGACCATCTGTATATCTTCTTTAGAGAAATGTCTTTTCATGTTTTCTGCCTGTTTTTAATTGGATTATTTGTTTTTTGACGTTGGGTTTTATAAGTTCTTTATTTTGGATGCTAAACCTGTATCAGATATTTTGTTTGCAAATATTTTCTCCCATTCCATAGATTGACTTGTAGTTTTGTTGATTGTTTGCTTTGCTCTGCAGAAACTTTTTTTTATTTTGATGTAGTCTTAATCATTTATTTTTGCTTTTGTTTTCCTTGCCTCAATAGAAAAAATGTTGCTATGGCCAATGTCAGAGAAATTACTGCCTGTCATCTCTTGTAGAATTTTTATGGTTTCAGGTCTCATATCCAGGTCTCATATTTAGGTCCTAAGATCCATTTTGAGATTATTTTTGCATAGGGTGTAGAAAGTGGTCCACTTTTATTCCTTTGCGTGTAGTTTTCCAAACACCATAGTCTTGCCCCTTTTGTCAAAGATTAATTGACTATAGAATCATGGGTTTGTTTCTGGGCTTTCTGTCCTGCTTCATTGATCTGTATGTCTGGTTTTGTGCCAGTACCATACTGTTTTGATTACTACAGATTTGTAGTATATCTTGTTATTGGGAATTGTGATACCTTTAGTTTTCGGCTTTCTCAAGATTGCTTTGGCTATTTGGGGTCTTTTGTGGTTCCATTCAAATTCTAAAGTTGGTTATTCTGTGAAAAAGGCTGTTGGGATTTTGGTAGGGATTGCATTAAATCTGTAGATTGCTTTGGATAGTAAGGACATTTTAACAATATTTGTTCTTCTAGTCTGTGTGCATGGAATATCATTGCATTTGTTTGTGTCATCTTCAGTTTCTTTCATCAGTATTTTATACATTTTAGACGTCAGGTCTTTTATCTCCTTGGTGAAGTTTATTCCTAGGTATTTTATTATTTTTGGTGTAATTGTAAATGGAATTGTTTCCTTAATTTCTGTTCATTATTTGTGTATAGAAATGAAACGGATTTCTGTATATTGATTTTGTATTCTGTGACCTTACTGAATTCATTTATCAGTTGTAGTAATATTTTTGGTGGAGTCTTTAGGGTTTTCTTTTTTCTTTTTAAGGGAGAGCAGAAAGCGTGAGCAGGGGTGGAGGGTTTCAGAGGGAGGAAGAGCGAGAATCCCAGGCAGATTCCACACTCAGGGTGGAGCCCAGCGTGGGGCTTGAAGTCATGACCTGACTCGAAATCAAGAGTCAGATACTCAATCAGCTGAGCCACCCAGGTGCCCCATGAATGATTTTTATAAATGTATTTTTAGATTCCTTTTGCTAATATTTTGTTGAGGATTTTTGCATCTATGTTCATCAGATACTGGTCTATAGTTCTCTTTTTCCATAGTATCTTTATCTGTTTTGGTATCAAGGTAATGCTGTCCTCATAGAATGAATTTGGAAGTGTTCTCCCTCTTCTGTTTTTGGAATAGTTTGAGAAGAATAGTTATTAACTGTTTAAATGTTTGGTAGAATTCATCTGTGATGTCATCTGATCCTGGACTTTTGTTTGTTGGGAGTTTTTTGGTTACTGATTGAGTTGCATTGCTAGTAACCATTCTGTTCAAATTTTGTTTCTTTCTGATCAGTTTTGGGAGGTTATGTTTCTAGGAATTGATCTATGTTGTCTGATTTCTTGGCATATAATTTTCATAATATTCTCTTATCCTTTGTGTTTCTGTGGTGTCAGTTATTTCTCTTTATTTTTTTTTTAAGATTTATTTAAGTCAGAGAAAGATAATTATCATAGGATCTCACTAGTATGTGGAATTTAAAAAACAAAACAGATTCATAGGGGAATAGAGGAAAAAATAAAACAAGATGAAATCAGAGAGGGAGACAAACCAATAAGAGACTCTTAATCATAGGATACATGGTTGCTGGAGGGGAGGGGGTATAGGGATGGGGTGGTGGCTGGGTGCTGGACATTAAGGAGGGCATGTGATGTAATGAGCACAGGGTATTATATAAGACTGATAAATCACTGACCTCTACCTCTGAAACCAATAATACATTATATGTTATTTAATTGGATTTAAATTAAAAAAGACTTAAAAAATAATAATGAAGAATTTTATGAACCATTTTGTGCCAGTAACTTTGTTAATCTTAATGAAAGGGACAACAAATTCCTTCAACGACAACTAGTATTAAAGCTCAATCAGGAAGAAATAGGTAACTGTAAGAACCTTATATTTATTAAAGTAATTGAATTTGTAAAAAAAAAAAAAAATTTATTTATTTATTTTTAAGTAATCTCTCCACCCAAGGTGGGGCTCAAACCCACAACCCCAAGATCAAGAGTTACGTGCTCTTCTGACTGAGCCAGCCAAGTGCCCCTCTTTATCCTCTTTCATTTCTGATTTTGCTTATTTGAGTCCTCTTTTTTTGCTCATAAATCTGGCTAAAGGTTTATCAGTTTCGTTGATTTCAAAGTTCATTTTGGTACATTTATCAGTTCTGTTGTTTTTTCTTTGTTTCTAATCCTGTTTCTGCTCTAATTTTTATTATTTCCTTCCTTCTGCTGGTTTTGGGTCATGTTTGTTCTTTTTCCTGCTCCTTTAAGTGTAAGATTAGGTTGTTTGCGAGTTTTTTTTTTTTTTTTTTTTTGCCTCTTGAAGTAGGTCCATATTGCTGTAAACTTCCCTCTTAGAACCACTTTTGCTGCATCGCAAAGTCTTTGGAACATTGTGTTGCCATTTTCATTTGTCTCCATGATTTCTTGTTTGGCCCATTCATTGTTTAGTGTCATTTAACTTTCATGTATTTGTGTTCCTTTTTAAAGATTTTATTTATTTATTTGACAGAGAGAGAGACAGCTAGAGAGGGAACACAAGCAGGGGGAGTGGGAGAGGGAGAAGGAGGAGGGCCAAGCCGGAAGCCCGATGTGGGGCTCGATCCCAGGACCCCGGGATCATGACCTGAGCCGAAGGCCAGACGCTTAACGACTGAGCCACCCAGGCGCCCCCATGTATTTATGTTCTTTCCACATTTTTTCTTGTGGTTGATTACTAGTTTCATAAGGTTGTGGTTTGAAAAGATGCATCGTATAAGTTTGGTTTTTGAATTTGTTGAGTTTTGTGGCTTAACATGTCCATCCTGGGGAACATTCCATGCGCACTTGAAAAGAACGTGTGTTCTGTTTTTGGTCGGAATGTTCTGAATATAACTGTTAGATCCGTCTGGTCCATTGTGTCATTCAGAGCCACTGTTTCCTTGTTGATTTTCTGTTTGGATGATGTATCCATTGATGTAAGTGGGGTTTAAAAGTCCTCTACTATTATTGTGTTACTATCAATTGCTTCCTTTGTTAGCTGCTTTCTATATTTGGTTGCTTCCATGTTGGGTGCATAAATATTTACAACTGTTACATGTTATTGGATTGTTCCCTTTATTGTATAGTGTCTTTCTTTTGTTGAGTCTCTGTTTCAGAGTTTATTTTGTCTAATGTAAGCATTGCTACCAGCTTTTTTTCCACTTCTGTTTGCATGATTAATGCTTGTGCATCCTTTCCCTTTCAATCTGTATGTATCTTTAGGTCTGACATGAGTCTCTTGTAGGCTTCATATAGATAGGTGTTGCTTTTTTATTCATTCCCTTATCCTTTGTCTTTTGATTGGAGAATTTATTCCATCTACATTCAAAGTAATTATTGAAAGGTGTATACTTACTGCCATTTTGTTACTTGTTCCTTGGTTGTTTTTGTAGTTCTTCTCTATTCCTTCTCTTGCTCTCTTATGGTTTGCTGCCTTTCTTTAGTGATATATTTGGATTGCTTTCTTTGTATTTTTTTTTTTGCAATTTATTACTGTTGGGGTGTTTTTTTTTTTTTTTTTTTTGGTAAAGATTTTATTTATTCATGAGAGAGCGAGAGAGGCAGAGGGAAAAGCAGGCTCCCAAGGAGCAGGGAGCCGATGTGGGACTCGATCCCAGGACCCTGGGATCACGACCTGAACTGAAGGCAGACGCTTAACCATCTGAGCCACCCAGGCACCCTGTTACTGGTTTTTGATTTGTGGTTACCATTACGTTTGTATATAACATTTTGCATATAGATAGCAATCTGCTTAAGTTTGAACCCTTTCTTTACTCCTGTCTTTCCACACCTACGTTTTAGGTATATGGGTTCATACTTTACATTCTTTTATTTTGTGAAACCCTTTACTGATATATATAGACTTCATTTTCCTGCTTTTGTGCTTCCTACTTTTCTTACTCCTACTTACAGTCTTTCTTTTCCACTCATAGAATCCTCTTTAACATTTCTTGTAGGGCTAGTTTATTTGGTTATGAGTTCCTTTAACTTTTGTTTATCTGGGAAACTCTTTATGTCACCTTCTATCCTGAATGATAGCCTTGCTGGATAGAGCAGTCTTGGTTGCAGGTGTCTTTTTTTCAGCACTTTGAATATTTCATGTCCCTCAGTCTGGCCTGCAAGATTTTTCCTGAAAAATCAGCTTTATAGCCATATGGGGTTTCCCCGTCTGTGTTTTCTTTTCTCTTGCTGCTGTTAAAATTCTCTCTCGCTACTTTTTGCCATTTGGATTACTCTGTGTCTTGGTGTGGACCTTCTTGGGCTGATTCTCTTGGGGTCTGTCTTGTGCCTCCTGGATCTGGGACTTGTTGACTTCCTCAGGTTTGGGAAGTTTTCAGCTATTTCTTCAAATTTTCTGCCCCCCTCTTCTGTCTCTTCTTCTGAGATCACTATAAGGTGGGTGTTTGATGGTGTCACTAAATTTCCATGGTCTATTTTCATTTTTTATTACTTTTTCTCTTCTGTTCCAACTTGATTGCTTTCTATTACTCTTTCCTCCAGGTCGCTGATCCATTCTTCTGCTTTATCTAGTCTACTATTTATTCCATCTAGTGTTTTTTTAGTTCAGTTACTGAGTTCTTCCATCTCTGATGGGCTTTTATGTTTTCTCTTTTTTAAAAAAAGATTTTATTAATTTGAGAGAGGAGGAGAGAGAGAGTGGGGGGCGGTGAGGAGCAGAGGGAGAAGGACAAGCAGACGTGGAGCTGAGCTGGGAGCCTGACGCGGGTCTCAATCCCAGGACCCTGCAATCATGACCTAAGTCTAAATCAGGAGTTGGACACTTAACCGACTGAACCACCAGGTGCCCCTTACGTTTTCTCTTTGTTCAGGGTCTCATTGAGGCCCTCCAGTCTTTTGTCAAGTCATTGAGCATCTTTTATGGCCATTACTTTCAATTTCCTATCAGATGTGTTACTTCTCTCCATTTCATTTAGGTCTCTTGCTGGGACTTACCCTGTTCTTTCATTTGGGACATTTCCGCATTTTATCTAACTCTCTGTGTCTGTTTCTGCGTGTTAGGAACGTCAGCTATATCTCCTGCTCTTGTAAGTAGTGGCCATGTGAAGAAGAGGTCCTGTAGTGCCCTGCAGTGCAGTGTCCCCTATTCACCAGAACCTGGCCCTTCAGGGTGTCTCATATATTTGTCATATGAGCCCTGCTGTTGTGCCTGAGTCACTTTTGCCTTTAGTCATCTGTAGTGGTTTTGCCTGTTGGCAGGGTTTATCCCTGTGTTGTTAGTGAGCCAGTCTGGGACCACCTTGGGCTTGAGTTGAGTCAGACCAGGTATTTGCCAGAGATGCAGTAGCGAGGAACTGCATGTTGTTTTCCCTGTGTTGTCCCCTGAGAAGTTTTCATTGGTGGGTGGGGCCTGCAGTCAGACCTGATGTCTGCTCCCAGTCTACTGCTGGGGCCACAGATGGAATGGTATATATGGTTATGTTCCCCTTTCCCCAGGACAGGAGTCACTTTGGAGTTCTGATCCCTGTTGGGGCTGCTTGCACACTGCCAGGCCATGGGCAGGTTGGAGGGGTGAGTCCACAGGAGAACACGGGGGCAGGGCAAGCTGTTAGCAAGCTAGGTGGAGAGTATTCGTGCTGTGCTAGTTCACTGTACATGTCCGTGTATCTAGCCTGGGCGTTGGGGAGCGAAATTGCACCTGCCAGCTTTTGGTTCTTGGATAAGTTTCTTAAAGATCCCTGCCCCTCCAGCACTTGTTTGGAGATTAGTTACAAATGTCTTTCCCGTGTACTCCAGGCATTTCTCAAACTGCCGTATCTGTGCTGTACCTCAGTGAGGTTGTTATGCTATCCCTTTAAGGGTGGGGACTCCGTTTCTGCTGGCAGTCCTGGCTCAGCCATCTGATTTTTTAAAGTTCCAGGTGTTGAGCCCCACACAAAGCCAAATGTTACAGGGATTCATCTTTCTGGTGCCTGGGATAGGGTCTGCTTCTCTCCTCTGTGCCTGCAATGGCCCTCCCCACTGGGGACTATTTCGTGAGCCAGCTTGATCCCCAAGCTCATCTCCACCCTTCCTTCTGCTTGCCATGTAGCCACTTCTCTACCTTTAGCCATGGAGAGTATGTTCTGCCAGTTTATGTATCATTTTCTGGGTTGTTTGTACTGATGTGGGTGTGATCTTAGGTGTATTTTGGGGATGAGGTGGTTTAGGATCCTCCTAGTCTGCCATCTTCCCCCTACCACCTGTTTCTGATAAAGGGTCTCCCTGATTGTGAATTTGATGTATTTGAAAACGTTTATTATGTATTTTAAGGCTATACCATCATACTTAATTTGTGACTTTGTCTTCACAGTAATTCCTCTTTACTGCCTTTTTTGAATTTTGCCAACTTGATATTAACTGATTAATACACTCACACCTTTTTGAGAATTTGTGTAATCTTTTTTTTGTAAAAAAAAAAGCTGAGAAACTTACAAAGAAAAATGCATGAACAGTTCAGTTTGACAAATTATCATACAGAAATATTTCTGTAGGCATCACCCAAGTCCGTTAATAGAGCATTGTCAGCACCTCAGATGCTCCCCTATGCATTTTGAATCACCATACCCTCCTCTCCCTGAAGAGTGAATTACTGTCCTGACTTTTTGAAAATTTGTTTCATTAAAAATATTTTTACTATACACCCACACCTATATATTATGTATGTTTGTTTAGCAGTGTTCCTTTTAAAATTTTATAGTTAAGTCATATTGTGTGTCTTTTGGGCTCAGTGTTTTAGTTGGAAGGTTCATCCATGTTGTATTTAACTAAGTTCATTTATTGTAATTATTATATATTTTTCCATTGTATAGATTTAGGATTTTCTTTGTATATATTTCTCAGTTTGTTTTAACCTTTCTGTGTCTTTTTGTAGCATATAAGTAAATATAGGAGTCTTTAATAAGTGTATTTAATCTCCTATTGAATAAGAAATGGAGTGTATATTTTAATCCTTAGCTTCTTTCAGATACTACTCTTGAAACTTCTGTACATCTGTCAAATTTGAAGAGTTAATATCCATTTTACCCCAGCAAGCAGACATTGATATCACTATCCCACAGGTTTTTACACTTTAACACCTTTCAAGTTTTGTTGAAAATCTGAATTTTACTTACTACACTGTTTATTATACAAGGTACTATAAAACTTGGAAAATAAATAGGTTTTCAAAATTTGAGGGTATTTGGTTGCTCATATTAATTTCCTGTATCCTATTATTTTCCCTTGTTTTGCTTCACTGTGATTTATTAATTCTTTAATAAAAAAAGACACTTTTCAACAATCATATATATGATTGATAGCTCCTTGTTCACATAATCAATTGATTAGTTATTATTTTTAGGTTCCAGTGAATTTATATTATAGAATTTTGACTAAAGTTACTCATTTGTTATAGCTTGTATTTTTGCAAATGCATAGTTTGATAGTGATTTTTTTTTTCTTAAGTTTTCTGTAAAATTGTAGGATTTTTCTTTGGTCTTTGGAATATACACATTTTACCAGCTTGTCTCTTGAGGCATCTTTTTAAATTATTCTTTTCAGTCCTTGATATAGACCCTTTAGGTCTAAAGAGCTGTGCCTTCATCTCAGGAAAATTGCCTTGCTTTATTTAATGGTGCTCCTCTTCTGTTTCTGAGTACCATTTTAGATGGTTTTAGACGTTTTGAGTTCATTTTATGTATTCCTTACTTTTCTTTTACTACACCTCTTTGTGTTTTGTTTTGGTACTGCTTTCTAGGAGTTGGTATTTCTCTAATTGTTCATTTGTGGTTTAAATGCTGAAAGTGTTTTATAATGGTTTTTGTTTTTACAATTAGAGTTTTTAAGTCGGTAATATTTCCTCTTATCTCTGAGCATATTAATGTTTTCTTCTGTTTGCTACTAGATTTTTCCTCATGGATTAGTTCTGTTGGTATTAGGATACCTCAGGATTGTACGTGTTTGTTGATCAAGGTGATACCGGTAGCTGGAATGCATTTCCTCACTGAAGAGAGAGCCCCTTTGCCAGTCTTGATAGCAAATTATAGTTAGAAGTGTCCTTTACTTTGTAATTGTGAGCAAGGAGGAAGCAGTTGGAACTTTGATATCTTCTCTACATGAAAATATAGATTGTCACCTGGACTGACTTTCCCACATAGTTTTCATGGTTAACTAGGGCACTGCTGCTTTCCTCCTTCTGGCCCTTAATTAACTCATTGGGGAGGTTGTCTTTGGGGGGCAGACATGTGAATTAGTCCAGTGAAGTGGAAAAGTGGATAGTAATGGAGAATAAGGGGAGAAGAAAGTGCATCTGTTTTCTAGATTTTTAATTTCAGTATTTGTTTTAATTAACTTTTTTTCTCAGAACTCTCAGTATGTCTCGTTACTCAGAAGTTTTGCTAGGAAAACTTCTAGGAGAAAAAATTCCACTATTTTGGAATTGTTTTTTGACTCGGTGCTGGGATTTCCTTTGTTTATTTTCTTAGTCTTCCTACCCCCTGCCTTTAAAAAAATTTTTCTAGG